>NC_139687.1:7155348-7687848 GCF_964106915.1 Podarcis gaigeae | reverse complement strand
GCTAATGTGTAGTACCACTTTTTGCAATGCTCAAAATGTTCCACATTTTTACTTAAACAGTAATGTTAAATCTTGCAGCTGACAGTAAAGATGTTCGACTAGCTTTGCGTCCGCTTTCAGTCTGACCATGCTGGTCTGCTTTTAAAAAATATCACAGCCTCTGTGTTCTTCAGCCGCAGCTGCCTTATAAGCTGGTTCATCCACATAACTGCCGACAAGTGGAGATTTGTTTGATCAGAACCACATCTTGGCTGATGAGGTGAAACTGCATCTGCCAAACCTGAGGGCTGAGGTGAGACTGTTCCCAGTCGTAGCCGCAAAAGACCAACTTACGCTGCAATGCTAAAGACATGAGCACCACTGAAAGCTACAGGACTTACTTCTGAGTAAATATGTCCCTAAACTGCTCCAACTAGAGAAGAGGAGGATTAAAATATATGTAAACGCTTACAAAAAAAATTCATACATTTTACCAGTCCAGCCAAAAAGCTAACCCCTTTTAAGTGCCATTCAATTTAGTTTCCAAGTGAAATAAAGTGTATAACTTTGGCCTACCCCTTGAAAATGGCACAGGCCATTTTCTCCACAGAGCTTAGCTTGTGAGACAATGATTTGTACCCAAGCAATGCCAGATTACAATTCTGCAAGAACATTTTACTTCTACAGAGTCACCCCTTCAGAGAGGTACAGATCAAGTGATTACTTGATACCTCTAGGTCACTAATGAGTATAAACAGAGCAGCAGAACTTAAAATCCTTGGCTAAGTTTATGAAGATCTGTAAGCACAAAGGAAACAACAGCCTGGTTCCCTTTCAATTCATTCAACCTGATTCACTGCTAGAATGAAGTTGTGTGTTCAAACTTCTGCCATAGTCATGCATTAAGAGAATCTTTTAAGGCAGCCTGTTAAACACATAGAAAATAAGCAGCAGCATTGTATATCACATACATACATCCTTGGGAATCCTTGGAAGTTAGGCAGAACAGGAACAAATTTCCAGAAACGTCACCGGTGAACCCAAAGTAGATAGAGAGTGAATAGAAATCACTTTTCTCCTTTTCCCATCCTAGAGAACTGTATGGTCACCAGTACAACTGATTGGCAGTAGATTGGCAGCAAATAATGTGTCCTGGTTCAAATGTCATGCCTAGACAGTCTCTCCATGGTCTGTTTGCTTATATGTTGTTGTTGTTTAGTCGTTTAGCCGTGTCCGACTCTTCGTGACCCCATGGACCAGAGCACGCCAGGCACTTCTGTCTTCCACTGCCTCTCGCAGTTTGGTCAAACTCATGCTGGTAGCTTTGAGAACACTGTCCCACCATCTCGTCCTCTGTCGTCCCCTTCTCCTTGTGCCCTCCATCTTTCCCAACATCAGGGTCTTTTCCAGGGAGTCTTCTCTTCTCATGAGGTGGCCAGAGTACTGGAGCCTCAGCTTCAGGATCTGTCCTTCCAGTGAGCACTCAGGGCTGATATCCTTCAGAATGCATCCCTTTGTTCTTCTTGCAGTCCATGGGACTCTCAAGAGTCTCCTCCAGCACCATAATTCAAAAGCATCAATTCTTCGGTGATCAGCCTTCTTTATGGTCCAGCTCTTACTTCCATTCATCACTACTGGGAAAACCATAGCTTTTACTATACAAACCTTTGTTGGCAAGGTGATGTCTCTACTTTTTAAGATGCTGTCTAGGTTTGTCATCACTTTTCTCCCAAGAAGCAGGCGTCTTTTAATTTCGTGGCTGCTGTCACCATCTGCAGTGATCATGGAGCCCAAGAAAGTAAAATCTCTCACTACCTCCATTTCTTCCCCTTCTACTCCGACATAATTCCTACGTCTGCTATATGGAGCCTTGGCGTAGTCTACAATGGTAACATTTTAAACTTTATCCCAAATTCTTGAGCATTGAAGCTGATTTTTTTTAAATGTACTGCTGTTTAAACACTTATTTTTAAAAAATATAGAATAGCTTCAGGGCATCACACCTTACCTTTTCAATGTTCATGCACATAGAAACTGAAACTGTTTTGAAGTGAGAGGCCTATACTGTGTATATATCCAGGAAACAGACTTAAGATTTTCATTTTAAAAATAGCGGAAATTAAACTGTTTTATAAAAGCTGTTAGGGCAATAGCAAAGTGTTGATTAAACTCATAAACCCCAGGAAATTCAGTGCAAAGGCAGCTCTCACACGCGCTCCCCCTCTACCACATGAGTAGAATTAAACAAATACATGTACTTGAGATATCCCACACTGTTTTCATAGTTCTACAGTTTCTGAAACATAATCAGGGTGAAGAAAAGGTGATCATAACATAGGTGGTGGAATTGTGCACATCAGCTTGTTGCAGATGCGCTGTGAGTCACCAATAACTTCGTACTCTAGGATGTGGCCTCTTTTTCAGCATATTAGCCATCACAATATGGTCTCGGTCACAATCGAACCAACGTAACAATTTTACTGTGGTTGTAAAGCACAGGGTTTAGAAATCAAAACCATATTGGAAGTAAAATAGGTGGTTACAGATGGTCACAGCACTTAAAAAAACTGTTCGTGCTTAATCTAACTTGAACTAGGAATTGAAAATATATTAAGGCTGCAAATCTATACCAGCTAGGGCTTCCATATTTCAAAAAGTAAAATCCAGAACACCCTGGAGTTGTATAGCTTTTGGGGGGGCAGGGACGGACGCTTCAGGTTACAGACTCTGCTAACCCAGAAATAGTACTTCAGGTTAAGAACTTTGCTTCAGGATGAGAACAGAAATTGTGCTGCGGTGGTGCAGCGGCAGCAGCAGGAGGCCCCATTAGCTAAAGTGGTGCTTCAGGTTAAGAACAGTTTCAGGTTAAGAACGGACCTCTGGAACAAATTAAGTTCTTAACCCAAGGTACCACTGTAATAAATGGAGGAGCAACAGGAGAAAAGAAAATGGAAAGAAGGAAGAAAATCTTTTAAATATAAACATAGAAGTTGTTCTGAACCTAAAGGTGCTGCCAGACTGTTGCTATTTTGAGGTGAGGTTATCTCATCCACTGGCAAATTCACAATTAAAGTTGATTTGGCACTCTTGCAGAATTCCCCACCAAACAAAAAACCCCATCCATGACTTGTGTTAAGGAAAATGATGAGGAAATGCATTGGAACAGGTGGAATAACAAAGTCTCCCTGCATATAAAACAGAACTGCTGGAGTCATCTAACCTCCCCACAAATATAGACAAACAAATCAGGATGAATTCTTGGTAAGGAGGCTGTCTGTAAGTGGCCTGAAGGCTTTCTAAGTAACCTAACTTGAGCATGGAGGCTGCATATCCATGTGACGAATAATCCCTCCTACGAAACTGATACATGAAGAGCTTTCCCGGAGACTGAGCCTTGCTCTCATTCTGCTGGAATTTATGAAAACCACAAGGCAGCCTTCGTACATCTCCACCAGTCAGCTCCCCTCCTCGCAATGGCAGCATTGTCCAGTATGATAGAAGGTCAGACTGCAGGCTAGAGGCACATTTATAGGCCTCCGACATCTGGAATTCATTCTGGGCCTGAAGGGGACTGTGTGCAGCAGGCAGAGACAGAATTCAATAACGTCTCTCCTGTCTCATTGTTGGCAGCCTCAGATGGCCAGATAATCCGAGCACTACTGTGAGTGAAAGTGTTTATGTGTTTATGTGACTGCAGGTATGTGCTTTTTATTATTGAATGCTGCATATTCCTGCATATAGCAATCAGGGGTATCGTGAGGGTGAGTGGCGATGGTGCAGAACAGATAGGGATGGTAGAGGAGCACTCTCAAATGGTAAAAGACTCCTCATATTTTCCCTTCTTTTTTTCAGAGCTCACCACAGGGTTTTGTGACCTCCCTTTCTCCCTACATCGCAACAGCAAGCTCTGTCTGCTTTCATTAGCTCATGTTTTAACTTGCTGCTAGGGAATCAACTTTGACCTCCAACATGTTTATGAGAATCAGAACCATTGGTGAGCAACACTTGCCAAAAGTTGGCTCTCGTAAGATGTTTTTCTTTTTAAATTAGGTTTCGGATCCGGGCAGCATCCCCCTGAGTAAACTCACTAAGCACTGTGAAATCATTATACCAATTTCAACTCCACACATCATCTTAAATTGCTGCCAAGGTTCAGATTCGTATCTGGGCTTCACTTCCCTTGCTTTGTGGAGTAAAACAGTGAACCATTCTGGGAACTTTGGTGGGGGCAAGATGATTGCTTCTGCGGTTAGAGACAACTCAACAACAAGCAGCATGATCAGCTGAATTTATCTGGGGAACTATTTCTTGAAACTCCTAGTCAGCTTTACAGATTAAAGCTGGGATGAGATGCTTTCAGTTAATAAAAAATATAACGGATGAGGAATGCAGAGATGTGCCTGTCTACATGCAGACACTAAAGGTAAAGGTAAAGGGACCCCTGACCATTAGGTCCAGTCGTGACTGACTCTGGGGTTGCAGCGCTCATCTCGCTTTATTGGCCGAGGGAGCTGGCGTACAGCTTCCGGGTCATGTGGCCAGCAGGACTAAGCCACTTCTGGCGAACCAGAGCAGCACACGGAAACGCCGTTTACCTTCCCGCCGGAGTGGTACCTATTTATCTACTTGCACTTTGACGTGCTTTTGAACTGCTAGGTTGGCAGGAGCTGGGACCGAGCAACGGGAGCTCACTCCGTTGCAGGAATTCGAACCGCCGACCTTCTGACCGGCAAGTCCTAGGCTCTGTGGCTTAAACCACAGCGCCACCCTCATCCCTACATGCAGACACTGGTGCGGTGCTAAATCAGCAGTTGCTCAACTGTGGCTCTCAAGATGTTGGATTCCAATTCCCATGAGCCCAAGCCAGCGAGGCACAGTAGTAAGGGATGATAGGTGTTATAGTTCAGCAACACCCGGAGGGCCACAAGTTAGCTAACCCAGTGGTAATTCTTGTCGTGCAGGGGCTCATCATGACAGCAAGGCCCTCAAAAGAGCATTCATAGCGACATCACTTGTGTCGATCCACATCTATCCCACAGAGCATATCACCCAGTTTATTAGGATCAGTGGACAGGCACAGAATAGTGAGCTACGAAGGGCAGTCCCATGGTTGGATTTGCCTGGGGAATATTTGGGTCCACATCCCTGATGAAGTTGAGTGGGTGACCCTTAGACCAGGGGTCTCCAGCTGTTTTTGGACTACAACTCCCATCATCCCTTGCTAACAAGACCAGTGGTCAGGGATGATGGGAATTGCAGTCCGAAAACAGCTGGAGACCCAAAGTTGGGGAACACTATCATAGACCACTCACCGTCAAAGGGATCATGCACCAGGTCAGAGCTATCCTTGAACCCTGCAAATTACAGCACTGGCAAATGCTGCTCTGGCAGATGATGTCATTGCTCCTGCTGTGACAAACGTGCCGGAGAGGTCTCCTCTATGTTCCTCCTTTACTACATTCAGTATGAGTACAGGGTACCCCTGTGTCTAAGCACCATTTCCTTCCCTCTCTTCACCCACAACTGCTGGCATTGCCTTTAAAACCATTGCACAGCCTGCCTTGCAAGGACTCCTTATTTTTATCCATTCCCTCTCATGTTACATTATGCATATGTAATGGTGATGTTGGAACTAGGAAACTTGACGGCGTGGGCCTCGTAATATGTAGGATTTTATACTGCACTCTAGGTACTCAGAGCTTGGCTACATACATGCTACAGTTGCTCATATAGGAAGCTGCCTGTTTAGAATCCCAAATGACTCATTCCCACCATGATCTCAAAAGTTAGGGGAAGCTGGAGTGCTTTGAAGGACTGACTGACTCTCTACCCTCACTTTTTCCTGCCCTCTCGGGATGAAGAAAGAGCACAGTGAGAATTAACACAATAGGAAATTCCTTGTCTGATAGAGGGAGTCATGTCATGGTCTCCTGCTGACTTGGTTTTTTTCCTTCATCTGGCGTTTATCAGGAGAGGTACAGGGAAGATTTGCAATTTGGGAGTTAACTGCTCCCCCCTTGATAAATATCAGAGGATTAAATAACAACACAGCCAGCAGTTGGCTCCATCCGGTAAGGAATTACTCCCTATGCTTTTAATTTATCCAGGGGTCTTTCTCTTTCCTGGGAGGGCAGAAGGCCTCTTTGAGGGAAGGAGCCTTAGCGATGCTAAACAGTTTCCTATAGAAAAAGATGGTTTCCCCATGGGCAAGGGTCAGAGTTCACTGGCAGAGTATCTGTTTTTTCCACAGGCAGTCCTGGGTTCAGTGCAGGTGGGCTGGAATTGTTATGTATTGAAGTTCTCACCCAGGCCACCAGGAGTATTGTGTATGTAGTTTTCACTCAGGTCCACGTCAGTTATTTTAGGCGGGAAACCCTGGGTTGTTCTTGCTACAATGTTGACAGCCAGCTGCCTATAAAAGCAGGCTGGCTGAGCTGTTTGCTGTTCAGTTTCTATTCCAGCTTACAAAATAAAGAGCTGCTTGGAGAAATCGCTGTGTCGTCTGTCATGTCTACCCACAACTTAACACTGGCGACGAAGGTGGGATCAATGGACATCAGAGCACAGCCAGATGCAGCCACCCTCTGAGATGAGCTGAATCACGGAGCTGAAACACTGAGCGAAATCACGGAGCAGAACCAATACAGAGCTGACCGTTCTGGCTAGAGCACAGTGTACCATCCATCGCCTCCACATCGGCATCGGAACCATGGCTTCACTCGTGCCTCTACCGCCATTTGCCCCAGCCTCTGAATCCTGGGACTCCTACCTCGCTCGGTTTGACTGCTACCTCCAAGCAAATGAGCTGACAAGAGGGTCTGTAGAGCAGAAGCGGGGCCTCTCCTCAGCTTTTGTGGCCCCGAAGTGTTCGCGACGGCCCGAGCATTGGTTGCGCCTCTAGCAGTCCAGGCAGCACCTTGAGACACGATTCAAGAGAAACTCCGCAACCACTACGCCCCAAAGCCGTCCAAGATTGCTGCCCGCCATGCGTTCTACCACTGGAACCAGGCAGAGGGGGAGTCAATCAACAACTACACCACCACCCTCCGACAGGCTGCAATGCACTGCGAGTTCCGAGACTTAGATGATGCCCTGATGGATCAAATCATCTGTGGGGTCCGGGACATCCGTCTGCAACGGCATCTTCTCGCCAAGCCAGACCTCACGCTGCAGAAAGCCACTGAGGAGGCCGTGGCCTCAGAAGCTGTTGAACTCTCCGCCCAGGAAATCCACAAGGCCAGTAGACCGTATTTAAAGGACTATGTTGTTGGACATGTAACACTGTTGGTCTAATGGTAGTAATGTGAAATGTAACCGATATGCTTTGTGCCTAATTGAACCATTACGTGTAGTGCTGTATATAAGGAAACCATTACGATTGTAACTAACGCCTTATCTCGGTGGGGAGGGGTGTTATGTAGTGAAGTTCTCACCCAGGCCACCAGGAGTATTGTGTATGTAGTTTTCACTCAGGTCCACGTCAGTTATTTTAGGCGGGAAACCCTGGGTTGTTCTTGCTACAATGTTGACAGCCAGCTGCCTATAAAAGCAGGCTGGCTGAGCTGTTTGCTGTTCAGTTTCTATTCCAGCTTACAAAATAAAGAGCTGCTTGGAGAAATCGCTGTGTCGTCTGTCATGTCTACCCACAACTTAACAGGAATAAACTTCCTGCCTGAAAGCCGTAAGGGCCTCTGCCAGTCACTATCAACAATACTGAGCTATATGGACCACTGGCCTGATCCAGTACAAGGGGAAGTATTCATTTAAATATTTGCACTAATGCAAGGATTAGTGGTTGTTACGGAAAAAATCTAGGTGTGAGGCTGCTCAGTCACCCAGCTCGTCGGGCAGAGCCCGCGGGTCCCTGTGGAATAAAGGAAGGAGTCCAGCCACCAACTGGAGCAAATAGCTGTAGACCAAAGTTTATTGCACAACAGGTTCAAAGAGGAATTTTGAACCCCGAGGATGGGGTGACAATGACTTTTAAAACATCCCCACCATATCCCAGAATACAGTTCATACACCATCATTGATACATCATTGACATGTCACAAAAGGGGAGGGGTAGATAGGAGTTACACTAGTTTAACCTTGGCAAACATGTCCAGACAAGTCCTTGGTACAAGATTAGCATAAGCAGACATGTCAGGGCAAGACCCAGGTATAAGATTAGCATAGACAAACACCTCTGAAGTCCCACCACCCAAAGTACAATAGAACTTCCTTTGCATGTCTGGACCCCTTGGCAAGTCTGGTGGTGGGATTAAGCTTTCCTTGGCCAGCAGTCAGCTCAGCAATTGTCACCTCTGGGCACTTCCTGGAGTCCTTTTTCAAGGGCAAAATAGCGTTGGAATGGAGGTCACTGGCAAAGAAGTTGGTTTTATATGATTTTTAAAGCTAGGTAACTTTCTTGAGCTGTCAAGTCGAAAGGATACACTTATGCATAATATTTGTAACATTTAACAACTTTAAAGATGTGCGCCCCCCCCCTGCAATTTCCGTAACAGTGATAGTGCGGTGGAACTTTGCCCCACCCCCCTTTGGCACATGCCGTACACCAGGCTTCCCCAACCTCGGCCCTCCAGATGTTTTGAGACTACAATTCCCATCATCCCTGACCACTGGTCCTGCTAGCTAGGGATCATGGGAGTTGTAGGCCAAAATCATCTGGAGGGCCGAGGTTGAGGAAGCCTGCCCTACACCATGCGCTCATCAGATTTAGGGGGCACACGGTGGGGAGAATGTTCCATTGTGCAAAGGAAAATCCCTGCACTGCTGGAACGTTCTCCTTAGCGCTACATTTAATACAACTTCAGGTTCCTATGTAGTCGTCCTCTAAAGGGAAACCTTAAACTTGGCTCGGTAGTAGATCGGCAAATCGCACAAGCAAGCTGTCATCCCTGGCCACTGGTCCTGTTAGCTAGGGATGATGGGAATTGTAGTCCCAAACATCTGGAGGGCCAGAGGTTGCCTATGCCTGCTGTGGGACATTCTGCGAGAGCTGTGGGTCTGTTTGTTTTTAATCAAAGTCATAGCTGTCAACGTTTCCCTTTTTTCAAGGGAAATTCCCTTATTCTGAATAGGATTCCTTGCAAGAAAAAGGGAAAGCTGACAGCTATGATCAAAGTGTGGTGAGTGGACTAAGGGTTGGGTAACCATTAGGTACACCCAAGAATCCTTTACACAAAAAACAATGTCATGTCTCTTATTGCATTCTATTAGGGCCATTTATGGACAAGCATAAACACTGAGCAAGACTTTCCAAAGTATCTTCATGCCAATGGTTTTTTGAAAGTTTGCATTTGGTCTAGGGATGGGCAAATTTATCACTTTTTGTTTCTTTCTGTTTTTCAATTGCCCAGCCTTACATTTGGTTCTCCACATCTCAGCCTCAGTTTGTGAATCTTTTAAGCCCTTGTGAACATTCACTAGCATTTTAGCTCAAACTTCTCCTAATATACATGTTTGTATGCAATTTTGCCCAGTATACACATTTTCCCAAAACAATTTCCATTGATGTAACAGTTTTTTGTGCTCTTTTTGCTAATACATGGACTTTTAAGCACACTTTACAAAAACCAGCATATGGATTTTTGTGCTCATAGCTGGATTGCGTTATTGCGATTGCAAAGGAAGGCTGTGTTTGAGTTTCAGAAAGTGAAAATTCGGTAGGTTGACCTTTAAATGTGAAATGGGTCAAATTGTGTCCCGCTCCGTAACAGGGACTGAGCATGACCGCCAATGACTTTTCCAAAATCTGTATCCATTCACGGAAGTACCCAGTGCCAACAGGTTATCAAGGAATGGTAATCATTTCTATAAATGTTCTCACAGGCATCTGCCAGTCTTTTATCCTAATGCAGACAACAGGAACAGCTGCTGCTGACAGTAGTTTTGAAGACACCAACAAAGGTATACAGTTAATAACACCCTGAGAAGCCAAACGGCTCTTACAGCTATTGTGGATATGGGTCTTGAGCCAAATAAGTTTAAAGCAGATTTAACCGAGATTTAGCAGAACCTCTAGGCAGAAGGTGATGGTTTGACAAACATATTCCATCTAATACACTGAGTAAACAGAGATTTAATGTCGGAATTGAATTGACTGGGAAGTTTGGTTTACTGAGTGACATCTTTTGGCTCTTTTAATCCTCTTTTTTAGGTCTAACAGAAACCACAAATTCCTATTATGGAATTAAGATTCTTTCACTTTTTCAGGTTTTGGACAAAGCAAGCAAATTTCTATGAAATCCCTTAAGGCAGCTGCAAGATTACATTCCAAAGAGAATGTTGCAGTTTTAAGAAGTGTTATCACAGTTCTAATGTCTTCCTCCAGACACTATGCAATTTCTTTTTATGCCCACGTTATCAGCACCCCTGTAGGTTTTGTATGTTTGGTTATGTTGGCTAAAAAATCTAAGAAAAACAGGAAATAATAATAATAACTTTTATTTATACCACACCCTCCCCAGCCAAGACCAGGCTCAGGGCGGCTAACGACCGATATAAAAACAATTTGATTGAAATACAACTTAAAAACAAGATTAAAATACAACGTTATGACCTGTGGGCTTATTAGATACTACACTTGATCTTAGCCAAAAGGCAGAGAAGCGATCCTGAGGGCTTATTAGACCCATAAAGGGTCCTATTTTGGCCTGCAATACTGTTTTCCACAAGCTACAATCATGCACTCCATCACCTGGTATCATCAGTGGTTGGAAATACACTCCCACTTGTTCATTTTCAAATGGAGTTTGCATTTGATGCCTTTGGAATTTGGAGCCAATGCAAGTCTTGCTGGTTCAGCTGATTGGTGGTGACTCCAAGCTGTGCTTGGAGGTCCTAGGAAGTCCTTTGCAGCATGACTCGTGACATCAGGTGATTGACAGGTGGGAGGGCCCAGCCACCTATCAAAAGTAAAGTGAAGGATCCAGACTGCCAAGCTGAAAAGAAATGCTGCTCATATCATTGTCTGCCAATTCCATTAGTTCCATTAGTTTGGCTTATAACAAGAAAGATGATATTAAATCCTACTGCGATGCTATCAGACTTACAAATATGACCTTAATGCACAGGGCTGAACCAGAAGAGACTCTTGATCTCTCTCTAAGCATCTGGATTCTGCACATTGTGGGAAAAGAACTCTGTTTGATTAGCCTCTTGGTGATAGAAACTGTAGTATGTTAATAATGTGCAATTTCACCAAGAAGACAGTTGTCTTTTTCAACAGTTGTCATCACCACAGACTTCTAGGGGTTAAAGGGAAAGATTAGGACTGTATGGGGGGTGTGTGTGTGGAATTACAGTCGAAGCACATCAGCACTTTTCATAGAGTCAAATTCCAACAGAGAGGAAAGGCCTTGAAGCAGGAGTAGAATGCACTGTTTCTTTCTTGGGCTTAAGATTGCCATAAAAATGGGAGCAGACTGCGGAAATTGTGCAAAGCACACTATCTAAGGAACACCAGAACTTTCTGTGTTAAAACTTTGGATATCTGAGGACAGGCCTCCTCCCCCAGAATGAGAGAAAGAATGCTTTGAGAAAGCAGAGCCATAGTACAAATGATTTATGACCTAACATGGAGGGAGGAGCCCTTTTCAATAAAGCAGATGTAAAACGTCCACCTTGGGACTTGAGCCAGTTTTGTGTTCCACAAAAGGGAAAACAGCTCTAAACGGAAGAACAGAATACAGAAAAGGACTACGTTACAGTTCCACCACAGGCTGTTTTGAAATCTTCTCTTCATGGAGCTTTTAAATTCCTTGCCTCTTCACTCAGACCTCTGCGCCATTCACTTACCCAGGATCCTACTGGTTCACCATTGTCAGAATCCCTGAAATTGTCGTAGCAAATCATCACAACTTGTAAGGTTCACGGTTAGGCATTGGTTTATGGTTTGGTTGGTTGAGGGGTATGGATTGGCTATGCCTGCCCCTCTAATGCTGCTGCTGCAAGGGATTCCGTTAAAGGAATTGGGGGCTAACTATTGCTTGTCCACTCTGTCAAGGGGGCTCGGGCCACTGCAAGAGCTCCTGGTTGCATTTGGGGAGGGCTGAGGGCAGGTTCCCTGCTCTGTCGCTACCCCCAAGTGTATTCCCCTTTTCTGACTTTCGCAGGCGTGCAGAATGTCAGTCTGTCCCCCATGGGGGGGCAGATAGTCGCAACCAATGCCTAAGCAACCACTCACATTTTTGTATTTTAATAAAATTGTGGCCAAAATTATGCCAAAAACCTTAAACAAAAATTTCTGTGTGATGTGTGAGTTATTGGGGTGGCCCTGGGGACCTCGACACGCAACTGCGTCTTAAGCTAAAAAGTCTCCTGAATGCGGTAAAAAGGCTTTTGCATTACAACTTATTATTTAATACAATGACTCATGATCTTACTCTTCCCACTGTTTCAGAACAAGATTTTGCCCAGTTGTTAACTGTATGGGGAACAGACAAAACCGCCCCAAAACACCCCACCTCCAATCTGAAGTGGTATAGCCCAGAATTCAATCCTCTCATATAGCATCATGTTTAGATTGGCTCTCTGTCCTCAGAGAGAGTTCAGGTTGTTTGCATCCTGGCTAAATGCATTTTAAAGCTTTATACGGTGGCTCCTTTCCACCAGCACTACATTAACTTAAATAGGTTTCAGCACCATAACAGGTTGTCACCATATAGCTTTCCTAGTGGTTTTGTAGCCAGACGTATTGGTGAAACATGCAACATATATTACTTTTAGAATTATTCCCCCCTCCCTCCAGTTTTAAACAGTTAAAAAACCAGTATTTATCAGCTGGTTTGAAACATACTGTATTACATATGGCTTGGTTTCCATGAAAGTGGTTCGTTGCATGGAAAAAATTCATAAAGCAGGGTTTGTGTATATAATATTTGAAGTTAATCTGCACTTGGGGGCTAGGGCCTCCTTTTAATGGCTCTGGCATCAGTACTAGGAAGCATGGGCGCAAACAGAATTGAAAAGGACACCCATAAGAGGTCTAAAAATAGGGTTGCCATAGAATTCTGATAGCACAGAATTGGAAGATTAGAGAAATACTATCAAAGGAACAATGTCAAGAGAAGTTGATGAACTATGCAGAGTTTGGCAAAGTTAACAGATAAACTGTGTGCAAAAGACACTAGCGATTTTGAAAAAGAATGGGAACCTTTTACAGCATATTTGCAGAAACAACAAAAAATATATAGAGTCATTGGCAGGATTTAAATAAACATTGGCAATTTTACTTATAAAAAAATAAGAAATCTAATAGCATGACAATATAGAAGTATGTGTAAACAGCAGGATGTAATATGAGATGTAATAAATCAGGGATGGAAGTTGAGGGAAGTCAGTGGGGAAGGGGGAAATTGAAATTTGAATGCAATGTAATGATTATAGATATTGTTAAAAAACAAGAAAAGAAAAAAGGGTTGCCATATCTCAAAAAGTGAAAATCCAGACACAAAAGTTGTGGAGCTGTTTTGACACTTCCAACATGGGCTGCCATACAGTATGTCTGGATTTTCCTGGGCATTGCAGTGATTTCTGCCCGGATGCTGCTAATCAGGGCAGAGGCGGAGCTAGCTGCTCTGGAACCTGGGGGTGGGGCTAGCCTCCCACGGGGGTGGGACAAACGTCCCAGGGGGCGGCGCAGTGATGTCACCCCCCCAGGCATGACACCCAGGATGGACCACACCCACCACACTCCCCTTCCTCCTCCAGTGAATAAGGGTCTGCTTTGCCTGGGAAATTCCGGACATATGGCAACCCTACTTAAAAATGAAAAGAGGAGGAAATGATTATGCAGTGCAAACCTATGAATTCTACCGGGCTGACTCCCAGGTCAGGGTGTGCAGGACTGCAGCGTTAGTAATACTAAAATGCAGCACAGAGAGCAATGTCTTTCTTTTTCGTGTGCTATATGACAGTCAGACTTCAGGTCTACATAGGAGCTCTGGAATTTCCCCCATTTAATTAATATGTAGAAGAAAAATGAACATTTACTGGCAAAGCATAACACAGGTGCATGTGGTCTGGCCATATTGGTGAATTACTTACAGTGATGTTTGTTCACCTACCCACTAATCCATTCTTAATGGCTTTTTTGTTGTAGGTTTTTTTTTTATAAAAATTATTATGGATGAAAAATGTTAACATTCTTGTAAATATGACTGGAGATATAAATACGGTGTGTGTATACATACACATACATAAATTAGAGAGAGAGAGAGAGAGAGAGAGAAAGAAAGAAAGAAAGAAAGAAAGAAAGAAAGAAAGAAAGAGAAATGAATAAAATAAAACAGTAGTCCTTTTTTATCAACAATATGTTAGATAACTCTTTTAAAATGTACAATGTACTCTATTTGTGTTGATGTTTTGGGGTAAATATGTTATTATTATTATTATTATTATTATTATTATTATTATTTGTCTGCCGCCCTTTATCTGTAGATCTTAGGGCAGTTCACAACAAAAGATAGAAAACGAAACAAACATGGCTTGTTAGAGTTTCAGCTTTGGTTGTGCTCCTTGATAAACTCAGTTGGTGCCACAAGAAATACGGAAAATCTTCTCTTGTGTAGATAAACAAACTTTCTAGCCATTCAGAACTAGTTTGTGTTAGTGAGAAATCTAGCCTTTGACTTTCATCCTCCCATCCTAGTTTTAGTTCTGCAAAACGTCTGGGGAGCATTCAGACATTCAGTCCTCTACCTGCTGCCTGAAGTAAGAAATACAATGAAATAGACCAGATTTGGGATTGTTTTTAATATGAAAATGGGCTCCTCCTCCTTCTGTCTAAAGGTGGGATACCTAGATCTTCTGTTGGTGGTTGATAACATTTCCTCCAAATGCAGGAAACCAGTTTGTGCAAATCATAGTTAGAACCTGGTTTGATATCCTGGTTAGTTAGCAAACTATGTTTTGAAGAAACCATAGTTTCCTAAATTCAGATGAAGTGGGAAACTATGGCTTGTTACAGATTGCAACTGGGAGCTTTATATTTCCTCCCTTCATGCATGAAGGAGGAGAGAAGATGTGTAAGGAGCATGAGACTCAAATTTGCTTGATAAACCATGATTTTGTCACTATGTCTGAACCCAGTGCTTTTTTTCCTAGAAAAAATAGGTGGAGATACTCACTTTTTAACAACAACAACAAGAAGAAGAACAAGAAGAGGTATCAGTACTGCATACCCTTAAGTGCCCCCTGGGGGGAAAACCAAACCCAGTCTGAATCTTTTTTAAAAAAATATATATTTATTGACTTTTCAAAGATGATACAAAAAGAAAAAACAAAATATAACAAAAATACAAAAAATACAAAAAATACAAAACTAAAACAATTTAAAAACACATAAAATTCCATTCACTTATTTTCTTTTAACTTACTTCCCAGACCTCCTCATACCTCCCCTTTTTGTATCCCAATTCAAATTATTAATTCAGCAAATCCTCACCATTAGTTTTCACTTAATTTTCAACCTTTCTTTCTCCCCCCCCCCCAATTTATCTTATTCATTACAGCTGAAAACCACTTAGTTTCTAACCAACATCATTCTAGCATTCACTAATTTTGTAATATTTCCCAAGATAGTCCTTAAATTTCTTCCAATCTTCTTCCGCCGTCTCTCTTCCCTGGTCTCGGATTCTGCCAGTTATTTCTGCCAATCCCATGTAATCTATCACCTTCATCTGCCATTCTTCCAGAGTGGGTAGATCTTGTGTCTTCCAATACTTTGCGATGAGTATTCTTGCTGCTGTTGTTGTGTACATAAAAAATGTTCTATCCTTCTTTGGCACGAACCCAGTCTGAATCAATCCACAGCCTCTGGATGTTTGACACCTGAGTGCAGGTGAGCACTCACACAATGAAACAGTCCTCCATGCAATAGTTTCTTCAACTTAGAAAACTAGTGGTGAGGAAGACATTCAACTTTCACCTTATCATGCCTGTTTCCTCTAAGAAGGGGTTCATTTTTTTTAAAAAAAGCAAGACATGTAAGTCTGAAAGTACCGTATTTTTTGCTCTATAAGACCCACTTTTTCCCTCCTAAAAAGTAAGGGGAAATGTGTGTGTGTCTTATGGAGCGAATGCAGGCTGCGCAGCTATCCCAGAAGCCAGAACAGCAAGAGGGATTGCTGCTTTCACTGCGCAGCGATCCCTCTTGCTGTTCTGGCTTCTGAGATTCAGAATATTTTTTTTCTTGTTTTCCTCCTCCAAAAACTAGGTGCGTCTTGTGGTCTGGTGCGTCTTATAGAGCGAAAAATACGGTATACACCTCAGACAAGGGTTTACAAAGAAAGTAGGATAGCCAGTTGTGCTTTGGATGTAGATGTGAGATGGATGAGGAAGAACAAACTGAGCTTGAATTCTGGCACAAGGGAGGCGCTGCAGCAGAGGGGGTTCCCCATGCCCAAGAAATTGGTCAGTTGCCTACTGGTGACAGGATAGCATCCTTCAACACACCTGAGGACACCAGGCCTTCTTGGTGGGTGCAAGAGAGGTCATGTGGCCAAGAGTGGAATTCTTTCCCTAGCATCCAGCACTCTGCCTCCTGGGAGGGTTGGCTCTGAAAACAGTAGGGCTACAACGGCAAAAGAAGTATATTATCTAACATCTTAGGCTTACTCATTGCACATCAGTATCTGAGATTCTAAAAGGCGAGTCTGGCAAGAAAGGCAAACATTCTGTCAGTGCATCTCCAAGTGAAGTAGCTTGGCAGCCATTGCTTTACGAAATATTCAGACAGACAAAGTAGACTGGCTGATCACATGATGGCTGCTAGAGTATTCTTCAGAATCAGTTTTACAACTAAATTTAGTAGAGGAAGGTCACTGAGCATGAGCAAAAGTAAACCCTGTTTAAAATTGGTGTGTCAAATCCCTGGTCTAGGTATATAAAAGCAATTGTTCTCATTGGCTAACACCAGGAACACCGTGCAGACTTTCCAACAAGGCATGCAGAGTGGGCGTTGTTCCATTTCCATTGACTCTGGTATATCATCTTCAGTTTATTTAAAATGAGAATTAGGAACTAACAAAGTATTAGTCACAGCCTTTAGTGTATCCAAACTGTCTCTCTGTGTTTCTTTAATTGCTATAAATATAGTCTTCCCCTGCCACACACAGAGCACCTCTTCTGAATATAATCTCCCATCTTAGTTTAACTCTGCTTTTCATTTTTATGGCTGACATAATATCACATATATAAAATACTGACCACCAGGGACCAGAATCTGTGCCAAATACTCTCCCATTTTTATCTTCAAACAAAAATGAGCCATTTGAGGGAGTGTGGAATTTCCAACCAAAATACTTTTAATTGTGAGAATATCCACCTTTTAAAATCCTGTGTGGTGTTCATTACTTTCCCTAGCTCATAGATGAGGACCTTTGGCCTCCCAGATGTTGTTGGACTCCAAATCCCATCAGCCATTCAAGGATGATGTAATGAATTCAGTGATGTTATGACGCTGACGCCAGTCAATGTGAAATAAGTCACTTTGGAGTGATAGCAATGATTCATGAATAGAAAAACATCTTTGAAGCCATTATCAAAAATGTTGAGGGAGTGTATTCGGTGCTGGAAATCAGTGGCAGACGAATCCTCTCCGGCACACGGGGCGGGACGCCGAGGGGTGGGGCAAACTGCCCGGCGGCGCATGTACAATGTCCATACAGACTGTGCATGTGTGGCATCCCATAAGGACTGTCCGTGCATGGCAGCCCATACGGTCGCCGTGCGAGAGGCATGTTAATATATATATATATATATATATATATATATATATATATATGCTTTCGTAGATTTATATATATATAATATTTATTGAAGTTTTATAAGTTACAAAAAGAAGAAGTAAACAAAAACAAAACAACAGATCACAATAAGGAAAAGGAAAAGAAAGAAAAAAATACATAAAAATAAAATCCATTAAAAAAACACAGCGAATCTTCCCATAACTTATCTTTCATTTGCTTGTTTCATTGACCTCCTCACACCTCCCTTTTTTATATTCTAGTTCGGTTAACTATTTCAGCAAATCCTTTCCATCTTTTCCAATTTTTGTCCTGTAATTTATCTTAATATAATGTAACTTTACTTTCCCTCCTTTCACCAATTAACAGTCTGTTTTTTCCTAGACCTTTATAACATTTCTGCTAAAACCAAATAACTTCATTCCAACAGCCATCTAACATTCATTAATTTTACAATGTTTCTGTAGATAGTCTTTAAATTTATTCCAGTCTTCCTCCACCGACTCTTCTCCCTGGTCTCGGATTCTGCCAGTCATTTCCGCCAGTTCCATATAGTCCATCACCTTCATCTGCCATTCTTCCCGGGTGGGTAGATCTTGTGTCTGCATGTTACGATATTCCATTCCACCTTAACAGACGTGTGGAATTGTCGTATGTCCCATGTCTGTTTACACTCCAGCACAGCTTGCTGGGAACTTCCGTTTGTGTATAGCTTTTGCTGATGCTGCTTGCTCTTGGACACAAAAGGGAGAAGACATGTTTTTCCTTTGTCCTGAATAAACTGCTCATAAATATGCTTTACACAGCCTCTATCTGCCCTTCTGTTGTGAAGAGTTATTTACTCTGCTGATTAAGTGTGCTCCAGCTTCTGAAGGCTTCTGAAGCTGCGGGTCACTGTTTCATGCTGAGCCAAGGACCAGAGATTGCCGGGCTACCGGCCGGTGGGCTGGGGGCTTGCAAATTGCCCCCGTTTCCTTGGAAGTATCCTAACAGCCCATACGGTTGCCGTGTGAGAGGCAGCCTGTACAGACGCCATGCACACGGAGCCCATACTAACTGCATACGCGCCCTTGACTGCTCTACAGCTCTACAGCTGGGGGGGGGGCAGTGGGCCATCTTGTCACCCCCCCTGAGTGGTGCCCAGGGCGGACCGCCCCTCCATCCTCCCCATCGTACGCCCCTGCTGGAAATGCTCAACAAACATATGAATGTGTATGTGTTAATTCATTTTTCGGTCATCAGAACTATATAACCAACAAAGAACATCACAACACATTGGTTGTCACAACTTCCTATAAGAATAAAAGTTATAAATGTCCCAAATGTCTGTATTGGCTCAATTCAGTAAATCATTCCATGAACTCTAGAATTCTAGAAATGGTTGCAAAGTGTCGTAAAAGGAAAAAAAAATTCCTTGGGCACTTCTAATTTGATTACTTAATTTATGTCATTTTAGCTAACACTGTTTTAAAGGTCTCTTTTCCCATAGAGCACTCCATTGTTCATTAGCAATTTTGATTCCCAAGTCCGACTCCCATAAAATTTTAGTGTGCAAAAAAATCACCATATTCAGTTTCTCTCAGAGATTTATACACTACTGAAACTTTACCTTTAGTTGAAGGGGAAACATGAATGATCATATTTTCAAAAGCTGTGAGAGTTCTGCATGCTTGAGCAGTCACCTCTGTCTTCAACAATAAAACATGTTAATTGGTTAAATTGGAGCCAAGACCATCAGAGATTAGTAATTTTAGCTTCAATCTGTTCCCTCCACATTGGGATACCAACAAGGTTAAAATCTATTAACCAATACTGCCCAGCCTGTTCCCAACCATCTCAATTTAAGGTTTCTTCTGCATCCTTAACTGTTGGATGGAAACACACTGGAATTAAGAAGAAAATGGGGGTGCTAGTTTTTTAAATACCATTTGCCAAACACCGATAGTATCATGCATAAAAGGATTAACAATTCTAAAGGAAGATTTTAGTGCAGATGGCACAAATGGCCATGCCTTAAAACTGGTGCATCTATTGCTACCCCCGGATCATGACAACTATTGACAACAGATTATGTAATTGGAAGGCGCAAATGACTATATTTGACACATCTCTGGACCAGAGTCTACTGTTAACTTTCAATATTAGCTTCTCCTTCTGTTTCAGAAGCATTGTCAGATTTTCCTCATCATGGGTATTTGTGTGTTTGTGCTTTTCCTTTCTCTGCCTCCATTGTTATGTGGAAAAGAGGCTTTGAGAATGCCATCTGGTTGACATGGGTGAGCCCCAGTTGATTTTTGGAACAATGTTTTGTTTGATGCATGAACTGTTCCATAAGGCTGTGATCTCTGCATCAGTGCTAGAACATGATAGATTTTTGGATTGCATTTTATTGATTTTAAAGTGTGAAGTGCCCAGGGGGACACGGTTGATTAGGTGATATAGACAGTGCTTTTGTTTAAGAAAAAATGGTGCTGGTACTCACCATTAAGTTGCTAAAGTAAGTGCCACACTTTAAACATTTTGCCAGGTGGAGAGGTGCTGATACTGTGTACTCTTGAGTACCCCCAGGAAAAAACAACAACAGTGAGTATAGCAATGCCTCAATAACTAAATAAACTCCACCAAAGTTAAATGTTTAAGGCTGTAATCCTATACCTGAAAGTAAACCCTGTTGAACTCAGTGGAACTTACTTCTGAGTAGATGTGTAGGATTTCACAGAAAGCCATACTTACTTTAGAGAAAATGCCATTAATATACTCTGGGACAGGGGTTGGCAAACTAAGGCCCGGGGGCCGGATGTGGCCCACTGGGTTCGTTAATCTGGCCTGCGAACCTTGCGGACCCTGCCCCTGCTTGGTCAGTCCCTGCGCTAAATCGGCGCGGAGGCCTCGCCATGCGGGGACTGACTTCCGTGACGCTGGCACAGCTTTGGATTGGCTGCAGAAAGCTCCTGCAGTCAATCTGAAGCCATGGATGCCTCTGGGCGATGCCCCTTCCCTCCCTCTGAGGTAGCCACGGATGGCCAAGAACCGAGCGGGAGGAAGTGGCAGTGGCGGGGAGGCAGAGGACAATGACGACGCAGTCGAAGATAAGGTGGCGGCGGCGTGAGTGGCAGCGGGCGGGGTCCTTTGGGGGTGCTTTCGGGAAAGGGTGGGTCTGGCCCCCCACAAGGTTTGAGGGACAGTGGACTGGCCCCCTCCTCACAAAGTTTGTTGACCCCTGCTCTGGGACATACATCCAGTCACAGCTGCACAGTCCCATTGATTCTTGAAAGTGTCGAGCCAGTAAGATTAAAAAAGTGCTTAACTTTGGCTAGACCCCTGGTACCCAAGTGGTGGGTCGGGACTCACTGCTGGCCCATGGCCTGATTCAATGTGGTTTAGAACAGCAGCACCACCACCATACAAATATATGATTAAAAGAGGAAAAAGACACTGCTCCACAAATGCATGTTCGGGTTAAAGGCAGGGTCATCTTGGAACTGAAAAAGTTGGACTACTGTGCTAGACCATCACCATAATCATTATATACTTATTTATCTTTTTTTTATTAAAAAAAATATTTATTAAAATTTCCACAAGAAAGAAATTACAAAAAGAATAAAAAGAAAACACAAAAATACAAAAAAACCACAAACAATTAAAAACAAATCCCTCTTTCTATATCTTACAGTTCATTTACTTATTTTCCTGACTTCCTCACACCTCCCTTTTTTGTATTCCAATTCAAATAGTTAATTCAGCAAATCCATACCCTCTCTCTGTTTTCTCTTAGTTCTTTATCTTCACATATTATAATTTCAAATTTTCATCTAATATCAGTCCCTTTTTACATATTCCTTTTAACCTTATTGCTAAAACCACTTCATTTCGTTCCAACATCATTTTAACATTCAATAATTTTACAGTGTTTCTGTAGATAATCTTTGAATTTCTTCCAATCTTCTTCCACCGACTCTTCTCCCTGGTCTCGGATTCTGCCAGTCATTTCCGCCAATTCCATATAGTCCATTACTTTCATCTGCCATTCTTCCAGGGTGGGTAGATCTTGCGTCTTCCAATACTTTGCGATAAGTATTCTTGCTGCTGTTGTGGCATACATAAAAAAAATTCTGTCCTTCTTTGGCACCAATTGGCCGACCATGCCCAGGAGAAAGGCCTCTGGTTTCTTCAGAAAAGTATACTTAAATACCTTTTTCATTTCATTATAAATCATCTCCCAGAAAGCCTTAATCCTTGGGCACGTCCACCAAAGGTGAAAGAATGTACCTTCAGTCTCTTTACATTTCCAGCATTTATGATAGATTTTTGCAAGCTTGACTGGTGTCATGTACTATATATTTATTTATCTCTCACCTTTTCCCATGGCGGGACTAAAGGCGGCTTACGTATAAAAATGAGAATGACTAAAACAGAAAAAAACAATAATTAAAAAACAATCAAACATTTTTGGAAGTAAAACTATAAACATATATAAAATCTATTAGGTCATGGTCTTCTCTCTAGTTAAATAGGCTTAGAATTGGAATCTGTGACCTGAACCACATTTTCCTTTTTTAAAAAAACCACAAAAACAAAGCTCTGCTTTAGTGTTTCATGCAGCACATTAGTTCCGTTCTTTCTTTAGGATGAGGAGGGGCATGTCTGTTTGCATTTATATATGAACAGTAACTCTACCTCCCCATTCTGCAGTGTTGCCTGCCTACTGGTTTAGATACTGATTTAGATACCTTTCCTTCCACATTTGTGATAGGGCTACCATAAATCTGGATTTTCCCGGACATTACTGGGATTTTGAGGGAGGAATTGATGTCTGAAAGGTGTCGCTTTGTCCTGGATCCTAGGCAACTCAATTGAAAAAATTGGGGTGTCCTGGTTTTTACTTTTTGAAATACGGCAATGCTAATTTATGTTGAAGCCGCTGGCCCTGTTCATTTGAGCTACGGCCATGGTGCTCTGTGAAAGCGAAGTGGCCCCGATTCATTCACACCCCTGACCCCTCCTCACAAATATACAAATGTAAAAGGCTGTTTGTTTTCCCCAATCTGTATTTGAAAACAAAGTGTAAACCAACCTTCTTTTACGTCTTTTGCTGGTCAGCGGCCAATGTAAATGCTTACACTAGGAGAACAAGCCTATTTCCTGCTGTTAAGGCTTTTTTGTTTATCCTAGGGCTACTCACTGCCACTGCTTGCCCCCGACAGACTATTAACCCCTGTTTGTAGCAGGCAAAAAACAGATGTGGGTTTCTTAAGCAAATTATTGGTTATTTCACCACATGTAGTTTTTGCAGTTAAGTGCTTCCAGCTTCTCAAGAACATTCCACAGCAATAACATCACATTTTCCCTCAACCTGTTAATTAGCATAAATTTTATCAGCTTGGAAACCACAGCTTGAATTTGTTAAGCGACAGGCAGAGACATACTGGACGGCAGCCCAGCCAACTTGAAAGAGTGATGAAGAGATGGGGGCTTTGGAAACCAGATGTGTGCCTCTCTGAAGTCAAGCTGAAAATGATTCCATCACCTTCCTTTTACAGAATCTTCAAGAGGTTTCACTCCGCATCCCACCCTGCCTATCAGGCGGCCAGAGAGCACATTCAGGCTGCGCAAGGAACACTGTTGGAAATGGCCTTCTTGCCTTGAGGGTGCCTCATCCCACTGTCAACCCCATCATGTTGTGAGTCTCCAAGTCACTGTATCACTTTCCCACAGAGACCCTGAATGTGATGTGATGGGTGTGAGTCACATGGCAGTTATTGACAAATGTCAAGGCCAGCAGGGGGATTAATGATCCCAGGAGACCATTTTTAGGAGCATCACGTTGTGGTGACCATCACTTGACCTCCAGATGTCCGTCAACCAGTATGATATATAAAATGTAAAGTTCATTGAAGTACTGGAACATCAACACATAAAAGGATCTACGGGTATTTCCTACAGAGTGTAAAAGACACTGAGATGTGCACTGCAAGTGTGTTTGTCTAAAATGATGCAAAGCTGGCTGAATAAATAAATAAATGGTGGCAGGCACTCCAGCAGAAAGCAAGACAAGCCGTACGTCGGATGAACCAGAAGTCTGTGGGAATTCCACCTTCACCCACATCAATTGCTTTGGGATTAGGAGAGAAGGGATTTGCGGTGGTGATTTAGCAAAAACATAATTCTGGGAACAGAAGAAGCCACATAATGTCTCTTCCATGCTGAGGAGGAGGGGCAGTTTGAAATATGTGCACATTTGCAGAATGCAAGCTGTGTTCACTGTTCCTATGAGATGGTGTTAAAGGCCTGGCTAGTTGACCTCCAGAGATTCCTCTGGTTAAACAAAAAAGATACTACATCATCATCATCATCATCATCATCATCATCATTATTATTATTATTATTATTATTATAGCAGCCCCCCATCTGGCGGCTTACAGTGTAGTGGTACCTTGGTTCTCGATCTCAATCTGTTCCGGGAGTCCGTTCAACTCCCAAAACTGTTCAGAAAACAAGGCACAGTTTCCGATCGGCTGCAGGAGTTTCCTGTACTCAAGCAGAAGCTGCGTCGGACGGTTGGCTTCCAAAAAACATTCGCAAACCAGAACACTTACTTCCGAGTTTGCGGCGTTCAGGAGCCGATTTGTTCAACAACTAAGCCGTTTGAGAACCAAGGTACCACTGTACATATAAAACCATCACTTCCACCCCTCTCCTCTTTCCACTTCCCCCCGTTTCTCAAACTACTCTGGTCTTGTTGGGATGGGAGAGATCCCAAAATCAGCTGTTGACTTCTTCCTACTCTAGAGAGCCAGTGTGGTGTAGTCTCATAATCTGGTGAACTGGGTTTGATTCCCCGTTCCTCCACATGCAGCTGCTGGGTGACCTTGGGCTAGTCACACTTCTCTGAAGTCTCTCAGCCCTACTCACCTCACAGAGTGTTTGTTATGGGGGAGGAAGGGAGGAAGGGAAAGGAGATTGTTAGCCGCTTTGAGACTCCTTAGGGTAGTGATAAAGCGGGATATCAAATCCAAACTACTCTTCTTCTTCTTCTTCTTCTTCTTCTTCTTCTTCTTCTTCTTCTTCTTCCCCTGCTCTTCCTATGACTGTGTTTTTATTCATTGCACCCTAGCAAAATGGGCACATCAAGAAGACCTGTGTTGCATTTAATGATGTAACAAAATTTGAATACTGCTTAACTGTAAACAGGGTTGCCAACTTGAGTAAAATATTGGGGGGGGGGGCAGCTACACCCCTCCCCACATAATCAATCACAACATGCACACCAATGGCAATGCTCATCAACTCAAATATTTCATTGGGGGACCAAAGGGAGCTCAGCCCCTAGGAGTTGGCTCCTATGACTGTAAATAAATCCTTTACACCTGAAAAAGAAGGAAGAGATGGAGAGCTTCGTTTTGAGCAACTTAGGTAGCTGTGGTGGGTTTCTGATACCCAGACCTGCAAGGATAACACTGGTTTGGTCTGGGAGATGATACCTGGCTGATGCAAACTCAGGCGCTTGTCCCCTGATCCACAGGAGGTGGTGACACCCTTTGACTTCCTTAACTCTCCAGCAGGTGGCAGCAGCTCAGCCTTTTTGTGGCTTTCTCACTTGTTTTGACCCCTGATTCAAGTTCCATGTCTTTCCCTCCTTGGGTGAACTATTAGACTGCTTGCATGGCATGTGTGCCACGCACTCTTCCTACCATCTCTGATCTTTTCTAGCGCACAGGAAATGCAGGTACTTAGCCACATGGATGTCAGAAAATCCCATTGGAAATGGAAGTGGAATTGGAAATTGCTTCTGTTTATAATTTCGCCACAGGTCCAGAGCAGAAATCAATCCAGCAAATTCAGTTCGTATTCACTCATAGTGTTAATGGTTCTTATTTTTTAAAGGCTGCATTGAATACATTCTTTTGATGTTGTTTCAATGTCTCCTTTACATGGAAAGGAATGGTGTGGAAATAATGATGTCATTAATTTCTGTTAAATTTGCTACTTATATTGTATAAATAATTGCATAAATTATGTTAAATAGTGGACAGTGAGATGAATTATGTAGTATTTGGTGGAAATCAAACCATAACTGAACGGAAACAAAGACAGATCTGTGACAAAGGCAGATCAGGACAGAAATCACTGCCTTCAAACATCCCTCTTCAGCGACTCATTGATCCTCTAGCTGCAATATTAGTTGATAAACTCACTCTTTGAAGCTTCCCTTTTGGCGAGTGTTTAGGATGTCTTGGTTTACTGAGATCTTACATGTCATCTATTGTCCAAATATTTAAGTGACAGCAGGATTCCTTGAATGCCAAAATACCTAGGTTTGTTTTCAAGGTTCCCATTTCAAATCACCTGAAGGGGCATTTGCAAGGTTTTTCAGTAGTGTTGGTAGCAATTAACATGCAGCCACAGAAATCTGGCATACAGATGTTTTACAGAAGGGGCAGAAGCACGAATGTACTGCCTCTTTCACCATTCTTCTTTTTATGAAATGTAAATTAGAGATAGACTTGAACGAGGATGTTTTCCAGGTCTCCACTTAGCATGTGAAACAACTGAAAGATGGTTAAATAAAGCAGGATATTTTGCCCTTCAAAGCCCACCAGGAACCCACAACAGTTGTGATTGTGCACAGCCTCTTAGGAAAGCATTTTGTTCAGTAATTTTTTGCTCATTCAGGAATTTCATCACTTTTTCATATATAATGAAATTGTCAGTTTTTTATGGAAAAAACAAGGGGATCTGATAGCTAAGGCTGCAATCCTAGCCCTATTTACCTGGGAATCATTCCCACTGAATTCAATGGGACTTACTGCTCTGAGTAAACCTGGTTAGGAATGCTCTGTAATTTGTGTTTCCTGTTTTTTATACAAAACTGTAGGTTTTTTCAGGCATCCAGTCAGAATAAAAGGTAAAGGTAAAGGTACCCCTGCCCGTACGGGCCAGTCTTGACAGACTCTGGGGTTGTGCGCCCATCTCACTCAAGAGGCCAGGGGCCAGCGCTGTCCGGAGACACTTCCGGGTCACGTGGCCAGCGTGACATCGCTGCTCTGGCGAGCCAGAGCCGCACACGGAAACACCGTTTACCTTCCGGCTGGAGCGGTCCCTATTTATCTACTTGCAGCCGGAGGTGCTTTCGAACTGCTAGGTTGGCAGGCACTGGGACCGAGCAGCGGGAGTGCACCCCGCCGCAGGGATTCGAACCGCCGACCTTTCGATCGGCAAGTCCTAGGCGCTGAGGCTTTAACCCACAGCGCCACCTGATGGCAAATAGTGTGAAAAGTGTGGGATAAATTCCTCTTGGTCTTGGAGGTTCAATTACAGAGGCTCACATCAAATTCCCAATCCATAAGACTTTATTCAGTAATAAATTACAGGGTGGAGTCCAAAGAGCCTGCAAGGCAAGTATTATATAAGCAAATATATGTTATATTCCCTGTTCATCCTATACCTAACCACCTCTTGCCATCCCAATACTTCACCATCTCTCATCCAACCACAGTCCATGTAAAGCAACTTGTTGTTGTTTAGTCGTTTAGTCGTGTCTGCCTCTTCGTGACCCCATGGACCAGAGCACGCCAGGCACTTCTGTCTTCCACTGCCTCCCACAGTTTGGTCAAACTCATGCTGGTAGCTTCGAGAACACTGTCCAACCATCTCGTCCTCTGTCGTCCCCTTCTCCTTGTGCCCTCCATCTTTCCCAACATCAGGGTCTTTCCCAGGGAGTCTTCTCTTCTCGTGAGGTGGCCAAAGTCTTGGAGCCTCAGCTTCACAATCTGTCCTTCCAGTGAACACTCAGGGCTGATTTCCTTCAAAATGGATAGGTTTGATCTTCTTGCAGTCCATGGGACTCTCAAGAGTCTCCTCCAGCACCATAATTCAAAAGCATCAATTCTTCAGCGATCAGCCTTCTTTATGGTCCAGCTCTCACTTCCATACATCACTACTGGGAAAACCATAGCTTTAACTATACGGACCTTTGTTGGCAAGGTGATGTCTCTGCTTTTTAAGATGCTGAAGAGCAACTTACTCAACCCAATTTTACTGTATATGTCAGAACCCTCCTTGTACCTTACAGGGAGTTTCTCCCCCACAACCACCAGCCATTTGGTTCCTCTTTAACTAGTTCTTTCCAGACTTGTGGTCAGCGTGTGTTTTTGTATATGTGAGACTTGGCTTCACATTTATTCCACCTCAAAGCACAGGACCGGTATGCCAGCCCCAGCCCCAGCATCTTGTACGTGCCACACCCCCTCCAGTCTTGATCCTAATGCGTATAGTATCTGTGAACTCTCTTTTTAAGAGACATGTCTTGTCTGTGGTGGAAACTCTCCTTCTTTCTCTGGTCAGTGGGAACTAGTTGGACTTTTAGTCTTGCCTACATACCAAGTCCTAGCTGCTATGGTGAGTTGTCATCTATTTATTCGTCAATAAATACAACTATTGAAGATATCTTGATTCCTGCTGCTTTCTGTTATTAGGGCAGATCTGTTGCAAGGCTTCCTCACACAGCGAGTACCCTTCCCAAACCTGTAAGCTACTACAATATGTTTAGTACCAAAGTCTGAATGGAGCTTGTAAGTGTGTTCAGCTGAATATGTTTGGAAGCTTCATTGTGATTGGGAATCAGTTTTTTATCATTAGGAGGCCGTCTCAAGGAATTGGTCTGTAACGGGAACTAATTTGTTAAATACAGTCGTACCTAAGGTTACAGATGCTTCAGGTTACAGACTCCACTAACTCAGAAATACTACTGTTAGGGAACTGCCATCGGAGCTAGAGGTGGAGGCAAGGCTCCAAAGCGATGCTGGAGAAGGGCCCAGCAGGGAGAGAGGCAGCTCATCGGCTGGGGAAGGAAATCAGCGTAACACCAGGGGTAAAGGGGGGCAGATGGGGGAATCGGCAAGGGGGCTCCAGGACTCCTCGCCGGAGACCAGCAGGGAGAGCACGGGTCCTCCGCTGCCCACACCCACCCTGCGCAGAAGACTTCCGCGCAGGGAGAGTAGGCAGAGACTTGGCATCAAAGAACTTCTTTGCTGGAAGAGGTTCAAGAAACGCCCACTGACGGATTCTGCCAGCGACTGAAACAGCCACGGAGTGAAGGGCTGTCCAGACAGAAAGGGTTTAACCAGGCAACCTAGCCAGGAGTGGCGGCAACTTACGCACGAGCAACCCCTATAACCATTACAACTACCTTCGGTTAAGAACTTTCCTTCAGGATGAGAACAGAAATTGCGCGGCGGAGGCAGCAGGAGGCCCCATTAGCTAAAGTGGTACCTCAGGTTAAGAACAGTTTCAGGTTAAGAACGGACCTCCACAACGAATTAAGTTCTTAACCCGAGATATCACTGTGTATAAAAAAAGATTATGTGCCAGTTCATATTCTAGTCCAACCCGTGTTACCCAGACAGATGACTACATGTTTTTTTAAATGAAATATCTGTAATATACTCATTAAACATAGGAGTTCACCCCTTGCAACTCAGGCTAGCCCCTGGGTGACCCTTAGACAGATTATTTAAAAAGAGCTAGACCGATCGTAGCAGACTTTCCTTTTGCCTAGAATTCCACCTCCATCTTCTCTGTCAGAATGTGTGATAAAAAGGCAAATATCAACAGCAGGAAACTCTCAGGAACAAGACATATAGCCATCCTGATGGGTCAGAAACTTGCTGACTCTGCGTGTCGCGCTGCTAGTTGTGCTCACAGTGATGAAATTAGTTGAGTGAATCCCCACAAGCCAAGAATGTGAGTAATGCATTCTCCAGCTCTAACTTAACATAATAATTTGCTCGCTCGGGTATTTTTCTCTCTCCTGTTGCATCTCAAGAACAGCGCATCTGCCTTAACTTTATATATCCTGGCTTCCTCCCCCTCTCCCCCCCTCCTTTCATTTTGACTCTTTAGATGTAATTTAAATATAGGGGGATTTGTGTTTGTGTTTAATTTAATGCAGGTTTGAGTATCCACTGGAATGCTACAAACTAGCATTACTGTGGAGATCGTAATGAAAAACACAAGGGCTGCGGACCAGCTTGTGGTCTTCTCTGGAATTCCGGCCCAGCTCTCTAGTGGCTGCTAATTCTCTGCCATGATTCCATTCTCAGCCTTCTGCTATTCTAGTTAAAGACGTCGGGAACTGTGGGTCGGATGGTACAATAAATGCCCACAGGCTTGCGCTGAAGTGCAAAGACAGAAACATGCAGCTCAGAAGACTTCACATTAAACCAGGCAATTCCTATCTGTGCCATTTCCAAACTTGTTTAAAAAGACAACGCTTTAAACTATTTTTGGTTGCTTAAAAGTAAAAAAAAATGAGTAATGACTGAGGGCAATTATTGTATGTAAGACCTTGGGAGACCTATTATTATTATTATTATTATTATTAAAACCTCACTCTCTTCATATGTGTATAAACGCTGGATAGTCTATTTGTTGCATTCTTCCTCAAACCATTAAAAAAATAATCACTGTAGCAGCAGTTGGAAGCAAAACAAAGTAAGCACACACACTTAAATCCATGTAAGGTAAGGTTTCTGGCTTCCCTCTCCTGCATAGCTTTTGTTCCTTACAGCTGTTTGACAAAGAAATTCATCAAGGAAACTTTTCCTCAACGCTGCATCTCTATGCTGGAGAGATCCAACCATTGTGGAGGTTTTACCAGTTCATGTAGATATTAAAGGCATCTGAGAAAGGTGGCAAGCCTAATGCGTAGGGCTTTCCCCCTTCATTTTCCTCTACAGAATAATTTATAAATCTGAACCTAATTTTATGGGTGATTCTTTGTGCCAGCTGTATGAAATCTGAATTAACCTGAACATACGTCATTGGGATCTCCTTATCGTGCATCGCAAAGTGGCATTACTGCGATATCATCAGAATGCAGGGATGGACCGTTTTTTTCTCTTGTCAGTTCCTCTCTGCCTTTAGTAGCTCGCCACATGGCAGATGAAGTTCACAAGAGATGCACCAATAGGAAAAATATCCCCTGTTGAATTTTTCTCCTCCAGATGTTAAAGGCACAGGTGCATTGCCAGGCATCCAGATTGCGTAGGGATGCGATTAGATGCTAGGAGAGGACATATTTATCAGATATTTTCCTTCCTTCCTAATATTTATGAGTTCAGCAGAGTGCATCCCTTTGCAGATTAAAAGGGAAGTTTAGCTAGGCTAGTTTTAGCCTTTTAGTTTAAGTAATCCAGGATGCTTTAAGGGAGACTGGATTCTCCTGGCATTTCAACCCTTTCTCCCCCTTAAACTAACAATCACATACAAAATAGTATTGAAAAAGGTAAAAACAGCATTTACTCACTCAGAATACTTGTTGAAGAGCAGCAGATACAGCAGCTCTGTTCAGGCAGGCTTAAAATGGTAATTCAGTTGCACAGGCATACTTTAGTCTAGCTTAAAATGGAGCTGTCTTAGCAGTTTGTTCTCACATTTCTGGCTTGCTGGAGAGATGAAGAGGTAAGAGTGAAGAGAGGCAAAAGACAGGATGTGCCCATGCAGGTAAGGAAAATATATGTGGCTATGCCCTCTCCCTGTCCGGGCACAGTGGGAGAGTCTCTCAGAGTTCTCTCTAGCAAACGTACACAAAAACTTGACGTGCTTTCAAACTGCTAGGTTGGCAGGAGCAGGGACTGAGCAACGGGAGCTCACCCCGTCATGGGGATTCGAACCACCTACCTTCTGATCGGCAAGCCCTAGGCTCTGTGGTTTAGACCACAGTGCCACCTGTGCCCCGAATGGACTTGATGAGAGTCAATAAACTTAAGCTCAACCCAGGTAAGACTGAAGCACTGCTAGTGGGTGGCTGGGAGGTGGCCAGCTCTTGATGGGGTTACACTCCCTCTGAAGGAGTTGGTATTCAGCTCTGGGCTACTTCTGGATCCACTGCTGTCGCTTGAAGCTCAGCTGGGTGTGGAGTGCCTTCCATCAGCTTTGGCTGGTGGCCCAGCTGTACCCTATATTGCTAGGGATAGTATAACATCTATGCACTGTTAACCTCTAGGCTAGATAACTGCAATGTGTTTTACACATTGAAAGACATTGAAAGACAGTTCAGAAACTTCAGCTGGTGCAGAATTCAGTGGTCAGACTGTTCACCAGGGCAAGATGGTTTGAGCATATAATGCCAACCCAATCCTAACCCAACTGTAACCCTGACCATTAGGTCCAGTCGCGGACGACTCTAGGGTTGCGCCACTCATCTTGCTCTATAGCCCAAAGGTAGCCGGCATACAGCTTCTGGGTCATGTGGCCAGCATAACTAAGCCACTTTTGGCGAACCAGAGCAGCGCATGGAAACGCTGTTTACCTTCCCGCCGAAGCGGTACCTATTTATCTACTTGCACTTTGATGTGCTTTTGAACTGCTAGGTTGGCAGGAGCAGGGACCAAGCAACGGGAGCTCACCCCATTGTGGGGATTCGAACTGCCAACCTTCTGATCGGCAAGCCCTAGGCTCTGTGGCTTAGACCACAGCGCTACCCGCGTCCCTATTCCGACTGTACTGGCTGCCAGTTAGTTTTCAGGCCCAATTCAAAATGCTGGTTTTGACCTGTAAAGACTTAAATGGCTCAGGACCACAATGCCTCAAGGACCACCTTTCCCCAGACCCCGCAATCATCATCTAAGGCCCTTCTTGGTGTGCATCCTCAGTGAGAGGCCAAAAGGGTGGCAGGTCACTGGCACAAACAGTTCTGTTTTCCAACAACGCCCCGACGCTCCCGTTCTCCCTCCTACCTGCCACAAGTGCCTCATTTTGCCTGATGGTAGGGCCGGCCCTCTTTCCTTGTGTGTAATGAGGAAGGTCATATCTTGGAGGCTTTTTTTATTCACTATAATGCTTAAAGTCCCTGCTTAATGTGCTTCCCTCCAGAAGTGGCATCGCATAAATGTTAGTAGGATTAGCCCAAGGCTTTCATTCATTTAACTTAAATGCAACAAAAGAAAGCTTTGTCACTAAGTACTTTGGAAATTGTTATTTGCTGTTTTTGAAGCTGCAGAGTTGATGGTTTCAGGAGAAAATGACCATTTTATACGGCTATGACTAAACACCAGAGCAGTCTCTCCTATTATCAATAATCACTGTAATGAAGCTGACTTATTGTTCAACTTTTAAAAGGCCCCACTATGTATTCCTTATTGAGTTTAACTGCCATTTCTGGGAATGCTGAGATCAAACCAAAATTACTGGTTTTCATATGTCTCTCTCTCACACAAACCAATTGTCCCTGTTCTGTGGGGTTTTCAGCATCCTATTTATTCCAGTTAAATAACCCATAGAATGTTCCCAATTGCATTTGGTTCTTTGCACTTTTTCATGGCTCATTGCTTCTAAATACAGATTTTTATGTAATCTAAGGTTGTAATCAGACCCACCATATTCCATGAGATGTGGATTGTATTCAAAGGGACAGAAATGTATGAATCTGCATTTTCTATATAAATTAGAGCCAGTGTAGTTTAGTAGTAGCTCAGCATGGAAGCTGTGAGTTCTTGCCTCCACTTATCAAGTACCTCATAGCTTCCTGATCTCTTGCTCAGTCCTGGTTCTGTTCCTCAAAAAGTGGTTGTGGCAAGGATAGCCTTGATATCGTTTCATTATTGTCAATAAGCAGCTCCATTTTGCTTTTTGGCGGAGGGGCAGTAGTGCTGCAAAACTCTGCAAAAGCTGGAATTATTATCTGGGAATCGTGCAAAAAAAACCAGAGAAAGGTTTTTAATTTTTGTATGTTTTGCTTAGCTGCTTGAGCAAAATTGTCACTAATCAAGCATGCAATTTTCATTAATGTTGCTGTTGCTTTAAGACAAACTCCCAAAGGAAGTGTAGCAAAAAAGAGAGGCTTTAGTATGTAGCACAGGGATAGGCAAACTCGGCCCTCCAGATGTTTTGGGACTACAATTCCCATCATCCCTGACCATTGGTTGACTAGGGATGATGGGAGTTGTAGTCCCAAAACATCTGGAGGGCTGAGTTTGCCTATGCCTGATGTAAAGGTAAAGGTAAAGGGACCCCTGACCATTAGGTCCAGTCGCGACCGACTCTGGGGTTGTGGCGCTCATCTCGCTTTATTGGTACAGCTTCCGGGTCATGTGGCCAGCTTGACTAAGCCACTTCTGGCAAACCAGAGCAGCGCATGGAAATGTCATTTACCTTCCCTCTGGAGTGGTACCTATTTATCTACTTGCACTTTGATGTGCTTTCGAACTGCTAGGTTGGCAGGAGCGGGGTTCAAGCAGCGGGAGCTCATCCCATCCTGGGGATTTGAACCACCGACCTTCTGATTGGCAAGTCCTAGGCTCTGTGGTTTAACCCACAGCACCACCCATGTCCCATGCCTGATGTAGCATGCTTCAAAACCATGCTACATTGCTCAGTACAGCATCAGCCAGGTTGAGGCCAGGTTTTAAAGTGGTTGTGTTAAGTGAAGGATTCCAACCGATAAATGCAGTTGTTCTTGTCTCCATTATGGTTTCTGAATCTAAATGGGGAAAGTTCTGATGCTGGAATAATTTCACCTCTGGTGCAGGATGACACTACCTTTGACAGTACACTGTACCAACTCAGAAAAGATGTGCAGTGAGTTTCCACATTTAGCATTTCAGGGATCTAATCTTCCAAGCCAACAAGATTTCCTTCCCCTCTTCTGTAGTCACCTCCTCATTTGACCTATCTGGTTAAGCCTCACTCACAAAATTTAATGGACCAAGCAGCCTTTCCCAGCATTGGGTCTCCAGATGTTGTTGGACCACATGTCTGGTCATCCCTGCAGTGGCGGAGCAAGTCGATTGGGCGCCCAGGAGTGGGGCCAGCCAGGGCAGGACGCTTTACGGGACCTCCGAGGAGTCTGCCTGCTTCCTCCCACTCAGCTGCCCTACAGCTGGGGCTGGGGAGGCAGCGGGCGGACCATTTGGGGCAGTGTGGTGTCTGCAGGCGCCCAGGAGAGATATATGGCTTGGGCACGCTGCAGGCCCCGCGGTGAGTGCTGCTCGGCATTTTGACACCCCTCCACTGGTTGCCAGGAGCTCGTCCTACACTTGAGTAGGACCTTGGCAAAGACACATGCCCAACTGCCATGTGTTGTTCATTCGGGAGCTTCAAAAGCTTTCTTCAGCCTGAACATCACAGCGACCGATGCCAACAGACATCGGCACACTTAGGGATATGCAGAGTCCTCGCAGCTTGCGTAACAGACCTCAGCAACTCGGCATTTTGGCTAATCTACTTTATTTACATATAAACACACACGGAGCACTGCAACATGGCTCCCTCTCTCTCTAGCATCAGACAGCAAAGAGAAAAAGAACAAGGGACAATAGTCCCACTTAACGGAACACAGTGACACAAACATCCTGTCTCTGTCACTTCCCACTCTGTGGAGTCAAAACATATACTGTCATGTGAAAGGCAACAATCCCATGACTGCAATCATAGAGCAGGAATTCTAACAGTGGTAACACCTGGGGCAGCCTGCACCCCCCTTCCTCCAACCTGCATCCCTGACCATTGACCATGCTAGCTGGGGATGGTGAGATTTGGAGTTCTATGACAACCAGGGATGACAACAAGTTGAGGAAGCCTAACAAAATGGGCTCCAGTGAGCTTCTTCCAACTTGCCTCCATGTGTAAGTTGAGGATAGAGGACACCCTCTCCAGGGAACACACTGTAGAAATAGATGCAACTTCTCTAGCTAGTGCCAAAGGGCTGCAAATCACAGAAATGATAGTCTGGATAATGTAATCCATTTAATGATCTGTTCAGGGCAGATGCTGTAAATCCAAAGATTCCGTGATAGGCTTTAACATATGCTAAATCTCTATTTAGTATTATGAACCGAAGTAGAAGGGAATGTAATCCTATTATTATTACTCACGATGAGCTAATAGAAGAATGCTAAAATAATTTCCTCTCCCCACAAATAATCAGGCTTTGCCTAGATTCCCAAGGTAAACCAAAATCCCATAATATTATCCGTTAATTTAAGCTTGGCTGTAATTTTCAGGGAGATTTCCCCCAGGCAATAAAGAGAAGTTCGTTTACTGAGAAGGAGGAAGGGGTAGAAGGAATTGGCAAGTAGACAATGATCAGTATTTTTGATCAATCTATTGGCTGATTATTCAGTTAGGATTGCCAAGGTCTGCCCCAAACCCTTGACAGAGGCAAACAATGGGAAGAAAGTCCTGACCAGCTGCACCATTTATGTCAGCCACAAGTTAAAGACTCTGGCAGCTGTGCAGTGCAGAGAAAGAACAATATGCATGACCTCCTAAAAGCACGAGCTACAGGAAACAGGAAGGGAGGAAAAGTGCTTGGACGGTGCTCCCTAATTTAGGAAAATGCAACACGCTCCTGTTTCACACAGAAAGTTATCATTTTTACAGCGTGTGATTTCGTGAGTCTCTGGGTGTATTTGTTAGGGGTGGGCATTTGTAAACCCCTTCTATAAATGCTGACTACGTCAACAGAGGAACAACCATAATGATACGGAACAAAATGCTTGAGGTAAAAAGAATACAAAGTATTGAATTTAACATGGGGAAGGTTCATGCACAAAAAGGATGCCCAGCCAGATTAAAATGTCAAAGTTTGCAACATTATGAATTTGAGTGAAGTTAACCCACTGAGGGCTCTTCCAGGAAACCAGCTTATTGAGCATTGATCCTGACATTGAGGTTAGGCTATAGCTGGTCTTTATTAAGCATCTGTTCTGATTTCATTCTGAGTCACTTGGTGTGTTTCCGTGTCTTCCTGTTAACCTTTCATACATCTCACAGTCTTCAGTGCATTTTCCGGTCACTTTTCTAACCACAAAATGTCAGCTGTTTTTATTTTTAAGTGGATTTGTTGTGCCAAGGAGACACAGTGCTTTAATGCCAAGTTAATTGTGCAAACCTAAAGCACCCTTGGGACGCGGGTGGCGCTGTGGTCTAAACCACAGAGCCTAGGGCTTGAAAATCAGAAGGTAGGTGGTTCGAATCCCCACGACAGGGTGAGCTCCCATTGCTCGGTCCCTGCTCCTGCCAACCTAGCAGTTCGAAAGCACGTCAAAGTGCAAGTAGATGAATAGGTACCACTCCGGCAGGAAGGTAAACGGCATTTCCGTACGCTGCTCTGGTTCGCCAGAAGCGGCTTAGTCATGCTGGCCACATGACCCGGAAGCTGTATGCATGTACGCCGGCTCCCTCGGTCAATAAAGCAAGATGAGCGCCGCAATCCCAGAGTCGGCCACAACTGGACCTAATGGTCAGGGGTCCTTTTGCCTTTACTTGAAGCAGCCTTATGCATTTGAAGCCCTCTAGCAAAATACTGAGAGGCCTGAGGTGACCTGGGACTGCAATGGTCGAAGAAGATGTACCCATTGAGTCAGAATACAGTGCCGCTGCTTCAAGATAGCCATGAGAAGTCCTCTCTCAGAATTTCCCCTCTTGCCTACATCCCATCCTTTCACTTCTTCATGACAATATAAACTCAGGCTGCAATCCAAGGCCCATTAAACCAGAGAGTAATCCCCATTGAATTGATTTAGTTAGGATTGTGCTGTTAGGCTGCAATCCTAAATTCATTTATGTAGGAGTTAAAAAAAGAGTCAGATACAGGGGCGTAGCGTGTGGGGTGCAGGGGGGGGGGGCCGGCCGCACCAGGCGCAACATCTGGTGGGGCGCGCTCGCACTCGCAGCTCTCTGCTCGAGTGTTAAAATCCACGGGTTAGGGGGGCGCAAATTACTTGCCTTGCCCCGGGTGCTGACAACCCACGCTATGCCACTCGTCAGATATACTTCCGGGTAAATATGCATAGGATTGCATTGTTAGATTGCAGTCCTTCGATGATCTCTGGCTTGGAAGTAAGGTCTATCACATCCAAGTGAGCAGGCAGAGATTTTGCACACTTTCAGTCACTACAACAAGGACCAGTAAGAGTTTCAAGGCACAGTATACAGAAAAATCTAGACATAATACTCTCACAGTTTTTTTAAAAAAATATCTTAAGGCCAAAGCCCTGCAATAAGGTAAAGAGACCCCTGACCATTAAGTCCAGTCTGGGGTTGCAGCGCTCATCTTGCTTTATTGGCCGAGGGAGCCGGCGTACAGCTTCCGGGTCATGTGGCCAGCAGGACTAAGCCGCTTCTGGCAAACCAGAGCAGTGCACGGAAACACCATTTACCTTCCCACCGGAGCAGTACCTATTTATCTACTTGCACTTTGTGCTTTCGAACTGCTAGGTGAGCAGGAGCTGGGACCGAGCAACAGGAGCTCAGCACGTCACAGGGATTCGAACCACCAACCTTCTGATTGGCAAGTCCTAGGCTCTGTGGTTTAACCCACAGCGCCATCCGTGTCCCATGGTGACCCTAGCGGTGGATAAAACAAATATACTAGCTTTCTTCAGAGTTGTGGTCTAGTCATCTAGTCTATTCTATCCAGATGGTGAATTAGACACAAATAGCAGTCGAGCATCTTTAGTCAGAAGCTATGGCAATGAGATTTCTTACAGAGGTAATCAAATGTGATTCCTACTTTGATAGCTCAATCTTTGGATTTGCTTTTGTCTGCAACAAGAGATCTGCCATGAATTTAGTCATCAGTGCAGCTGAACTACTGCTAGCTTCCAGTGTAGAAAAGGAATGTTAACAGTTTATTTTATGAAAGCAGATCCCTTTTTGAAACTGCTCTTATGCCAACTCTAGCTTTATTTATTTTTTACCTACAGATTTACAGAGGCAGTGGGAACTAGCCAGCATTTGCTCAGTAGAACAAGTCAATGTCCCAGGCTGGGTACACCACAGAGTGTCAATGTGTGTGTTGGGTTGCAGAGATCACATTTGTCCATGCACACTTTTGAGTTCATTCTCTCACTTATGAGCATTTTCATTTAAACTCTCTCCCATCCACACAAGTAGGTGGGAACTTAATAGGATGTTTCTTCACCCTGTATTTTGTTGTTCCTTCCTCTCTCAGTACTTCCCTACTCTCCCTGAGTTCTGGAAACATGGGGCCATGCACAGCTATTTGTTTACCTGTGCAAGTGGCCAATTTAATTTTTTAATTTTTTTTAGATCCTAGTTTTCCAAAATACCAGACTTGCACAAAGCAGTGGGTTGAAAAAATATGTGTCAATTTCTCAGATAGATCTGCCCAAATTTTCCTCTCCAGCAAAGTTAGCAGAAACAGGGAAGTTTCTCAGTTTCTTCAAATTGATGTAGTTTATTGAACCACATGGGCAGGGAACAACAACAACAACAACAACAACAACAACAACAACAACAATAATATCATCATTTATGGGAGAGTATATACACATTTTCAATTTCCTAGCAAGTATACTCAGCCTTTACCTCCTGAATTCTTGGAAGAAGAATGGAATATAAATCTATAATGCTCCTACCTCTTAGCCAGAGACTATAATAAAAATGTTGCAAGCCCAAAAAGGGATGCTGTGGGCCAGGGCAGGGGGAAGACACCTCCCTCCGGCACTTAAGGAGGTCACAGACTGAGTAAGTACCTCCCTTGTCCTTGTTGCTGACCTCAGGCCAGTGCATTTGCCTACGGTCAGGTCAACACATTTTCCCTGAAGAAAAGGGCAAGGTAGCACTTTATCTCCCATTCCATATACAATGGTACCTTGGGTTAAGTACTTAATTCGTTCCTGAGGTCCGTTCTTAACCTGAAACTGTTCTTAACCTGAAGCACCACTTTAGCTAATGGGGCCTGCTGCCACCGCGCCGCCGGAGCACGCTTTCTGTTCTCATCCTGAAGCAAAGTTCTTAACCTATTTCTGGGTTAGTGGAGTCTGTAACCTGAAGCATATGTAACGTGAAGTGTATGTAACCCGAGGTACCACTGTATAGAAACAGATCAGACTGGCAACAGAAATCTTCTTCAACATGGGCGTCCTCCACAACATGTGAGGCACACGACGGACTGCAAGGCGGACCCAAGCCTGTCTTCCACAACATCCTGCCACCACACCTGTTGGCTGAGTGTCAGGGACTGGGCAGAAGAAGAATGGTGGAGATGGCCTCCTCAGCTTGACCCTTCCAGAGAGGAGGAAGAGGAAGACAGTTTAGATTTACAACAGGGGTTCGAGGGAGGGCATGGCTCAGAGGCAGATGAGGGGGAAAGTTGGGAAATAATGTGAGAGGAGGAGGAGGAAGGGGAAGCACCAGGGGGGTGACATCTGATGGACATGGTGTCTTTAGAAAGCATTGCAGACCCCTCCCCTCTCCCAGAACCTGGAACGCCTTGAAAGTAGGAGAGCAGAGAGCTCAAAGACAGAGGGCACGTAGCAGCACCCATAGAGGAGACGAATGAGCAAGTGGGAAATACGAGGGGGTGGAGATTCATTCCGGACAATGCCATTATCCAAGAAGCTGGGTTCTATAGCCTCTCTGTAAATACTGAATAAAAAGTAGACGGTTGTGGCGATCACACAGGGTCCCTGGACATTTCACCATCTATTGATCCCTGTGCCACCATTTTATTTCTCGCTGCCATCACCCAGGCCCTACCTGGTACAATACTGAGTCCAGTCAGGGTTAAATTGGAACATACACTTCTGTTTATTTATTGCAGTTTAACAAGCGTGTGGTTTCATAAACGGTATCGGCCCATTACAATCATGGGGTGCCTGTCCAGACCTATAACTTCCGCTACCTGCTCTCACTCACTAAACCACCTCTCAGATATTTACTTGTCTTCCTAGCTCCTAACTGTTCCTGACTCAGCTTATTTCGCTACACTAACTCAACCTACCCACAGACTCTGTCCCAATTCACTCCCACTCCAATCAACCACCCAACTCCCAACTTTCCTTTTGCCTCTCCCAGAGCTGGTTTTATAGTCCCTCTGACTCCACCCCCTGGGTTCTGAATGGGTAACTTGTTTAACTAATTCACCTCCAGCACTCTCATATGTTAACGTCTCAACTGTCAGAAACATTCCCTTGTCATTGTACGTTCCTGGGCAACCTCTGGCAGCTGCCTGACACTTAGATGGTTTTCTCACTCTACCTAATGGTAGGACTGGCTTTATATCTGCCCAACTCCAGGTCACGTATGGGCTGTGTGTGAGGGGGTGTCAACTTCCCAGTGTATTCCCCCAACTCCGTACAAGCCTCCCACTTCTCAGCAGTGTGGATTGTGCCTGTAAGTTGAGGTGTTCACACCTGAGACCGCGTGGCTGCATCTAGCAGATGCCCCAAATCAGTAGTGACATGTCACAAACTTTCAGCCCAAACAAGTGTTCAGGCTCCATACTTTAAAAGTCATTGTGGGTTTTGCAGTGGCGTAGCGTGGGTTGTCAGCACCCGGGGCAAGGCAAGTAATTTGCGCCCCCTAACCTGTGGATTTGCGCCCCCTAACCCTAACCCCCAGATGTTGTGTTCGGTGCGGCCGGGCCCCCCCTGCACCCCCCACGCTACGCCACTGGGGTTTTGAGCAACACCCTTGCTACTTTTCCTCAAGAGCGGTAGCATTTGCAAGAAAATCATTATTTTTATTTATTTCATTAAACGGAACAATTAGAAAAAGAGAAAGCATGGGCAGCAGAATGGGTCATGTTCTAATCTGACTTGGTGTACTGTTTTCACAATGTTTAATTTTCTAATCTTATTTTGTTTCTGCCTTTTAAATTATTTTAAACTTATAAACAAACAAAGATGAAAAAGTTCCAAGTTGGCCTTCCATCTCCCTCCTTGTTAACAATTCAGACAATTCCATAATAGAAGCATTACTTCTAAATAAGGCAAAACAGGCTTGCTCTTCACAGGGTTTAGGGGAAAACAAGATGCTGCTACAGATATCAGGACTGTGTGCAGCAGCCAAGGCCCAGCTCATAAGTACAACAGTTAGGTTTCAGGGAAAGACAAAATTTAAAGCAAACAGAGACAGATTCTGAGTAAAACAGCCCATAGATTTATTGAATGTATTCTCATTTGATTTGGTTGTTGGTAGGGATGGTTCAATTTCAGTTTCTCATTTTTTCCAATCTTAAATTCGGTTTTCCATATTTCCTAATCCGTCTGCATTTTTTAAAAAAATCATCATGAAAATTCATCCACTCAGTCCACCAGAACATGTCTTCACATGCAGAGGAAGTCTTTAACTTACTGAGGGTTTGAGAGCCATCGGCTACCCTCACCTGGTTTCGTCTAAGGCCCCTAAACACACACACACACACACACTTTGCCCAGTAAAAAAAAGGATTAATAATGAAAAATAATAAACATAAACAGGACGATAGGAAAATTTACTGTTTATTATAACATTATCATAAATCGTGTAATAATGTTATTGCAAAAATATTTCCCTGAGGCTCACACTTTAATGCTCACAAATTACAAATAAAACCCATTTTTGAATATGTTAATAAATACAATGAGTTCACATTAAGATATGAGACAATGACTGCTCTTTCTGTGTGCATTTGGCTAGGTCACTGGTGTAGGGGAGTGAGAGAAAGGTTAACAATAAAACAATGAATGTTAACGGTTGTGAATGGCTAACACAATCACTTTAACCGTGAATCAATGAGACATAAGATAAAGTGAATACACATTTCAGCAAACTTAGCAGACTTTTATGATCAAACACTGATGAAGATGGTAGCTGACCTAATCATATTGGGGAAAACGTCATGTTCCAAAAATTCTATTTTAAAGTGGTATCAGGAAAATCCCTGGAAATTTGCTTTGCAAAGAATGTTGTTGTTGTTGTTGTTGTTGTTGTTATATTTTTGTATATTGCTTTCCACAACCAGAACTTAAGGTGGCTCACAAAAATTAAAACAAAGATAAAACTCAGAAAACTAAAAACATATAAAAGATAATATTTAAAAAGCAATTAAAGTATAATATGATTAAAACAATACAAAAGCAAATCTATAAAGTCTGGTAAACAAATCTAGTGAAAAACAGCACAGCACTGTTTAGAGTCCTTCTGTAAAAGCAGTTGGCAATAGCCTGATGAAATAAAACAGTTTTCACCTACCATTGGAAAGGCAATAAGTAGGGGCCAAATCTATCCTCTCCAGGAAGTTTGGCTGTAGCCACTGAACCTGTTGCTGCAGAAAACCGGGACACCTGTGTGAGAGCATGGTGTCCCTAAATGTGTGGTTTTGGCACCACAATCTCACTCACTTTTGGCTGCTATATTCTCACATGAGAGCACCCCCCCAAAAAATGGGGTGTCCCAATTTAATTGGGACTGTTGAGGGGCATGCACCAAGAAGGCCCTCTCCTGCATACCATAATAATAATAATAATAATAATAATAATAATAATAATAATCCCTTTATTGCCAATGTACAACCTGTGTACAATGAAATTAACTGAGCCTCCCTCCCCCCCAAAACAAACACTCAATCTCATTGCACTCTGTGTGCTTGTTGCACAACACACCAACCCCGAAAGTCAGTTGCACTATATTATTTTCCATTCAGCAGCCTAACAGCCCATGGATAGAAACTGTTTTTTAGCCTGTTGGTACAACTGATTATACTTCTATATCTCCTGCCCAAGGGTAGAAGATTAAAGAGGTGCTGGCCAGGGTGTGAATTGTCCCTGAGAATTTTTTTCGCTCTCCTAAGGCAACAATCCCTTGCAATGTCATCTAGCGGGCTCAGGGGACATAATATCTTGTGCTGTGTTCACCACCCTCTGTAAAGACTTTCTGTCCGTGGCTGTCAAGCCAACGTACCACACTGTGATACAATATGGGAGGACACTTTTTGTTGTGGACCAGTAGAAGGAGGTCATCAATTGTTGTTTAACATTGTTCTTTCACGAGACCCTGAGGAAATGGAGTCTCTGTTGGGCCTTCCTAACCACCTGAGTTACATTGTTTTTCCAAGTGAGGTCTTCACTAAGGTAAACTCCCAGGAATTTAAAGAAAGAGACTCTCTCCACACAACCCTCGCTGACATACAACGGGGCTAGTTCCCCTCTCTTCCTCCAAAAGTGCAACACCTTCTCCAATGTGCCTATGAGCACATCCCCATGGGATTTCAGAGACCAGGCATGTTCATAGGGCTTTATAGGTCATAACTAGCACATTGAGTTGTGCCCAAAACAAACCATAAGTCAGTGGAGTTACTGTAAGGGAGACAATGGTCTGGTTGCAGCTCTTTGGGCCAACTGAACTTTCCAAGTACTTTTAAAGGCAGCCCCCCGGACAAGCGTACGATGGGCCAGTTCAATGCTTGATCCACATGTAGTGAATTTTGCCACCATCCCTACTAGGGAGTAAACACCACTGAATTCAATGGGACTTAATCCTGAGAAGACATGGTAAGAATTGTATTTTAAGTAGGAATGGGAGAATCCATTAATATCAGTTCTTCATTTTTCCAGTCTTAAGTTTGGTTTTCCACATTTTCACATCAGTTTGTAATCTGAAAAAAAGTCCTCATGAGAATTCACCAGCATTTTAGTGCAAATTTATCATGATACAGTGGTACGTTGGTTTGCGAACGTAATCCGTTCCGGAAGTCTGTTCTTAAACCAAAGCTGTTCTTAAACTGAGGTGCGCTTTCCCTGATGAGGCCTCCCGCCGCCAGTGCCCTTTCACTGTTCAGATTCTGTTCTTAGAACGAGGTAAAGTTCGCTAACCGGAACACCTACTTCTGGTTTTGCAGAGTTCGTAAACCGAATAGTTCATTAAGAGGGCTGTTCGTAGACTGAGGTACCACTGTATACACATTTTTATATGCAAGCTCCCCTAATATACTTATATTTGCAAAGTGATTTTCCCTAATAGAATGCATTTTTGCATGCTATTTTCACTAATATCATAGAAAATGCATTTTTGACTCATTACTTGGTTGGAGAACTGAATTTTCAAGATTTGAAGAGGTGGGAATTTTGGAGAATGGCTGTGTTTTTATTTATGTTTTATTCTGAAGCTGAATACAGCAACTTTGCCTTTAGATGCAAATCACATTTCTCCCTCATCCTTAGGTCTAAGAGGGAAAAATACGGTCATATGTGAAAATAAAATAAGAAATTAGAAGTTAACTGGGACTGAAAAGAACACAAATATATGTTTCTTCATTTACTGTTGGCTAAAGCATGATTTGGGGTTTAAACTATCAACACATCAGCTTGAATTGAATGTCACTTCAGAATTCTGATTTACTTTTGCGTCACACTATAGGTAAACAGACCAAAAAATTGAAAGAAATGTTAGCTGCTAGAACGATACCAGTGCACATCTGTCTATAAAGGCCTTCATAAGACTTATTTTTTAATATGCCTTCTCAATTATGCCTTTTTTTGCTGTGGAAAATATTTTGTAACTGAAACGTGCTGATTTTACAGTTACAGAAGAACCCACATAACAGCAGGAATGAGGTTTTATAGCCACTGTAATAATGACCAAGCTATTAAACATCAAACAGTAGCCCATTTTCTTACCATGGTCTGAGAGATCTCCAAAAACAAAGCTATAAAATATAATCCTGTGTAAGACGTCACCCACACAGTTTAATTTTAGTTTATGGAAGGAGTTTTATATAATTAGCACTTGTATTTAATAATGGCTATTAGCGCATTTTTATGCTTGACCGTGGCGGCAAAATGCAGGCAACTCATTATTTAAGAATATACAGTTGTTCAGTCCAAGTGATAATAGTCGAAAGGTTGGCCACAAGATGGTTGAGCAATAATGAAAATTCAGATTCATCCCAGGTTTCCAAAATTGTAGAATTCAAAGGGAACGTTCACTACAATAGCAAATGGAAAGAGAAGAGAAATAAATAAAGTACAAAGAGACACCTGGGTCGAAGCCATCTACTGCATAGAGTACTTCTGGCCAAGGATTCAGATGAAACACACATCCCATAGAACTAGCAGTGTAGTTTAACTTCATAAGTAGAAGCTACACAGCTGAGTTTTGAAAATTTCCCGGGGGGCCACTAGGGGGCGCATCGGAAGATGGCTGACAATAACATCTCTCCAACCCACACGAGGTAATTTGGAGGCTATGATGGGAGTAATTAGCCTCCCTACCCCCCCCCAGGATGGCGGGGGGGGGGACTGCCTTGCCTGCTGTGCCCTATACCATCCCCGAATTTGTGGGGATGGGGGCACTAGGCACAAAGCCCTCCTGTTGGATTCCGGCACTCCTGGACGCCATCCCTGATCCGCGCCACTAGCTGCAAGAACTTCAAAAGAAACAATTTGGATGAAGGAATGCACAAATCTCAAGGAAGAAGGGGGAGTAAAGACTGCTAACAGAAGAGATCTCTGATAAAATAAGACGAGTCGGAGGAACAAGAGAAATCATGAGAAGACACGCCAAGACTTGGTATGGCAAATGACTGATGGGGGAGGGGGAAAAAACTTTCCTTTCTTTCCTTATGTGATTAAACAAGAATCCCCTCCCCTCACGAGTCAGAAATGTTGTTTTAAGGACTTAAGCTGTGGATTTAAGGCTGTGTGGAGATAAACTTTCAAACCAAAGCATGTTTTAAGAAGAGCATGGAATGTATAAGAGCTTTGGAATGACGCAGTTAAAAATGCCGTCACCATATTGGGAAGTTCTGTCGGAGGACTTAAGTCTGTGAGGAGAAATAGAGAAATAGAGCTGTTTTTATATTGTGGGTGAAACTCCTCAGTGGGACTTAAGAGCGACAGTTTTGCAAGATTAATGATGGAAAGAGCGATGTTATCTATGAAGGTGATGATATATGGAAACCATCTCGATTTGCGGATTGGAAGAACGGAAAAATTCACACAGGATTATTATTCCAGTTACAGATAGGTAGCCGTGTTGGTCTGCCATAGTCAAAACAAAAAAAATTCCTTCCAGTAGCACCATAAAGACCAACTAAGTCAGTTCTTGGTATGAGCTTTCGTGTGCATGCACACTTCTTCAGATACTGGTATCTGAAGAAGTGTGCATGCACACGAAAGCTCATACCAAGAACTGACTTAGTTGGTCTTTAAGGTGCTACTGGAAGGAATTTTTTTGTTTAGGATTATTATTGGTGTTTATTGGCTTAAGGAGACTATCAGAAGAGATCATAAAGAAAAAAGAGAAAATATATGAACAAGATGTGATGTGGAAACAGCAAGATAAGACTGGATAGAATTATGAACTCTGTTTGGACTGTTTTGGACTGATTTGGACATTAACGCAGTAGCAAGAAGATGATCAGAATCCCCCTTCGGATCTTGAAATATGGGTCCCCCCAACAAAATTTAAAATTCGGCTTTGTAATTTGGAATTTATGTGATGTGATTTAATTTGATTTGATTGGCCGGTTAATAAATTTTTTTTTTTTAAAAAAAGAGTTTTGAAAATTTCCCAGAGGCAACAAATTCTATATGCATTTTCAGGACCCCACCCCCGGTGAATTTGCAGTAAGTTGCAGGGCATCTAAGCCAGTTATTCTGTCTGAATCATTACCGGGTGACTTTTATCGCACACCTCATTTAAATCGTTGAGATTTAAATTGCAGGGTGCCCAATTTAAAATCAAGAAACTGATATAATCTTAAAAAAGACACTTCCTACAGACACATTTGTCTGGTGAGAAATGTTGTAGCCTTGCTATATCCATAATCTCAGCCAGGGGTGGGGAACCTGTGACCCTCCAAATGTTGCTGTGTTGCAAAGCCCATCATCCCTAACTGTTGGCCATGCTAACTGGGGCAGGTGGAATTTGAAGTACAACAACATCTGGAGGGTCATATGTTCCCACGCTGGGTCTCAACTCTTGCATACTTTCCAGATCTCGATTTAAAACCAAGAACATTTCTCTCTTCATGACAAAAAAATGAAAGCTGGGAGAAGAGGAAAAGCTTCCAGCTATCATAGTTTCAGAGAAGGAATGCAATCTTAAATTCCATTTCTGTCAACAAAGCTTTGTTTGCATTTCAAGACGAAAAGCAGAATAAAAATGCATTAAGAATAATTACTTGTTAAATCCAAACATGATTTCTTAATAGACTTGAGCATATAACTATGTGGGGATTGATAGCCTCATAGTGAGGCCTCCTGAGGAATGAATAGCTTAAAGGCAGGAGACAGATTAAAAATTAAGAAGGAACTTAAACTAAAACCATGTACATTGTAGAATCCTCTTGTGCTGTATCCACTGGATTTAGAAAATGAAGAGAGCAGTTATGAATATCTGCATTTCCTGTGGATAATGCTTCTCTGAAGAGACGGAAGAACATAAAGCCACTCTTCCAATGTGACTGATACAAAATTTTATTCTGGGAATAAAGTGCTGTAAGTAGGAGAAAGTTTAGGTGGATCATGTATGTGGCAGAGGAGTGAAAGTGCTGGAATGATTTTGATGAAATCAAGTTTCTTTTCCGCAATGTTTCTTGGACTCATTTTCCAAAGTGTGTTAAGGCAAGAGCAATTTTGTGGTTGGGACATAAAACCATGAACAATTCTCCATGGAAATCTGTGGGTGCCCCATATGCTGGAAAAGTAATGTTTATATCCTTGTGCAAACAGGTGTGATCCCGGAAGGCTCTTTCCCTTTATTGGAACACTTTTGGGATGGAGCTGCCTTTATGCCGTTTATAGCAAGCATGCTTTAGAAGAACAGTCTTCTCTAGCCTGGTGCCCTCAGTGTGGTGTAGTGGTTAAGAGCGGTGGACTCGTAATCTGGTGAACCGGGTTCGCTTCCCTGCTCCTCCACATGCAGCTGCTGGGTGACCTTGGGCTAGTCACATTTCTCTGAAGTCTCTCAGCCCCACTCACCTCACAGAGTGTTTGTTGTGGGGGAGGAAGGGAAAGGAGAATGTTAGTCGCTTTGAGACTCCTTCGGGTAGTGATAAAGCGGGATATCAAATCCAAACTCTTCTTCTTCTTCTCAGGATGTTTTGGACTGTAGTCCAAAACATTGTGGCCAGGTACCAGCTTGGTGAAGGTTGCGTTAGAAGCCCTTAGTTTCTTGCAAAATGTATTCAGAGGCAGTATGCTAAAAGTGCCTTTGCTTTCACTATAATGATCTTCCAGCAGAGATCTGGCAAGCACCCTCACTTTGTCTTTCAGGTATCTCTAAAAGACTTTGTTTTTATGCCAACAGGCCTTAAAATTTTCTTGAATAGCCAGTCATTCTGTTCACATTGTTTTGTACTGCTTTTAATGGTTGCATATGGTTTTTTTTTATTGCCATATACTGCCCCAATACATTATTGTCATATACTGCCCCAGTACGTTATCCAACAACAAAAAAACTTTGTTTAATGCTGAGGTTTAATGCTGAGATCTTGTGCAAGAGTGATATTTATATGCTAAAAGAGATCTTGCACAAGGCTTGCATGCAGAGTTCATTTTAAAATCTTGATGTATTTGCTATCTGAGGTAATATCTCAGATGGTTTGTGTGGGGATCTTGAAATAACTGTTTCTCTGAGCAAAGGATGAAGGAGAAATTAAATTTTGTTTGAACTTTAATGAGACACCACCTAATTCACACTTATCGAACCGATACGCGAACTGAAAGCCAACTATCACCCAAAATTCGAATTTCTCCAAATTTTCTGATGCGGTTCTCCAACGAAACAATATGGTACATAATGCATAGATTAGTGAGCGTGACTTTGGGCAAGTAATTATCTGAGCCTCTCAGGGTTGCTGTTATTTTGAGGGTAAAGTGGGGGGTGTCCCATACTTTGGTATAGCACCCTGAGAACAAATTGCTTTGGCAGATGATATAATCCCTTCTGTACTGAAAAGAAAGGTCCTGGACCCACACTCCCCACCCCACATTTCCTCTCCATTACTCTGCTGTGTGTGAGAGAGATGGCTGCTTGTGGTTGGCGGCTGCTGAGAGGACCTCTTCTCCTGCGGGAGTGCCGGTGTCGATGAAAGAAAGAGAAGGAAAGGGGAAATGCAACCTTTCGCCCATTGCCAGACTTCGTAGCCAATCCTCCCCACATGTAATGATCTCAGGCAAGCAAGCTCCAATAAGAATTAATGAGTCTCTGGCAGTTGTATGATATGTTTATTTACATTTAACATCCAGAGAGCAGCTCCGAGCCTGCTTCTCTTAGCTATGAGTTGGTCACTCTGAGTTTCCACCCTTTTCACAGCACGAAGGGCGCCAAAGTCCAGTCCTTCCTCTCTTGTCCTTCTGTTGCATTTTAACCCTTTCAGCTCTTCTGGTTCGGGGAAAAGGTGGTTGAACTCCCCCCACCCCCCACTCTCAAGAGAGCCCTCTAGACGCTGCCTCCCTCCTGGTTGCATGGCCATCTATCTCCTCCCCTCCCTCTGCCTGTGAGCTTTCCGAGTCTTCTGCTCTATCTGGGAACTCTTGGTGAAGGGGGCCCGAACTAACCCACTCCTGCTCTGTCTGTGACTGCCTTCGATCGTCTCCAGAGTCAGACTCTTCCCAGGCGTTCGATTCAGCCACATCCCTGACACCACACCATGTATCAAACCAAACGTTTTGTGCACACTTGTGGCTCAGCCTGGGTTGCAGGAAGCCTCTTAATTTTGAGGATGAAACCCTTCTTTGGCATTTAGAGTAATTACATGAAGAAGGCAGCAGGGTCACATGTGCTGGCCCCACTGAGCAAAAGGTCTGAAAGAACCCCCTAACCAGCTGAAAGTTCCTAGAAGGCTTGTTATTGATATTGTTATTGTTTATTAAATTTGTATACTGCTCATCACTGGGGGCTTTTAACCACGTTCTTCTAAGTGTGCTTAGAAACCTCCTTCAGACCTTTCCCCTTTAATGTTGGAGTGCCCAAATAGTGGAATGAGGACGCTGGGGGACATGGGACTGGTATGCGTACCTTTTAGGGCTGGCCCACCCAAAAGACATGGTGAGACGACTGCCTCAGGTGGCAGAATCCACAGGGGGGGGGCAGATCTGGCCTCCACAGAACACATCCCCCACTGCTGCTGCCATGGTGCCAGCTGCTGGTGCTGCATGCTCCTTGAAAGCCAGATTTCTCGCTTTCTCGGCAGCCTCTCCCCTCAGTGCTGTCTCCACATCAGCCTCTCAGTGAATGGGAAGCACAGCTGGTTTCCTCCCATCGCTGTTATTGATGTTGATCTTCAGTCCCTTCTTCTTCCCTGCCATTTTGTGGTTTCCCTCAGGTGCCAAAATGTATTGGGCCGGCCCTGATACTTGCACACACTTCCCTTAACCCACAATATGTTGCTTGGATGCCCAAACAGAAGTTAAGAGTCACACAACTACGATGCAGGAAATAAATACATCGCATTGCCCCACTTGTTGTCATAGCTGTCATCAAGAATATATCCCCCCCAAAAAAGAATAAGAACCTACACATTACCCAAACCATCTGTTCCCACCCCCTAATATGTGTATTAGCAGAGAAAGTTTATGAATTACTTTGTTCCAACTATCAGGGGGGTTTTTCTCTTTCCATCTGATCCATTTATTCCATGGAAACAGGAGACATGGAAGTTGATTCACAAACCAGAACTAATCAAAAGCAATCCTCTAGCGTTTGGGAGGGTTGTTTTTTTTTTGTAATTGCATATTGTTGGAATTTAATATCAAGTTGTTTGAATGTTCGTGGCATTCTGTGGTCCTTGCTTTTTGTGCTGTGCTTGCAACTATCATTTCTTCCGATAGAGCACCAAATTAAACTGCAGTTTTGCTGAATTTGGAGACCTTTTTTTTAAAAAAAATGATTCCTATATTTGTGCTCCAAATTTTGTATGAACATGGTTGTGAGTTGAAGTTCTTTTAGAAAAAAATAATCCACAGATAGTAGATGCAGAGTAAATACATTCATCTGTAGAAAGTCTGTGAACGTTTTAAAGGACCCACTGATGTCCACAATAATGTTGTGTATACACATATTCAAATATCTTTTAAGTCAAATTTTGACACAGTGCACCAGCAACTTGCACTGTGAATGCCTTGTTTATATGGATGGGGATATTCTACTTCTATGCTTCTGTGCAAGCTCCTTTGGGACGCGGGTGGCACTGTGGTCTAAACCACACAGCCTAGGGCTTGCCGATCAGAAGGTCGGCAGTTTGAATCCCCGCGACGGGATGAGCTCCTGTTGCTCGGTCCCTGCTCCTGCCCACCTAGCAGTTTGAAAGCACGTCAAAGTGCAAATAGATAAATAGGTACCACTCTGGCGGGAAGGTAAACAGCGTTTCCGTGCACTGCTCTAGTTCACCAGAAGCGGCTTAGTCATACTGGCTACATGACCCAGAAAAACTGTCTGCGGACAATGACCGCTCCCTGCTTAAAACGGGGGCGCCCTTTGCGTGGACGCGTGCAGCCCCTAGATCTGGAGCGGCTCCAACAGCATAGGCTAGGCTTTGCCTTCCCTCAGGTGGGATACCTGGAGGGCTCCGCCTACCTCAGTCAGTTGTCCAATCCCACCTGGGGGAAGAGTTGCCAAGGAGACCAGGCCAGGTAGGGGAGGGATTACCTGCCCACACAAAGGAGGGAGGATCTTACCTGGGAATTCTCACTTGGCTCCAGAGCTTCTCCCACCCTACCCACCCTCAGTCAATGTCTTATGTTGCAGGTTAATTTTCCTCACAGGTTTTGCAGGTTAACTTTTCTTCACAGGTATGCGGGCGCTGCTACGTTAAGGTCGCTGTTAAAGGGCGGGAAAGGAATTTCCCTGCATTGGCAGGTTTCGCCTTTCCCGTAGCAAAACGTCACAACTTTGGCGGTATCAGGCCTTGGGCGGAATCCTTTTGTCCATCTTCCTCTTTGTGGCGGCGATAAAAGGGTTCCCCGTTAAAGGGGTTTCTGAAGGGAGGCTTTGACCGTACGCCGGAAGGTCGTCAGTGCTCTCCCCTGCGGCAGCGGCGTAATGGGGGCGGCTATCTCTGCTTGAACATATGTTCTCCAGAGCCAGCCCATCCCCCCCCCACACACACACTGGATAACCCTAATGCTCCCTAGGTTCCCGGCTGGGGACTGGGGAGGGAGAGCGCCCAATGCCTGAGCCAAGGTCTACCCACATTTGAAATTTAATAAAGTTGTGGCCAATTTAAGCCCATAGCACGTTGTCTTGAGTCGTTATTCCACATGACGGGGGGACCGCGCAGGATCTGGGGACTCCGCCTGTCCACGCAAATGTCAGCTCCCTCGGCCAGTAAAACGAGATGAGCAACCCCAGAGTCGGTCACGACTGGACCTAATGGTCAGGAGTACCTTTACCTTTGTGTATATGTGTGTGTCCATAGTGATGTTTCTTGTGAACTGTGTGTTTGCTGTGAATGTACATAATATTTGCTGATATTTGATTTATAACCTAGCAGTTATTCCAGTAGTTATCACAGGGAACAGCAGCTACAGCCCCTAGACAGAGGTGTGTCCCCTCAGCTACAACACAGAGGTCAAAGAATGATATGGAGACACTGTGCGTTTTGGTCTTGCTGGATCTCTGCTTCTTTGAAGATGAGGTTTGGGATGCTGGCCAGTTGCATCCTCACGTTGCTTCTCAAAGTGGCCTGGTAACCAAGGATTTATGCAGAACTAGTGACCAACAGAACTGGAGCATGCAACCGGTTTGTGAGGGCGTTTTAGAACCTGGGCCAAGGCTTTTCTTGTTAGGAAAGCCCTGCTCCCCTCACAAAGCTACAATTCCCAGATTACTTGGGAAGAATGATTAATCCACTCTGGGAACTGTATCTGTGTGAGGGGCACCGGGAACTGGGCTTACATATATATTTATAGTCTGGTCCTTATCATTTCACAGCTTGCTTCCAATTCAATGGGGAATTGCCTCACAACATAAGCCACATGTGAAATCTGTGACAGCAGCTTTAACACATTCAGGTTATCAAAGAGTAGCCATGATTATAAGAAAGCAGGCAAAGCAGCTCTAACTATTTAGACCCCCTGAATGGCATGTAGGTCAAAGCTTTTCACAGAACCATTATGGGTTCTCCTCCCTTTAGTTTCTTGAATAGCTGTTTTTCTACCTCTGAAATGATCCCTAGAGAAAATTCATCCGTGTCCATCTATTAGCTGGCATGTTTTCAGGAATGTGCTTTCCCTTTACAATGCAAACGAGGCCCTTGTTTTAAAATAAAGTAAAAATAAAAATTACTGCTTACAGCTCAAAAGCCTAACCCTGGCTGTGTCTAATGCTGTAGAGTTTGTACTGTACATAATGGAAATTTATGTTGGATGAGAGCAGAGGGGAGCATTCATCAGAGCCACAGAGACGTGCTCCTCTTTGCAAACATAATCCATTTCCAAACTAAGCAAGCATTAACTGAAGATGTTTTGGAAACCACAGAATGCTATTTTTAAAGGTGACTGGTGACTGTGACATATCAAAAGATAAAACACTGCAGACTAATGAGTTTCATGCAGCTCTGCATTGGTTCGTTTGGGCAATATTTTCCCTTCCATCTTCATGTGGTTCTAAAGTTCATTCATCGAACAGTATACTGTACAATATTGCATCCATTACAAGAGCTGGGCTATACTATGTCAGCTGTATGGGGCTGGATTGGCACCACTTAAAACAAGCCACAACAGCTCTCTTTGGGCACTCACTGTTGGAAGTGCCACAACAGAGATCATTCTGTGTGCATCTTAAGGGGTTAATTCTTATTTTAGTGTCAGTCAGCGACCCAACAGAAGGTGAGAAGGATGTGTGGTTTAGCAACCAGCCAGAATGGCATGATCTTCATTGAGGTAGCATGTTATGTATTTTTGTGTTTGTACAGTGGTACCTCAGGTTACAGACGCTTCAGGTTACAGACTCTGCTAACCCAGAAATAGTACCTCAGGTTAAGAACTTTGCTTCAGGATGAGAACAGAAATCATGTGGTGATGGCGCAGCAGCAGGAGGCCCCATTAGCTAAAGTGGTACCTCAGGTTAAGAACAGTTTCAGGTTAAAACGGACCTCCAGATCAAATTTAATTCTTAACCCGAAGTACCACTGTATATTGTAAACCACTCTGATATCCTTGGATAGAGGGTGGTATAGAAATTTTAATAATAGTAGTAGTAGTTTTGAGGAAGTTCCCCTGTATGTTTGGCTTGATGACTTTCAGCTATGGACAAGGCCTGATCTAAGAAAGACAAAACCTCTCTGTTCCTTTCTCCGCATGTTATATGCTATTTTGGTTCAGTTTCCCTCAGTTACTTTTCTCTCTGGACTCTGTGTTATTTAAGTGACTTTGCTAACACTCACTAATGTGAGGGAGGGTGTTTAACCCTGGTGCCTAACACTGGACCTAACATAGTAATGTTGGTTAATTTCAGTGGGTCTACTCTCAGTAAAACGTTAGTCAAAAACCACCTGGAGTCTCCAGAAGTACAGCAGGCTCCTTTCACTGGGGTCCTTCAACTCATGGAGGGCTGTAAGGATGGACAAGTTCATACCCTTAAGGTGGTGGGATTTGCCAGCACACGTTTCTAGCTATGTGATGACAACCACATGAGTGAAATGAGTCACACAAGGGATTCTGATCCATTAGAACAGGGATCTCCAACCTTCAGCCCTCCAGATGTTTTAGGACTACAATTCCCATCATCCCTGACCACTGGTCCTGTTAGCTAGGGATGATGGGAGTTGTAGTCCCAAAACATCTGGAGGGCCGAGTTTGGGGGTGCCTGCATTAGAAGAAAAAAGCTGGGAGACACCCCCCACAAAAACCCTACTTTAGATGAGCTAGATTAAGACTTAGTGTTACAGCTGAACTTAGCCACTGAGAGATAGTGTCCAAGAGAAAGTGAGTCTGCACTGGGGCGAAACCTCATGGGGACAGGAGATGCCAAGCTGTTGTGAGAAAGGGACACACTAAGGAATAGAGATATCAGAGTATTCTGACAAAACAGGAAAAAGAAGTGGAAATTGCTTCAGTTTGCATGTTCATCAGCGGTCAGCAGCAGAAGTCACTCAAATGAATGTGATTGGTATTAGTTCACACCAGTTTTGGCACAGTTTTGACATTTCCTTTACATTAAAATCAGTGTTAAACTATGTAAATGGTTATGTAACTGAATTCTGTTAAATAGCAGATATGAATAATGTGGTATTTGGTGGAAACCAAGCCCCAGCAGAATGGAAGCAGTGATGACTGTGATGAATGCAGATCAGAACGGAAATCTCTGCCTTATTACATCCCTACTGAGGGAGCAGCAAGGTCTTTGAGATGAGAGCCGATGAATTTCATAATCTCCCATTCCAAGAGAACCTATTGACTGGAGATGCCATAGATCAGGGATACAGATCCTGTGGTCCTCCAGATGTTGGCTACAACTCTCATAATCTCCGACCATTGGTCATGCTGGTTGGGGTGATAGGTATTGGGAGTCGAGGAACAGCTGGAGGGTCACACATTTCCCATAGCAGCCATAGATTGAATCTCCGCTCTTTTGCATAAGAAATATCAGCTGAATATACGACTAGAAGAAGAGTCCACCATTCTGTTCTCGCAGGCAGGACATGCTGGAAACAACACTTTACCAATGAATTGTGGAGAAACCGAAAGAAACAATGTGAGAATTCATCCCAGTCTTGTTATGGTGTTGCATCCACATAGGCGCCAACTCCATGGGGCCTGAGGGGGCCCGAGCCCCCTCAAAAATTCGTTTGGGGGGGCAGAGCCCCCCCAATAATTTAAGAAAATTATTACCGTAAATTTCGCTCTATAACACACAGATTTTTTCTCCTAAAAAGTAAGGGGAAATGTCTGTGCGTGTTATTGAGCGAATGTGTGGTCCCTGGAGCTGACTCGCTGGAGCGCAGGGGCAAAAATAGGCAAAAATCAGGCAAAAATAAGATCGGAGGGAAGGCGGAAGCTGCTGCTTTCCTGCATTCTGCCTCAGGGTCTTACTGCCCACCCACTTCTGTTGCTGCGTTTGCTCAAACTCAACAAAGAGCAGGGAATCCCCTGCCCTCCTGGCAAGCAGAGGGTTAAGGAAAGGATCGAGTCCTTCCTTCTAATTCTTTCCTAGTCACACTGCGTGCAGGCTCCAGCCCACCACCTCCTCCTCTCCGTGCTCTAGGGATGCAGGTGGGAGAGAGAGAGAGAGGGCTGGCTTGGGGGGGACTTTTGCCTTCCTTTCCACCCCCCCCACCCCGTTAAACTCCTCCCCTGCATTCTTAGCCAGCTGCTTCTCCGCACACCCCTCTTGTGCTTCTTGTCCCTTCTGTGTTTTTCCTTCCCTCCCCATTTAAAACGTGGTGACAAAGCACGGATCCACATGGATCCTCAGGATTTTTGCATTGGGTCACCCCAAATTCACCATCAGATCACATAGCATGTTCATGGCTACATCTTGCACCAAAAAAATCACGCACCCACTGTTGCCTAGGGTCACAGTGGTGCAAAAACGTGGTTACAAAGCACGGATCCACATGGATCCTCAGGATTTTTGCATTGGGTCACCCCAAATTCACCATCAGATCACATAGCATGTTCATGGCTACATCTTGCACCAAAAAAATCACGCACGCACTGTTGCCTAGGGTCACAGTGGTGCAAAAACGTGGTTACAAAGCATGGATCCACATGGATCCTCAGGATTTTTGCATTGGGCTACTCCAAACTCACTGTCAGATATTAAAAATCTTTATAAAATAGAGAATTAAATACATACAGAATGTTAAATTTTCAGTTTTGAATTATTAGTACTAGTTTAGTACTGTATTTCTATATTACTATAGTACTGTATTAGTTATTTTCAAATACTTAAATATTTTTAGGGTGTAAGACCCAATTAAAGCCCGTTATTTACATACAGTATTACAGTATTTACATACAGTATTAGGCATACTGTATTAACTTTATTAACTGTATTAAAGCATTAACTTTGAGATATTATTTTTATTTAATGAACCCTCAGCCTTATTCAAAGTAAGCTTAAATTAGCTATTTCACTTATTAATCAAAGTGCTATTACTGTGCGACAGCAATATTTTATGTTTTATTCTTTTAATGATAGTTTAGGATTTATTTAAATATCATTTCAGTCTTTTCAGAGCTATATATTCACTGCTCTGTAATAGTCTATAAGCATAATTGTTACTGTAAATTAAATTAGCTTTTTACGAAAATACCGTGCGTGTTTTTGTTTTGTTTCTTTTTTCAAAGCCAAAAAGTGTTTCAGGCTTGTCGAGTTTCCCGGAGTGTGGAGTTATAGAGAGTCGAGTTTTCGGGGTTCTAATGTTGATCATATGACTCTAAAATACTTTTAAAAAACTTTAAAACTCACTAATTTTCATCTAAAATTTAGAAAACTTCCCGGGGCAGGACCCCGGTATGGCCCCCCCCAATATTTTTTATAAGTCGGCGCCCCTGTGCATCCAGCATCTGAAAATGTATTGCAAATCTGAAAGAGCCTTACATCTTTGCCTCCACCTACTCACAAAAGTTTGTGTTTTCCTTTGACGTCCAGCCTGAATAAATTTTCTGGTGGGCTTGAAGGTTTGCGCACAACTTTGTGACATTTTATCCGGATTATTATAGCTGGTCTTCATTTTGAATCCCTCTGCCCCAAATACCAATATGGCTTCCAGCCCTTTGCTGTAGCGTTTTTACCCAGCCAACATGAGAAAAAACAGTGCTGAGATAGGAATAGCATTTGAGAATCAGTGGAACAGAGAAGTAAGGCGAGGACATGCCACATGTAAACAGAATCTGAGGAACAATGGGATTCCCGGGAGATTAGTTGCACAATTGCCTTGCTTTTGAGAGGGGGACTTGTATTAAGGCAAGCAAATATTTGCAATTTGTGGTTTTGTAAATACCACTGCATGGCAGTGGGAATGTTGATTTAAAGGATTAATCGTCCTAGTAAAGCTTGAAATAACAGCCTACTGAAAAAGGTTTAGCACTTCATTCCCAAGCCAAGAAATGCAGAACTTCTAGCTCCGAGATGCGATGTGGTGGCACCAGAATCAGGCCCTGAAAAGTGTGAGACTTGAGTCTACCCCTGGCTGAAGCTGGCCCTGAAAACTGGGAACATGTAGAGTTGCTTTGGAGAAGCTCCCATTGTTGGACAATCTTCCTTAAGTATTTTTGAATGGGACAAAAGCATCCTCCCCATTTCTACCTACGAAATCCTGGGTGTTTGTGTGCGAAGATAAAATATGACACTATAGTTTGAGGGCCAATAGGTCTCAGAAAGCTGGGTACAGTGGTGCCTCGCAAGACGAAATTAATCTGTTCCGTATAGGCTCTTTGTATAGCGGTTTTTTCGTCTTGCGAAGCAAGCCCATTGACAGCTTAGCGGATTAGCGCTACAGCTGTCAAGCGGCTTCCAGCGATCAGCTGTTAAGCAGCTTATCAGCGGAACAGCTGTTAAGCGGCTTAGCGGCTTAAGAAAAGGGTGAAAAAAGCGAAAAAAACCCGCGGGGGGATGCAAGATTTTTTTCGTCTTGCGAAGCAACCCCATAGGGGAATTCGTTTTGCGAAGCGCCTCCAAAACGGAAAACCCTTTCGTCTAGCGGGTTTTTCGTCTTGCGAGGCATTCGTCTTGCGGGGCACCACTGTAGCTGCTTTTCTTAAAAGAGGAGGGCACAAATCTGCACAAGGATTTTTTTTTAAATGTGCAAATGGCTGCAGAAATATGGAGAACTGAATTGAAGACTGGGGTCATGAGAAAACCAAAGCGGATAGATGCTGCAGCCCTGCTCCCATTATCCTTGAACATTGGCAATGATGACTGGGGATGATGAGAGTTGAATCAGAAAACATTGAACATCAGAAAACATTGAACAGTCAGCCAGCATTCCATGGCCAATGATATTGTTCAATCCTCACTGGACTTTTTTTAAATAATTTTTTTATTAGATTTTCCATAATTATAACAAATATCACATAACAAAATAACACACAAAAACAGAAAATACATAAACAAATAAACAATGAAAACAAACTTAATTCTTTAGAAATCCAGCCTTATAAACATCTTAATTTACTTCCTCCATTCCCTCCCTTCTGAGTTTCCTTGTAATTGAATGTAACAGCTTTCCAGTATCATTATTAAGCTAAAGTATCTCCAATTATAATCCAACTTATTCACTTTTCTTAGTATTCTAAATCCCATTTATTTAATTATGTCCTAATTTAAACCTAGGCCTGTGTGGTACTTTCAAGTAGTTTCTAATTTTTTATAGTATAATATTTATTCAAATAGTCCTTAAATTTCCTCTAATCTCCTTGAAATTCCTCTTCTTTCTGGTTGCGGATTCTTCCAGTCAGGTCAGCCAGCTCCAAAAAGTCCATCATTCTCACTCACTGGACTTTTTCGGGGGGGGGGGCTCCCTCAAGCCTACTGATGCCTCTCTCTTGTCTGGACAGTGACATTTTGGCTACATAAGGATCCACACCTAGAGACTGGTTTGCTATTCGCCTATACAGCGTTGCCTTCAAAGAGAAATGCTGATAGAACTTTCTTAGATTTAGTTTTATAGCAAAGGAGACTGCCTAGGATCATCATTCCAAAATGAAAGAAGAGGAGACCACACAAAAGCAGAACTCAGGGTGATGAAAAAGATAAGGAAGTCCTTTTTACCAGTGAATTTCAAACATTACAGGAAAACAATCCCTCTATGTGGTCTGGGATACTTGTAAGATCAAACCTGCATTTGTAGCAATGGCACATCTCCCACATTTTTTCATTTCCTTTTGAGAAAAAATTCCCTTTTACTTTTCTCTGCAAAACAGTTGTGTAGATAGACCAAAGATTACTGTCCACCAAGGATTGCTTAATAACCTGCAGTTTCCCCTAGAGCATTTATTGAGCATCTTTTTTTTTTAAAAAAAATAATTTTTATTAGCCAACCAATCACATCAAATCAAATCACATCACATAAATTCCGAATTACAAAGCCGAATTTTAAATTTTTGTTGAGGGGACCATATTTCAAGTTCCGAAGGGGGATTCTGATCATCTTCTTGCTACTGCGTTAATATCCAAATCAGTCCAAATAATGTTCATAATTCTATCCAGTCTTATCTTGCTGTTTCCACATCACATCTTGTTCGTATATATTTTTTCTTTTTTTCTTTATGATCTCTTCTGATAATCTCCTTAAGCAGATAAACACCAATTATAGTCCTGTGTGAATTTTTCCATTCGTCCAATCCTCATACCAAGATGGTTTCCATATATCATCGCTTTCATAAATAACATCGCTCTTTCCATCATTAATCTCACAGATCTGTCGCTCTTAAGTCCCTCTGAGGAGTCTCACACACAATACAAAAGCAGCTCTGTTCCTCCTCCCAGACTTAAGTCCTCTGATAGAACTTGCCAACATGGCGACGGTATTTTTAACTGTGTCATTCCAAAGCTCTTATACTTTTCCACGATCTTCTTGAAACATGCTTTGGTTAGAAAATTATCTCCAAACAGACATAAATCCACAGCTTAAGTCATTAAAGCGGCATTTCTGACTTGTGGGGGGGATTCTTGGTTAATCACATAGAGGAAAGAAAGGAAAGTTTTTCCCCCTCCCCCATCCAGTCCCTTTGCCATACTGCCCCTTGGTGATCTTCTCATGATTTATTCTTGTTCCTCCGACCCGTCTTGTTTATCAGAGATCTCTTCAGTTAGCAGTCTTTACTCCCCCTCCTTCCTTGAAATATGTGCATTCGCTTCCTCCTAAATGTTTCTTTTGAAGTTATTGCAGCTAGAGGCACGGATCAGAGACAGCGTCCAGGAGCGCCGAGATCCACAGGAGGGCTTTCTGCCTAGTGCCCCCATCCCGACAAATTTGGGGGTGGTGTAGGGCACAGCAGGCAAGGGCAGCCCACAACCTTGGGGGAGTAGGGAGGCTATTTACTCCCTTCACAGCCTCCTTATTACCTCGTGTGGGTCAGAGAGATGTTATTGTCAGCCATCTTCCGATGCGCCCCCTAGTGGCCTCTCGCATTTATTGAGCATCTATCCTGATTTACTTGCACAAAGCTTACACAGAGGTTACATAATGGCTGGTCTTCATTCTGCATTGTTTACAAGGAGTTTAAAAGACAGTGAGCATTCGTCTAGCATTCATCCTGATTTACTGGAGGGGTGTTTGTACATCTTCCCACAAAGATGTACAAACTAACATTTTCCATTGCATTTCCCTAGCTGCAAAAAGTTTCTTTCTTTTTTTATTTTAAAAGAATCCATTTTAGGATTTGTTGCACTGGGCAACAGAGCACTTCAATCCACTGCACAATTGCACAAACCTAAATTTCCTGGTATGCACTTGAATCCCTCCCCCAAATCCTGCCAGTCTGGAGGCCCCCTGAGCTGCAAGATGAGTGCTTACCGGTCTGTGCCAGTTGTCTGAAGCCCGGTCTGGCATAATCAGTTGCCTGATTTTAGTAAGCATGTATAGCAGTAAATGCAGTTTGCGCTGTGCAAGGATAGAAATAATCTTAGCCGCCACTGGAAATTCTTCCTTCGCCCAACCCAAGACTGTTGTGTGAAGGTGAAACTTGCACACCACTCAATTCTGCCCCATGAGTCCTCCTAGTGGTGCAGCAGTAAAACTGCTAGTACATTTGCAGAGCTAAGCAGGGTCCAGTGTGGTTTCAAACTGGGTGGGAACCATGGTGGAGATTCCTGCATTGCCTGAGGTTGCACTAGAGAGTCCCTTCCAAGTCCACAGTTCTGTGATTCTATAAATATATTGCCTCACTCTCTGATTCATTGCTACCCACTAGAGAAGAAATAAGCGTGGGAGATCAACTGCAGCTTATGCCAGTCTGGGGGTGAGTGAGATTTTTTTGTTCAAGTCCCATTTGTGTTGTATGAACCATAGATGTGGTGGACTGCAGTGTACAATTAAAGAAGGCTATATCTCAGGGGTCAGCAAACTTTTTCATCAGGTCTACTGTCCCTCAGACGATGGGGGGGGGGCACGACGACTATATTTTGGGGGAAAATAATGAACGAATTCCTATGCCCACAAATAACCCAGAGATGCATTTTAAATAAAAGAACACATTCTACTCATGTAAAAACATGCTGATTCCTGGACCATCCGCGGGCTGGATTTAGAAGGCGATCGGGCCAGATCTGGCCCCCGGGCCTTAGTTTGCCCACCCATGCTATATCTGATGGGCATCACTGATTCAGATATTCCTAAAAAATGCAGATCTTTATTTGTATGCAACAGTGGCAGCGGGAGACCTTATAGCTACAAGGTGGAAGAGTGACATAATTCATTCTAGACAAGAGTGGATTCAAAAATTGACTGAATATGCTGAATTAGACAATTTATCGGGGGGAAATAAAAAATAAACCAAGAACTGAATTTGTATCAAAATGGGAGGCCTTCATAACATATCTTAAACAAAATCATACCATGTTAAGACCTGTAGCAGCTTTTGGGTGATCACAGCAGTTTTTAGCAATTGCTTATATAAACATAAATATTTATAAATTGTGAAAATATTAACACAAAAAAATTGTATTTTGGTGTCGCAGTAAAGATATGTAAAAAGAATTAAGGAATAAATGGGAAGTTGGGTATAAAAGATAATGAGATTTTTATTTTTATTGTAACATGAAATTGCAATCAGAAATTTATGTCATACTTTTTATCTTAATAACAGATTTTGTAAGGTTTTTTTAATCATTTTTCCTTCCCCTCTTAAGTTGTACCCTTTTTCAGTATTGTTTTTTGTATTATTTTTCTTGTTTATGTAACAAGCATGGGGAAAAAATTGTTGTAAATAAATAAATGAGGCTAGACCCGGTAAAAATAACTATCATATATGCCAAAATTACTTCAGGGGATGAACTGTCTATTTCATAACTTTGTATGCCATTAAATAAAGGCTCAGCATTCAATTAAAGTGTCTGTGATTAATACTGTGCCTATTCAAATCTGCAGACTTGCCTATGGGTTATGGTTTTCATCACCAGTTCATGCGATGAGAAAAAATGATGATTTAGCAATTACACTGCGAAATCAGTTCCAGGAAAATACAGCATGCAACGAGTGTACATGCAGACAACCCTGATCAATGCACGCACATGTCAAGGGGTGGTGAAGACCCGGAGGGAGACAGAATTAGCATAAATAGCTTGGATATTTATTACCGTAAGCTGTTTGACTTCAGAATTAGAGTACGTTGCTCAAGTCCCATGAAAGATCAGAGTTTTGCCTTAACATCATAGTCTTTACTATGTGAGTTACAGATAGGTAGCCGTGTTGGTCTGCCATAGTCAAAACAAAAAAATTCCTTCCAGTAGCACCAGATACCATCTGAAGAAGTGTGCATGCACATGAAAGCTCATACCAAGAACTAACTTAGTTGGTCTTTAAGGTACTACTGGAAGGAATTTTTTTGTTTTTACTATGTGAATACAGCTTGCAGCAATTTCTTTAAAAAATATGTAAAGAACTGTGCTAGTATTGACAGGCTACAGAACTCAATGCCTCAAAAAGCACAGCCTATGGTCTGCAGGGAGGCCAGAAAACTGCACTGGAAATGGAAAACAGAAATTCTCACCATTTGCATGTTCATCCGAGGTAAAGAATAGAAGTCATGGAAATATGTATGAGTGGCAAGCAAATATGAGTGGCATTTGCTATATTTTTTTGTATGCAATAATTATGTACACAACTATGTTATTTTCTGTATTTTTTTATATTTCCCTTCCATCGAAATGCAATTAAATTAATTGCATAAGTTTCAGTCACAGTGGATGGAGAGATGAACGATGTTGCTTTTAACAGAAGCCGAATGGAAACAGTATGGATTGTGGCTAACCTAGAGCAAATCGCTGCCCCCTTACATCCCTACCCACAAGCCCCTAGGTGCCGCAACCTATCAGACAGACATAAGAGAGAGAGAGACTCAGAGAGAGCTCATCAGTGTTTTTCTCTGTAATTGCTGCGAACTTTTCCCAAGAATGACTCAGTGAGATAGAGTTACTTACATTACAGTCTAATATGTAAGGTATGCCAGATGTCTGTCTAGGAGTGATGTGCCCTCAGGCCAACTAGGCGTGGAATTTTGCTCCAGGAGTGGCGGTGCCTCCGCTGGTCTGAGCTCAAACTGACCCCATCTTCTCTGTTCCATCTTTTATTCTGAATTAGGGGTTTGCCTCTGCTGTTGACACCTCCAAATATTTTACTTCAGGGTGAGCATGCTTTAGAGAAGTTAGTTAACCTAGAGCTGTGTGGCATCCCACAAACAGTGCTGGAACGAAGTTGGAAAGCCATATACAGTGGTACCTCGGGTTAAGAACTTAATTTGTTCTGGAGGTCTGTTCTTAACCTGAGGTGCCACTTTAGCTAATGGGGCCTCCCGCTGCCGCCGCGCCGCCAGAGCACGATGTTCTCATCCTGAAGCAAAGTTCTTAACCCAAGGTACTATTTCTGGGTTAGCAGAGTCTGTAACCTGAAGCATCCACTGTAATCTGAAGGTACCACTGTATCTCATTTAGAAAGATCTGTTGTAAGAAGTTCACACAATATTTTCTCCACTAAGGTGACTTTAGCAGTGACATCACGATGGAAATCCACATGGAGTTGTTGTTGTCACTGTTGTTATTTCATAAAATGTATATGCCACTGGATTGTAGAAAAAACCCTCAAAGTGGTCAGGATGTTGGAAGGAATTTGCATGTGCTGAGAACAGGCCTAGCATCCCTACCCCCATTCCTGTTCTGGAGCTCCCTTTAGGCATGTTTTCCTGGTGGTGCCAGGAAAGGTGGGGCTTGAAGACACCGAGTCAGCTTTAATAATAATAATAATAATAATAATAATAATAATAATAGTAATAATATATTATTTATACCCCTCCTATCTGGCTGTGTTTCCCCAGCCACTCTGGGCAGCTTCCAACTGAATATTAAAAACAATACAGCATCAGACATAAAAAACTTCCCTAAACAGGGCTGCCTTCAGTTGTCTTTTAAAAGTAAAATAGTTGTTTATTGCCTTGACATCTGCTGGGAGGGCGTTCCACAGGGCAGGGCCACTACCAAGAAGGCCCCCTGCTTGGTTCCCTGTTACCTCACTTCTCGCAATGAGGGAACCACCAGAAGGCCCTCGGCGCTGGACCTCAGCGTCCGGGCAGAATGATGGGGGTGGAGACGCTCCTCCAGGTATACAGGACCGAGGCCGTTTAGGGCTTTAAAGGTCAACACCAACACTTTGAATTGTGCTCGGAAATGTACTGGGAGCCAATGCAGATCTCTCAGGACCAGTGTTATGTGGTCTCGGTGGCCACTCCCAGTCACCAGTCTAGCTGCCGCATTCTGGATTAATTGCAGTTTCCGAGTCACCTTCAAAGGGAGCCCTACATAGAGCACATTGCAGTAGTCCAAGCAGGAGATAACTAGAGCATGCACCACTCTGGCAAGACAGTCCGCAGGCAGGTAGGGTCTCAGCCTGCATACCAGATGGAGCTGGTAGACAGCTGCCCTAGACACAGAATTGATCTGCACCTCCATAGACAGCTGTGGGTCCAGAATGACTCCCAAGCTGCGCACCTGGTCCTTCAGGGGCACAGTTACCCCATTCAGGATCAGGGAGCCCTCCACACCCACCTGCCCCCTGTCCCCCAAGAACAGTACTTCTGTCTTGTCAGGATTCAACCTCAATCCGTTAGCTGCCATCCAACCGCCTCCAGACACTCCAGACACTTTTAAATTCCCCACAGTGTCCCAGAATGACACCTTGTCACCATGGGCATTGTGGGAAATAAAAATGGCAGCTCCCAGTTGCTCAGAGATGTCACCACCACAAGATAAGCCTCACAGAAGGGCCTCATCAAACTTGGAGTCAGTTTTGGGAACATTCTATTATGCAAACTGTGTGTTTGTTGTGTGTGTGCATTCTTATACTTACTTCAAGTTTTCAAACTTATATAAGGACAGTGCTTTTTCTGGGGGTATGCAGGGGTATGCATACCCCTAAACATTTTGTGAATCTTCGTACTTTTGTCCATTTACTGTATTTATTTTTTCGATTTGAACAATAAAATGGTGATTTTTTTGAGTCAAAATGAGAGTACACCTAAACATTTTTTAAGGAAAAAAAGCACTATATATGGATATTGGTGAGGAAACCCTGAGTTTCCAATGGGTTGCATCTCTGACATACTTCTTCAGCCACAAAGTCCAGTCTGTAGGCTATAGTGACCACAAGAAGTGGCAGTGGCGTAGCGTGGGGGGTGCAGGGGGGGCCGGCCGCACCGGGCGCAACATCTGGGGGTTAGGGGGCGCAAATCCACGGGTTAGGGGGTGCAAATTACTTGCCTTGCCCCAGGTGCTGACAACCCACGCTACGCCACTGAGAAGTGGGAGTGTTTGAAGAATTTGATTTCTGTAAATTCTGATGTGAACTGATCTGATCCACGTTTCCTACTGCTATTGAGATTTAAAGAAGTTTCCTTTTAAACCTGTAGCAATCAATTTCTAAAGTATATGATTCCAGATTCATTTCCATTCTTCATTTTCTATACTAAAGGGCAGAGTGGTGGCTGTTTTAATAATGAATATGTGAGCAGAATAGATCTTAATGTTCTTATGATGACAGGGATAAAGCGACTCTTGTATCGTTTCAATATTTCCATAGTGAGCACTAAGAAAATAGTTGCAAAACCATAAGGTTAAACATATTGTGCCCTTTTTCCCTCCAATATCTTTTATTTGTTGTTGACTTGCAAAATACTTAAAGATTAGGAACTCAAGCATGGGACATCTGCACGTCCTATGAGTCACTGGGGACAAGAATCTTTTTTAACTCTCAGCAAAGAGACCACAACTGTATTTCCATTCTTGCAGAGTTATTATGATAGAGAAAATTTCCATTAAAGCAATCGCAAGTTCTGTGTGGGAGGATTTAATATGTAGGTTTGAGTTCAGTACTCAAGAAAAGATTGGGGTAGATTTCAAGGAAATTTTGTAGTCCAACTCATATTTCTTTCCCCTCTCAAACCAGCATTCAGGGGAAAGTTGGATACAACTCTCTCTTTCGTATTCAGTGATCAAAAGACAGCAAAATTTATGTGATTCTCACTGCGTGGTTCTTGAGTTGTGCCAAAATTTCTTATCAGACTTATTTTATGAATCTGAATGAGACAAACAATTATCTTAATTCCTTTCTGATTCAGACAGATTTGCAATTAAAGTTTTCATGGGTTAGGGTTAGGGTTACTAAATGCAATGGTGGAACAAATCTAACAAAAACAAGTTAACTGACAGACACGGAGCAAAGTACAAAATCTGATTAGCTGAAAAGGTGGTTTTTCCCTGCCAAAAAGGCTCTAGTTTGGAGGGGACTGACTTTTGCAATGGAAAAGAAGAATATAGGAAGAATAATGGTTCCCAGAACAGACTGGAATTTGGTGGTTCTGACCCAACTAAGCTTTGCTTGCATCAAACCAACTCTTGCATCAAGCACTCTCTTAAGTCTGAGCTGCTCACACACAACTTGTATACACACAAATATGCATATAGGTAAAGGTAAAGGGACCCCTGACCATTAGGTCCAGTCGTGACCGACTCTGGGGTTGAGGTGCTCATCTCGCTTTATTGGCCGAGGGAGCCAGCGTACAGCTTCCGGGTCATGTGGCCAGCATGACTAAGCCGCTTCTGGCGAACCAGAGCACAGCACGGAAACACCGTTTACCTTCCCGCCAGAGCGGTACCTATTTATCTACTTGCACTTTGACATGCTTTTGAACTGCTAGGTGGGCAGGAGCTGGGACCAAGCAACGGGAGCTCAACCAGTTGCGCGGATTCAAACCGCCGACCATCTGATCAGCAAGTCCTAGGCTCTGTGGTTTAACCCACAGCGCCACCCGCGTCCCGTTAATATGCATATAAATGCACACAAATATACATATAAAAGAGACACTATTCACCATGTATATTATTGTAGGTGTCTATTTATGTGATGGCTACTTTAGGAGACCTGGGGTACATATGCATAAAACATCTGTATAATAATGAGTAATAACACATATAATAATGAACATAATGCAGAAAACTTGTTCGTATTTTTAGTTGAAAACTTGCCTCTCCAAACAATCAAGGAGATGACAGTTTGAAAAAAGTCCATGCAGATAAACTTATCATCATTATTTTCAGAAACCTTTTTGCTTATTGGCTTTTTAATTGCAAACAAAGGCTTATAATATTGTGTATGAATCCATCAACTCCACCCTCGTTCTCCTGCAGTCCCTTTCAATATGTCTGCATGCCGGCATGTCAATATGTCTCCCTTTCAATACAGCACTATGTTCTGTAATTTGTAACCCAAGCCAAAATTAGTTGGAGGCTAATTCTGGCTCCAATCCTGTACTTGCTTGCCTGAGAATAAGTCCCATTGAACTCACTGGGGCTTGCCTCTGAGTGTACCAATATAGGATTGTACTGTTGCTCCACAAAGAGAAAGGCAGATCTGTCGCCAGATTGCGCTCCCCTCCTCGCTCCCTCTTCCAACAATGGCTATTCTGTCTTCCAAAAGCAGGTATTTCCTGAGAGAAGGGCAACAAGCGAGCTGACAGGGATCACCTTTCTGTGTTCTGCTCTCACTCACACTCTCTCTGCCCCCGCAAGCCATGGAAGGGAAAGAAAAATCGGCAAAGCTGAATCTCCTGGCTAACAATGAGAAGGCTTGTTTCCATTGCGGTCATCATTTAAGACATGTAACCTGAGTAAAGACAGCTTTGACATTATCTAGTCATTGTTTTTCTTCCATTTTTTTAAAAACCTCAATAACCTTGGGTATCTTATAAAAATATCCAATTGTCTCAGCTGTTATGTAGGCAACTTATGGTGTGTCATAGCTGTCAACGTTTCCCATTTTTTAAGGGAAATTCCCTTATTCTGAATAGGATTCTTCGCAAGAAAAGGGAAAAGTTGACAGCTATGTGTTGTGTGTATATGGAAGTCTTAGCTTGTGGTGAATATTCATAGGAAGAGAGTTGGCCTGATTTGTGGCAACACAGGGACTATAGCATAGAAGTTCTTAAGGGATTTGGTTTCCAGCCAATTTTATATAAGTTTTTAATTAGGGTTCCCTCCCACCATTATTTTCCACATTCTATCTCCATATAATTGCTTTGCATAATTGCTCAGGATGGGTGAGCTTTAAATGAGCACAAATCTTTCTTCATATAATGAGAATATAGATCCCAGAAGGCATATAGGAAACACCACTTCTCACCTGTTGATTAAGCCTTATCTACTCACGTCTGTGAAGAAATTATAGATGCAGGGAGGGATTCCATAGAAGGGAATAGTCAGGCAAAGCAGCAAAGGAAAGAGAGAGCAGAATAGGTCCAGTCTGCTTAGGAGGAAAGAGAATGTGAGTTGAGGAAAACATTTGGATGGTGGAAGGAAAAGCCACTGAGTTGTGGAAGAGGAGTGATTGAGGATAGACCAAGGAGATAAGCTGGTGTTGTAGGACTCCAAACCAGAATGGCCAATAGTCAGGGATGAGGTTTGTTTGTAAGTCTTATTTACTTCTTTATGTCATGCAGACCTCAAAGTGGTTTCCATAAAAAAATAAAGATACTTCATTTACAACAAAGTCAACATCATATCATAAAATACAAAACATACATATTAATTCGTAACGATTTCATTCCATTTAACAATAGTACAAAAAAAGAAGAGAGAGAGAGAGAAGTAGGGGGGAAACAAAGTCCACCTTTATGTTGCCATTCAGAAAGGTGAACAGGGAGCTAACTGGTACCAGAGGGATCTCTTAAACAATTACAAATTTGGGGCGCCAGGTGTGGCAGATTAGGAAAACCTTAACAAAAAGTGGCCTCTGCCCTCATTCTCTTCCCGTGCAAAGAAAGATGGGCAGAATCACCATGACATTATATTTTCTGGTGTTCTTGGTTTTCCTACAACACAGCTACCTGCCTTGAAACTGTTACGAAGAATAGTTTGTCATTAGTTATTTTCTGAGGTCTGCTCCTCCACCTCCCACCAAGGCTTCTCATTGGTTTGTGGTGATGTTCTCCATTTATCCTGGCTGTGGGGAGGTCTCTTTCCGCCCTCTGTCCTTATTGTTTTAAGTCTCTTTTCATATTTTTAACATTTGCTACCCATAGCTGCTTGGATTTGTTTGCAAGAAAAGTGGGGTATGAACTCTAATATTTAGTAAGTAAGGGAATAAATCATCAAAGCAAGTGTGTGTGTGTGTGTGTTTGTGTGTGTGTGTGTGTGTGTGTGCCTGTGTGTAAGTGTGGAATGAAGGCACAACGTCTGAAAGGGGGGGGGGACTTCTGTAATTTAAGACACTGTCTACTGCTCTTGCTGGGTAGATGACCCTTCCCCTCAAAGGCTGACTTTGCTCCCAAATAATTGCTTCACCAAGCATCTTCTTTCCCTCACACCCTTGGCAAAAAAGAAAGAAAGAAAGAAAGAAAGAAAGAAAGAAAGAAAGAAAGAAAGAAAGAAAGAAAGGATTTATTCCTAACCTCATCCACTCTTGCATGCACTCTCCCTCCCTCATGATTTACATTCTTGTAAGTGAAGAGCAATGAAAGATATTCCCAGGAATATTCAAATTCTTTAATATGGCAGCCCTGTGATGAAAGCACATTTTTGGCAATGACCGACATGTCTCACGATAATGTCAAAAAGCAAACTCAGAAGATAAGGAGAAAGAAAAATGGGAGTGATCTTGCAGAACAGTTTCAGATGATAGGATTTTAAGCTTAGGCTTTTAATTCTGTGTACACTCACTTGAGAGTATAAACACAGTCCTAACCATGTCTATTTAGAAGTAAGTTCTATTGAATTCTGTGGGGCTTACTTTCAAGTAAGTGAGGTTAGGATTGCAGCCATAGTTGGATATGACCTCTCACTATTTTATTTGTTTGATGCTTTGTATATGTTTTGTTTCATTCACAGTGTTTCCTTCCCATAGCTTTTAGGATATGGTGAACTAAAAATCCGTATCTCCTTTTAAATTTTTTTGTTTTTGTTTCTTATTTGTTGTGTTTACCTGGATGCTATCTGATTGGCCTGAATCTTTTTAATATGAAATATGCCTAGTAGTAAATATATCAGAGCTTATATATTGAGTTCCTCCATATTATATTTTTATTAGATCAGACCGTGGATAAGGGCAACATTCCTCCCATACAGAAATGGGGAGAACACTCGCCCTGATGATATATTTCATAATAGCATGTGTTTTATTTCTCATTTCATTAGGGGCCCTGAGTTTGTGTAGATGAGCTATAATGAATAGTTAAAATGACATATCCTCTCCTCCATCCACCCACATCATTTCATCCCGAAAGCAAGAGAGTCTGCGCTTTGACAGGAGCTTGAAATGTTCCCTCACACAGCTTATATCTTGCCTGTCGTTAAGATTTAAATATTTTAGCTCCTGACAGTTTGGTCTGTTTCTTGCTGATTACAGCGTGATGATCAGAGTTTTCTAACTGTGACGGGTCTTATTCATGATAGTGCAGGTTCCCTGTTTCCCATCTTTGGCCCTTTCATCACACTGGTTAATAGCCGACTTACTTAACTGCCATGAAAAGTAGTATAAGAACAGTCCCTTTGTGCAGAATCAATGGAGGCTTTGGGTTCTTTCCTGCCCTGTATTATTATGGGGAAATGAAGCCTTTCTAGTTTTCACTTGAACAATGAGGACATTATTATTATTATTATTTCAAAAAGGAGCAAAGAAAGGAGAAAGATGATCAGACCATATAAAAATCTCACTGCACTTTTATAGTCGTATGTGAAAAACACCATAGTGTGGAACTCTGGCTGACAACCTTGTAGTATAGATAGAATGTTTGTAATTCTTATGAAGAATTTCTCTGCAAAAGAGGTACTGTTTTCACCGACGTATTTGAAACATTTGGATTAGTATTGCCAGCATGATGAGGCCACACACCACCGCAAGCAGAGTTTTGTGTACCTGTTTTTCAGAGAAATGGATCTGTTTCAGGAGCATGGGTTTTCTATGGCTCCAGCCTTTAAGCCACTTGACGAAATGTGAAGCGTAGAGTTTTGTCTACGAAAGAAGCAAGGATCACTGCAGCAGAGACAGAACCTCTGTTTTAATACAGAGGACTTTTGAACTTTCAAAAGATGGCTGATATTTTGCAGTGGTGAAACCTTAATCACAGCTAAGCTCTGCATAACTCGGTCCAAAATTGTGAAACTTAATTTTTTATCGGACATCTTTTTTGTTTGTGCCAAAAACCATGTTCCTGACACACACAGAAATGTTATCTGGTTTTACTCTCAGAAACCTTAAAAAGAGAGAGAGGAGGAGGAGGAGCAGGAGGAAAAGTGACTAATGCATTTGAATCTGATATATGTCTTCTGTTTTTAATCCAAGGCTGATAAGGTGGTCCAGATCATTTCTGGCATTCTGGTTTAACTTTACTGTATGAAGAATAATGCTACAAAAATGTCTGGAGTTTCTGTGAGTAGAAACAGGAAGGTATTAGCAAGTCTTATCAGTCATACAAAATTCTGTGCAGTGTATCATATAGATAGTGCTATTTTGCTAGAAAAAGAGGTGCCAGAACTTACTATGCATGCCTCCCTCATTCTCTTAGAATGGCATTGGTGCCCACCTAAGAGGTGTTGGAACTGGGGGGGGGGGAGGGGAGAGCCCAGCCTTCTTCTTTCCTTCTAATTAATTTTTATAGGAATCAGAATAGATTCTGAAAGGATTCTCAAGCATACAGGCCAATAAATATGTTGATTTCTCTCTTACTGAATGTTACAAACTGAATGTCTGCTGTGATGAGAGTTGCCATTCATTCCGTCAAGCAAAATGCTTTTGGATAAAGAGATATTCTGGACTGTTTCTTGACTGCACCATTTCAGGCTGCTGGGGTGGCGGGGTGCTATCACATGAGTGTAACATAGTACAGTGGTACCTCAGGTTACATACGCTTCAGGTTACATACGCTTCAGGTTACAGACTCCGCTAATCCAGAAATAGTACCTCGGGTTAAGAACTTTGCTTCAGGATGAGAACAGAAATTGTGTTCCGGCGGTGCGGCACACAATTAGCGGCACACAGGAGGCCCCATTAGCTAAAGTGGTGCTTCAGGTTAAGAACAGTTTCAGGTTAAGAACAGACCTCCAGAATGAATTAAATACTTAACCCGAGGTACCACTGTATCTGCTTTGGAGCTTGAGATATCAAAATGAAAATTCAGGCCAATTAACAAATACAGTGGTACCTCTGGTTACAAACTTAATTCAGTCTGTTCTTAATCTGAAACCGTTCTTAACCTGAGGTACCACTTTAGCTAATGGAGCCTCCTGCTGCCGCCACGCCACTGGCACACAATTTCTCTTCTCATCTTGAGGTAAAGTTCATAACCCGAGGTACTACTTCCAGGTTAGCGGAGTCTGTGACCCGAAGTGTTTGTAACTCAAGGTGTTTGTAACCCGAGGTACCAATGAATATGCCTTTTTTGTGCATTGTTGACCCCAGAGGATGTAGTTTTGTACACATTACTTCGTTGGAGACCTGCATTTCAAAATTCAGATGTGTGCAAATTTTGAAAGGTGGCTGTGTTTGGTTGGGTGTATTGTTTTGGAAGGTGAGAATTATGTAGATACGCCTTTCAATGCAAAGTGAATCAAATTTCACCATAATCCCCATATGTTGCTAGGCTCAGGGCTTTTTTCAGCTGGAACTCACAGGAACTCAGTTCTGGCACCTCTCAGGTGGGTGCCATTGCCATTAGAAGAAAACAAGGGAGGTGTTCATGGTGAGTTAAATATACCTTCCTGAAGAAACCAGAGGCCTTTCTCCTGGGCATGGTCGGCCAATTGGTGTCAAAGAAGGATAGAACTTTCTTTATGTATGCCACAACAGCAGCAAGAATACTCATTGCAAAGTACTGGAAGACACAGGATTTACCCACTCTGGAAGAATGGCAGATGAAGGTGATGGACTATATGGGATTGGCTGAAATGACTGGCAGAATCCGAGACCGGGGAGAAGAGTCGGCGGAAGAAGATTGGAAGAAATTTAAAGACTATCTACAGAAATATTGCAAAATTAATGAATGTTAGAATGATGTCGGATAGAAATTAAGTGGTTTCCAGCTGTAATGCTTTAAGAGAATATGGGGGGGGGGAAAGGTTTAGAAATAGGTTAAAATTTATTGATAAGGATTTGCTGAGCTAACAATTTGAAATGGAATACAAAAAAGGGAGGTATGAGGAGGTCTGGAAAATAAGTTAATGAAAAATAAGTAATGGAAACTTTATGTGTTTTTAATTATTTTTATTTTTGTATTTTTGTTATTCTTTTTTCTTTTTGATTTTTATTGTATGATTATTGAAAACTTTAATAAATATTCTTGAAAAACATGGTGAGTTCTGGCACCTCTTTTTTAAAATAGAAAAATAGCACTGACACAAGCTACATCCTTTCCCTTAAGCTTCACCCTCTCCCCTGCCACCCCACCGCACACTTAGGACTCAGCTATACAGCTGCAAATAAAACGTTTTAAGTGTGTTTGAAGTGCAATAGACAATGTGACACTAGATGGCGAAGGTGAGTCTTATGGAAAATTCAATGTATTTTTTTTTAATGCTTCTTTCTTGATAGCACAAGGATGGAAGAATGAGGAAACCCGGACAAAAGAACAGTAGCAAGGGAAATTGATGAACTATGTAGAACTGGCTAAACTGACATACAAACTGCGAGACAAGGACAACTGTGACTTCAAAGAAGAATGGGAGCTCTTTACATATTATTTAAAAAGACGGCAAAATGAACTGGACTCCTTGGCAGGTTTTGAATAAACATACACAAATCTATTGATGGTTAATATAGTAGATAGATAATATAAGGATTTATACAATTTTACAGCATGCAGAGAACAATATGTGTTCAGAAATGAGAGAGAGGAGCTGAGGGAAGTCTTGGGGGAGAAGGGTTTGTTGGGGAGGTGGGGGGGAAAGGGGGGAATAATGAAGATGATATGTTCTGATGTTTTGTTATGCTGAAATTATTATTTTTTTTAATGCTTCTTAAAAACCATTAGATTTCACCCTGCTCAAATGGAAGAGTAATGAAATCCCCTCTATACAAGATTGGATCCAAAAGCTGACAGAATATGCTGAATTAGATGGTTTATCAGAAAAAATAAAGAATAAATCCAAACAGGAATTTGTTTCAAAATGGGAGGTTTTCAAAGAATATCTGAAAAATAAATACAGTAGTTTAAATTCTGTTGCAGCATTCGAGGAACTTCAGTAATAGTTGCAAGGTAGATATAGGAAATTAGATTTATTAAGAATAAGTTTAATTACGATAAAAGTGTGTATTGGCAATAAGTAATATGAATTTGAAATATGGAATAGACGGGAGGTTGGGCGTGTGTAATTCGGTATTTGTGGGGTTTTTTTGTTTTTTCTTGTTGTATCAATAAAAAACTTTATTAAAAAAAAATCCACCCTGCTCTACTAGAATGAACTCACATCTTCCCCTCAGCGAGCCGCATTCCATGTCAACAGCAAAAGACAGGGAATGGGCCCTTGTACCAATTCTTGGCTCCAGATGTGTGGCAGATCTTGCGCCTTCCTTTCCTAAATGGCTTGCTGCTGAAAAACCAGTGGGGTGGGGTGTGAAATGCCAGGGCAATTATCTCTCCTAATGAGCACCTGTGCAATTATCAAAGTTCACATTCAAGGTGACAAGCCAGGATCATTGCAGGGTACCACTCCTCTGCACTCCATCCATCTTCGTGGGCACGAAGATGAGGAAACACCTCCAATTGTTCTGTACTTTGGCTCGCAGTACCAGCCTGTTACTACTTGAGGATTGAGGAAAGAGTGAAGAACCCTTCTGGCTCTTGAGAAGTCTGCCAAAAGAACTGAGAGAGTTGTTTTAATTAGAGAAAGAAGTGTGTGTTCTGGGAGAGAAAAACAAACTAGGCATTCACTCGCCTTTCTCTGATATCGTAAGTGTGGAGAAAGCAGGTGCACAGGGGGACATAGGAGGCCTGCCTTACACTAGGGACGGACTTTGGGAATATGGTGCCCTGAGTGAGGACGGAATTCGGCATCCCCCCACAACAAAAATATTTCTTTTATTTATTTTTTTAAATACTCTTATTTTGCTTTAAACAAATACAGAGAAATATAAACAACCAAAATTACAAAAGAAAAATCCTTAATAATAATGGGAAAAGCCAAAAAAAGTACAAAAAATATCAAAGTACATGGCATAGAACATAAGCCATTATGGGAAAGAAAAATATTTCTTATTTTTGTGCCCTCCTGCCTCTGGCCTTCCATTCTGTGCCCCCTTTCAGCCATCTGTGCATTCTTTTTCAAAACTTCTAACGGCCGTGGTGTCACTGAAGAAATACGATGCAGTTTTCTTGGACACCCCACATTTCTTTGCAACTATGAGCATTAAAAAAAAATATTAACAATTTCAACATAACAAAATATCAGAACATATCATCTTCATTATTCCCCCCCCTGGGTGGTGGCAGCGAGAAAGAAAGTGGGGGCACAGGGATCAATAGATGGTGAAATGTCTGGGGACCCTGTTTGATTGCCACAGCCGCAACCCCAGAGTCGGCCACAACTGGACCTAATGGTACCTTTACCCATACAGGTGTTGTAAATAAAAATATGCCCTTTTCCCTTATGGGGTATCCAAGAGCCCATATAGAGTCCTTACATAGGTTCCCTATTGGTAGGAGAAAATAACAGAGGCCAACCAGAGAATATTGAGAAGCAAAGCAGCTAGTAAACTTGATCTTTATTGATCTGTTGCAACAGGGTGCTCCCCTCACCCACAGGAGAGAGGAGGGACAAAGAAAAATGGCGTGTAAGGCCTTATAAAGACTTTTGAAATTCGCACCCTGTAGATCAAGACCACCCCTAGAAACATTATGCATACATCACAGAAGGGGTGTAACCTAAGACTACCCCTCAAATACATCCCACCTACATCACAGAAATTTAAATGTTGTTTTTCTCTTGTCCTTGTTTATCTCCTGTCTGGCAGGTGACTTGATTGGATTTCCTGGGGAGCCTGGCCATTCTTTTGTAGTGGTAAAATACTTATTTCCTGGGCCAGGTCACAGGCTCACACCTTATTCATATCTTAAATGTGTCCTTAAGACAGGATTTGTGAGGAAAGAAACAATGGGGTGACTTTTCCAGTTTGACCTTGCAGAGAAAACATTTGGTCAGTTTAGGAATCAAAATGGTTCCAGGTTGGCCTTCCTGTGTTGATCTATGTATGTGCGGTTATGAACATCGCCATATATCTAAGACCATAAAATTCCTATCACACAGGTCATCCCCCCACTCTTCTAGAGTAGTCATGGCGGAGATCCTTGCTGCTTTGGATGTAGTGATGATGATTAAGACGGCTTGGCTTTGCCCTCAACATAGAGCATCTGCCTCGAACCAGAAGCGGTGATGACTGCTCCATGTATGCCCAGCTCACATTTTTTGAAAGTTTCCTTCCCAAGTCTCACAGAGCCCTTTTGTGGGATCTACTTACCACTTTCAGATTGGACTGCATTTTTGTGTGGACTTGAACTTCCTAATCTGTGCTCTCTTACGCCAATGCAAGCAGGAAGATGCCCTTGTTCCCCACCACCATTGGCCCCTCTGTCTCTTTCCCTTCTGCTTTCTTCCTGCAAAAGTGTTCTTGTTAAGTTGTGGGTGAACATATCAGACGACACAGCGATTCTTCCAAAGCAGCTCTTTATTTGTAAGCTGGGACAGAACTGAACTGAGGAGCTCAGTCAGCCTGCTTATATAGAGCTCCACTAGAATGCAACAGTAACCATTTTCTGTAACTAGCCAATCACTGAACATCACTTTCATCCTTCATTTGCATACAAACTATCCAATCACTGAACATCACTTTCGATCCTTCATTTGCATAACTATCTACAGTATCCTCCTGCTGGCCCAGGGTGAGAACTTCAGTACATGACAGTTCTCCTCAATTTTCCCTCCTGACCAGCTGCTCCCTCTTTCTGCTCCTTGGCTCCGCTGTTCCTACTCAGCTCCTGCATTTTGTCTGAATGAACTCCTGCTCCTCCCACCATTTAATGCCTTCTTTTTCTAACTGCTGGCTGAAAATGCTACTTTACAGTGTGACTCTATAAATCATGACTATGTGTGATACACAAATACTGTGCACAGGTGTTTTATTTTTAAGAAAAATACAGTTGTGCATGCTTGACTATAAACAGTACTGAGAAATATATAAACCCACATTCACTCTTGCTTATATTATACTTACGTCAAAATTTGGTATAAGACAGACTCCAAATAAATCCTAAATAGAAGCGTAATAATAAGAAAACTTGGTGTAATTTTAGCAAATCTTTCATTTGGGGTTAGGAATAGGGGAGAAATTTGATTTGGTTCACATCTAAAGAGAAATCTGTCCAATGTGCATTTTCCCAAACAATATGGGAACTAGAAACACAGCCATCCTTCGAAATTCATATTTATCTGAGTTTAGCAATGCAGTTTTCCAACCAAACAGTACATGCTAATATGCATATATTATATTTGCATATATGCATATATAAGTGTGCATAGAAATGAATATGGTAGTGAAATTGTCCTATGTGAGGGGAAAACTGCTGAACTGCAACCCATCATCCCTGGCTGTTGGCTATACCTGCTGGGGTTTATGGGAGGTATATTTTAGCAACATCTGGAGGGCCAAAGGTTCCCCACATCTGGGCAACAGTGATTGTGACTATGGAATCAAGAACGGCTGTTGTTCTGCTTGAATTTTTAAGCGATTGGCAGGCCCAAAGGAGCTGGAAAAAATCAGACAAGATAAAGTAATGGTAGTTAAATAATTTAGGCAGCTTTTTTGCATTGCTTGTGCCTGGTTTCTGGGAGAAAGGAAGAGCTAAGGAGAAAAACAGCTATGGATCTGGCATGGGCCTCATTTCATGCAGAAAACAGATACACGCTTTTGAAGCATGTGGAGTAAGGATTGGCACATTTTGTTTCCCTGATGTGGGGAAATACCAGACTGCAGATGTCAAACTAGAATTATTACTGGGAATTGCAAATTTGATTTTCTGGAAATGAAGAAATTTGTTCCTGGGGAAACAATATTGTGTTTTTTTGTTTTAAAAATCCCTCTCTCTTTAGATGCTGAGCATGGCCAACAAATATGTCCTCCTCTTGGTGCTTTTCTCCCTGAGATAATACAGTACTTGCTCTCTCTTTCCCACAATAGCATGGAAAACATTGCTTGGTTCCAAAAACACCAAGGGTTGAACCGACTCTTGTGGATGAGCAGGGATCTCTGTCTTGAGGGCTGTCATGATGGTGCCTTTAATTAATGCTAAATTAACTTTATTCCGGAAGGAAGATCTTATCAATTGGCATCATCTTTGGAGCTCTGCCCTTGTCTTAGTTTGAGGATTAAGCTGTCACTCCTTTCACTTGTATCGCAAGCGGAAAAACAACATGAAAAGTAAATATTCTGTACTCCAAGGAGTCCTGAGAACTTATAAGAGTTAAGTGAGCTTCTCTTCTTAGAAAATGGCTGAAGCAAAATATAGCTCCCACGCCATTAGGCAGGGAGGCGGCTTGGTATGCCCCCTGCGCAGCGTGGCCCCTAGGGGGGCAGGGGGAGCCGGTGGCCCCAAAAAGAATTTCAAGGAGATGGACTGGCCCCCTCAATATTCTGTGGTAACCCATGGGCATGCCACACATGCACACCACATATCATGTGTGTGACATGTGACATGTCAGCACGACATGCACAAGTGATGTCAGCATGTCACACAGTGCTGGCCCCTCAGCCGCAGGGGCAAGGCGGCATGCTTCCTTCCTCTTCAGCTACACTGCACTGGTTTGGGCAGGCCTTGCCCCACGGGAGCCAATCAGTAGCTGGGTTGGCTTCAAGAGGTAGGCATGAATGGACGAGCGGGTCTGGTATATTCCTGGATTATAAATCCAGGCATGGACCGCAGCCACAACTTTTGCATTGCTGCCATTGGCTTTCCCATTCACCCACCATTGGTTAATAGCTTATGTTGCGGTTCTCAACCTGTGGGTCCCCAGATGTTGATGGTCTACAACTCCCATCATCCCTGAGCTCTGGTCCTAGGGGTGTTGGGAGTTTTACTTCAACAACATCTGGGGACCCACAGGTTGAGTAAGGCTGCTCTGGACCGTGGTCAGTTGCTGAGGGACGCGGGTGGCACTGTGGTCTAAACAACTGAGCCTCTTGGGCTTGCCGATCAGAAGGTCAGTGGTTTGAATCCCCGCGACGGGGTGAGCTCCCGTTGCTCGGTCCCTGCTCCTGCCAACCTAGCAGTTCGAAAGCATGTCAAAGTGCAAGTAGATAAATAGGTACCACTCCGGCGGGAAGGTAAACGGCATTTCCGTGCGCTGCTCTGGTTCGCCAGAAGTGGCTTAGTCATGCTGGCCACATGACCCAGAAAAACTGTCTGCGGACAAATGTCAGCTCCCTCTGCCAATCAAGCAAGATGAGCACCGCAACCCCAGAGTCGTCTGCGACTGGACTTAACTGTCAGGGGTCCTTTACCTTTACCTTTAGGGCTGGGGAACCATTTTACTCATCGTTGCAATTAGACAAGATGCTGTGAAATTTTTGCTTTCCCCATAGTAACCACTGTTTATATTGTGCTACTGAATGTCTATTGTCACAAGTTCCGTTATGGTAGGGTCGGCCTTCAGCAAGGCCTTGTGCATGTCATCCTATGGTATCATCTTATGACCCTACCTCGGGGGACTGGCCTGCCAGCATGTGGGTTGGGAGAGGCAGCTGATGGGCTGCTCAGTGGCAGGATCCTTGCCCTGTGCCATGCCAATAATAATAATAATAATAATTTATTTATACCCTGCCCATCTGGCTGTGCCTTCCCAGCCACTCTGGGCGGCCTCCAACCGAATAGTAAAAACAATACAGCATCAAACATTAAAAACTTCCCTAAACAGTTGTCTTTTAAAAGTAAAATACAGTGGTACCTTGGGTTACATACACTTCAGGTTACAGACTCCGCTAACCCAGAAATAGTGCTTCAGGTTAAGAACTTTGTTTCAGGATGAGAACAGAAATCGTGCTCCGTCGGCACGGGAGTGGCAGCAGGAGGCCCCATTAGCTAAAGTGGTGCTTCAGGTTAAGAACAGTTTCAGGTTAATTACGGACCTTCGGAACAAATTAAATACTTAACCTGAGGTAGCACTGTAGTTGTTCCCTCTTCAAGGGAACTCTACATGGTAGGGTAGATGCTCTGCCATGCTATGATGACGGACGTTAAATAAATTGGAGTTCTTGTTATTAAATATACCAAGACAAAAGCACCTCAAGAACTCAGGCCAATGTAAGTTTCAATAGTGGGAGTGGTCCCTACTCGCAAATTAATAGTCAATTGTAACAAAAACTAATCCATTCAAAAGTATGTATTCTGGCAACTCAAACAGAGATTACAAACTCAAACAGAGATTACAAACTCTAACAGAGATTACAAACTCATAAAAATATGTATAACACAGTAATTCGTTACAGAATTAGAGATAAGAGTTTATGAGTAGAGATAAGTTCATGTTAGTCCATAGTCAGATTCAATGTGAAGGTCTTAGTTTCAATCATTGAGCAGAAGTCAGAAGTCAATTATGGATCAGAGACCAGGACAGGGCCCTGTTTTGATGTATTCACGTTCATCAGCTAATTTTTAAAGGGTCATGTAAGTTTGAAGGCTTTCGAATAAATATATCCTGTTATTTTCTACGTTTCTCAGAGATAACAACTACGTGTGGGTAGATCAACGTGTATCTTAAGCTTTTCTGTCCATTTTGTTTAGATTATTGCTTTAGGATGGAAGTTGGAGGAATGTCAAGATGAATTGTAGATGATCTCTGGAGGACTACAGCATAGTAAAGCTAATTTCAGACTGCTGAGGCAGGATTCTTGACTGCAGAGTAGTGTTAAAAAGAAAATTCCAGGGAAGGAAGATAATTTTATGAACAAGACCAAACAGCCAGCCTTCTTCTCATTTGTGCTCTTAGAAATCCTGAGTATTTCTGCTGGCTGTTTGTTGACTCTACAATAAATGGGTGCAGGACCTCAGATCGATTCACTGTATTTATACTAGCATTGAATCATAATCACAACACCTTTCAGAAGTTTTAAAAAATATTGCCTCCATTTGTGAATTATAGACTCTTAATTTGGTTTAACAAGCTCAACAAAGCCTACTAACTATGGTTTAGTGTTACATGAATGAGCTGGCATGGCTCTCCTACTCACATATTATAAATTTGTGGAACAGTGGGTACTTTAGACTATGGTTAGTGATCGTGCCATCATCATCAGTCATGGTTTGAAACTGGATTCTTTGAAACTCACCATAGGACGTCGCGACTCCCCACCACGACCAAACGCTCTCGCAAGCTGGCATCTCTGGCCCTAACTTTTCCCCTACACAAAAAAATTCACTGCACACCACTGCCAGAAAGCAAAGATTTTTTGCACATGAGCTCAGCTATGTTTGCCATTAGGCCCTTTAACAAAGTTTCATTTGGGGCAGAAAGGCACTCTGCGTGCTCTCAGAGGCATTGGGCTTCAGGTGCCAGAATTTTTGAATGCCAAGTTTTGCACCCCTAACTGAGACTTCTTCATAGTCACCTGCTGCATCCTGGCAGTTTTCTCAGTTGGGGCCAATGAGTCAGACTTTCTGCTTATATTTGATGACTTGCTTGAAGAAGAACAGACCCCTAATAAATTGCAGAGTCATTACCCTTTATGCATACTTGTTCTAATAGGTGTTGTGGATTCCTGCCTCCTAATAAGAAAAGGAAGTAGAAAAACGCATAAATTCTCCCAAGGGAGTCAGACAGCCTAAAGCCATATTTGACAGCTGTTGCTGTTACCAGGAGCACCAGGAGCAAAACAAAAAGATTGAAGAGGAGAGGTATTAGAAGCAATTTTGGCATGATTTTCTTGGAAAGCAAATGTGTTTTGCATTGCACTACCCTATGAAAAAGCAGCACTCCTACAGTGCAAGATGGCATGAAGAGATTAAACAAATACTGGCAGTAACTGGTTGAAAATAAAGTTATCCAAAGTTTGCATTTCTGAGTAATCCAAGTTCTGTTTAGTTTGAGTTTTAAAAAACTAGTTTACTTTAATCTTAAGCATTAATGACTTGGTATCGCAGATAATCTGAACTATTTCTTAAAATACACAGCATGCCTCTTAGAAAAAGAATTATTCATAGATATTTCCATATCTATAATCTTCATCCAGGGTAAATCTTTGTGGCTTTGCTGAACCTCTGCAGGTTTCCAGAAAACTGAAGGATTTCAAAATGATAAGGTGGAGGTTCCCTTCTAAAGAGTATTTTTGAAAGTTGCTTTAGTATACTCTGCTTCGGAATGTAGAAGAAATAATTCAAAAGTGGTGAGCATTAGTGGGCTATTGATGACTTGGTAGTCCATGCTCTGATAACTTCCGTATTGGATTACTGCACTGTGCTCTCTGTGGGGCTGCCCTTGAAGGTGACCCAGGAACTTCAGTTGGACCAAAATGCAACAGCTAAATTCCTGGCTGGGATCTCCTTGAGAGCTTATATAACCCCTGTTCTGAAACATCTGCATCAGCTGCCAGTTTTTTTTTTCTGGGCCCAACTCAAGATACTCCTGTTTGTTTTTAAAGCCCTGAAGAATTTAGGCCCCAGATATCTGAAAGACCACCTTCCTTCCTACCCACCCTCTGGGGTGCTAAGATCACCAGAAGGCCCTCTGTGTAGTTCCACCTCCTATTTACTGCCACACCATTTATTGGTGTTTCAGCATACTACTAAAACTTTTAAATTTGACTATGCTTATTTTCCACACCATTCAATGCTTTTGATTATCAAGCTGTGGTTTTTTGCCTTTTTTAAAGTTTGTTTCTGTTTAGTTTTTATGGTTTTATGCATGGCACATTGTTTTAACTAATGTTGTAAGACCCCTCAAGGGTCTCGCGAGGGTCTGAAAAGTGGGACTGACATATTTTAGGGGGGGAAACCATATATACTGTAGCATGGCATTATGGTGCATAAACACCCCCCCTCACCCCCCTGAATCTGGAGTGGTTTTTCATGGAAGAAATTTACTGTGTGATTCCCTTAAATGTGCAATAACTGAATGTGCCAATAGACATTAAACACACATTTATTTATTTCAGTTTGTGGTCTTGTTAAGCCATGAAGAGATTCAGGACAGCTTGACAATACGCTGGCATGAAAAGGACTGTTATATCTTTGACGAGAGCACTTAAAAAGACAATGTGTCCTACAGTTTATAGAGTATCAACTTGACATAGTACAGTAATTTTAATTCACTGTTTCTCAATATATATATATTAGTAATCCCTTCTTCTATCCCCCTGCCCCCCTAGCTAACCACCAACCATATTTGGTGAGGGAGCGCACAAAGATTCTTCCACATGTGAATTTAGATCTACAGCTTGTAGCACTTATGGAGATTGCATTGGCCACATTCACACATCACAGAAAGCCCTAAATCATTGTAAGCCACAAACCATACCTGCATGACTGAATTGCACTGGTATTGTTCCTCCCAGATAGCAGATAAAGGAAACAAAACACGATCTCCTTAATGCTATGTCTGAGGTAGATATTGTGGTTTGTTTGACTCCACAAGCCACAACAGTTAGAGCAGGTTTGTTCTTGGTGTACAGACCATGGTTTGTTTACGTCTTGCCATGATGTGCAAATGTGCGCCACAGAACAGCATCAGGGTAATCAAATCTGCTCGTGGTTCCCAGTATAGCATGGGAAATCACAAATTAATCTCCCTTGCTTGTTTCACAGCACTGCAGGTTTCTGCAGTGAAGAAGAAATGACGTCTTTTAATGGACAATAGCCTTTAGAAGTGGAAAGCGCGTTCTCCTTCATGGAGAACACGTGTTGCGGTGGGGGCTGCCAGGACACTCCAAAGTTGGGGGCGGGCTAATTGATCATTGGCCACTGATGCGATTGGGGCTTCCCTTGTTGTTGGGAAGAAGTTAATGTTGCCATTTGTTGATTGACAGCCAGAAATGCTCAAACTCCTTGCACGAGGCTAGGGCTTCCTCTTTTCGCCCGTGCATTGGATTCCCCGTCCCCCCTCCCTAGAATTAGGGTTTTCACATTGACCTTGCTATGCCTGTCATGGGGTCGTCTGCTCTTGGGGCAGGGGCCCGGTAGGAATTTTGTCCATCTGGCTGATTGGCTGGGGCCATTTGGTTTTTGCCTTCTGCGTAGCAAATTGTCACAACTTGTAAGGTTGCGGTTAGGCATTGGTTTATGGTTTGGTTGGTTGAGGGGCATGGATTGGCTGTGCCTGCCCCTCTAATGCTGCTGCTGCAAGGGATTCCGTTAAAGGAATTGGGGGCTAACTATTGCTTGTCCACTCTGTCAAGGGGGCTCGGGCCATAGCAATGAGCTCCTGGTTGCATTTGGGGCGAGGGCAGGTTCCCTGCTCTGTGTAACCCCCAAGTGTATTCCCCCATTCTGACTTTCGCATCGTGCGGAATGTCAGTCTGTCCCCCATGGTGGGGGCAGATAGTCGCAACCAATGCCTAAGCAACCACTTACATTTTTGTATTTTAATAAAGTTGTGGCCAAAATTATGCCAAAAACCTTAAACAAAAAATTCTGTGTGATGTGTGAATTATTGGGGTGGCCCTGGGGACCTCGACACGCAAAAGAGTGCAACGGTTTGTAGATGCCTTTCCAAAGCATTGCTTAAAATATGTTTCACTGTTGGGCTTTCCAATCACATACAAACAAGAACATTAATGGCTCTTCAAAATAATAAGCAGTGTGGCTTGTTCCTTGGGTCCAGTTTAATTTATCCCCCCCAAGTCTCCACTTAATATGTGCCCCTTGGGCTGGGAGGAGGCCTTGATTTACAATTATGCCTTGACGGATTACCTGAAAGCGTAACCTTCAGGCAAACTGTGATTAACTTGACCAAAGACATCTGGGAGAACCATCTATGGCTGAAAATTATGACCTTGGTATTGGGGGTGGGAGAGGCTGAAACTAGACACCGTATAAATTGCGCCACTGAAAACGCTCCAGCACAGAGGCCTCTGTGTGAGATTCCAGCAGACATTTTTGTTTGTTTGTTTGAGCAATAGCTCTGGCAGCAACACCACCTATTAAGATACATGAGATGCATAGAAAAAAGAGGAAATGTCCTATGTTTCCTTCAAAGCCATATCTTGAGCAATGAGACTAACTTTTTACACACACACACACACACGTACAAGAAAAGCACCACAAACAATTAACGTCTTAATGAGTAGCAAATGCTCTAGAGATAGAATGGGGGTTTCACTTGGGCAGATTTATGGAGCTAAATATAAAAGTATGACTCTCAAAAGCCATGTGCTCCTAAGTAGCTTGCTCTTTTTTTCTTTTTTTTTTACCCCTGGATACTGTAAAAGCACAACGTGCTGTCAGAGCCCATTTTCTGATCCTGTTATCAATGCAGAATAAAGGCCCGTATGAAATGCAAACCAGATTTACAGGTGCTAAAACGGCTATTTTATCAGTGGGGAAACAAGTACCTTTTGTTGTCTAGAACGGCATTTCATGCTTGAGGAAAGTGAGTAATTACAACATAGGGAGAAACACAACAAGTTTGTCTGGATATTTCAAAAGGAAAGGCTTTGAAGGGGGGAGGAATTAATGAAATAAGGTCTTAATCAATCGCACTGACGGCTATAGCCTTTTAAATGTCCAGTGCGATTTTGAACTCTTTATCTCAGTCAACCTTGATGCTGTGAAACAGGTCCTGAAAACCCCCATTTTAGAAATGGGAGGCCTGAGGGTGAACGTGAATGACTTAGCTACCGGTAAGTCCATCCGTTGCTGAATAAGAATTTGCACCCCAGCCTCTCCCATCAAATCAAACATTTTAGTCACTCAACCACCCTGCCTTTTGTTGACTGGACACAGACCATCCTTTCTCCCACTTGCAAGAATTAAAGGAACTCAGAGAGGGATTGCAGCTTGTGGTGTGTGGAGATACCAATTTCAACTCTGGTAAACACGTTATGTATTCTTTCAGAATCCAGTAGGAACTGATTTATGCCACCCAAGTACCCCGACACTCGTTTCCTAGACTGGAACCCCACTTCTCCCTCCAAGCAAGTGTGTAATGGTAAGAACTGTGTAGCGAGGCCTATCCTGCAAGACAGCAACAAATCCCAAATAACTGCAGTGCCTCATCCTATAAAGAAAGGAACAACCACTTGTGCCATGTAACAAATTAAAGTTTTATTCCTGGTGTCCAAACATTGTACAGTGGAACCTTGGGTTGTGAACATGATCCGTGCAGGAGGCACATTTGCAACCTGCAGTGCCGTGTCTGTGCATGCGCAGGTTCGCGATTCGGCACTTCTGCGCATGCACAAAGAGGGATTTAGTGCTTCTGCACATGCGCAAGCACCAAAACCTGGAAGTAACCCGTTCCGGTACTTCTGGGTTTGACACGGTGCGCAACCCGAAATCGCATAACCTGAAGTGTCTGTAACCCGAGGTACCACTGTATATAGTTATGAAACATTTTTCTAGAGGTCTCAGGAGGTTTCAAATTGTATGTGCTGCTCTGTGTTTAATGAATATCTAAAATGGAAATTGTAACTTTTCTCTGCAATTGTCACTTCTTTGTGTAAGCTATGTTTCTTGGGAGGGTCAAGGCATACGCTGTATCCAATCATCAATGGATTATCAGCAGCAGCTGTGAAATCTTGAAACTCTATTGTTATATATCAGCCACTGGTCAGCCTTTCTTCCCTGTGCTTGGGAAAACAAAGGGTCAACGCGTTAACACAATCATCTAGACTGTTCTTAACTTTTGGCATGCTCAGAGGGAACGATCTTCCCACACTCCACCTAACGCCCCCACCAATCTGCAAAGCCCCAGGCAACCCATGACTTACCTTTCTTACATGTGCATGATGTAGGGCTGACACAAGGGGAGGAGGGCATGGGAAATGTAAGACCACCACCGAAGGGGTCTCACCTGGGTTCTCACCTGCCTCTCACAGACACAGGGGGAACCCTGTTGCAACAGCACTTCCATAAAGATCAGATCTGCTGACGCCTTGCTTTGAATTCTTTGCTTCGAATCTCCCAACTGGCAAAGGGCTCTCGGAGATTTACCTGAGCTTCCGTGAGCGTGAGGAGAGCTCTGTTGGGTTTGATATCTCTCCAGTTTTTGCATTCATCAGAAGACAGTTGGCAGTGGAATGGGATAAATAACATTTAGACTATTTGTTTTAAGTAAAGAAGGTTTTTTTTTAATAAATTTAACAACAACAATGATATTTAATAGGTTATGTCATTGCAAGTGATGCCTGTTTAGTTGCATGGATTATTTCAAGAAGTGCCAATTAGGTAGGCTTGGATTAAAACGTGAACAGAATAAAATCCCCACATCTGCATATGAGCTGGCTAATGTGATATAGAAAACAGATTACAGCAGCAAAAGCGTGTGTGGCCTTGGCCCATCTATGCATTTTCTGATTTCAGTACTGCTGAATAGATGGCTTCTTGTTACAGATAGGTAGCCGTGTTGGTCTGCCATAGTCAAAACAAAAAAATTCCTTCCAGTAGCACCTTAAAGACCAACCAAGTTAGTTCTTGGTATGAGCTTTCGTGTGCATGCACACTTCTTCAGATGGCTTCTTGTCAGCTTTCAGTACTGACAAGAATGGGTGGCTTCTTTCTTAAACAGCTCAATCCATACCAAGTGCTTCAGATAACAATTGCAAGTTTAAATTACTGTTCATGGGCAAGCTATTTCTAAGGCCAAAACTCTGGCAGATAGCCCAGCACCATACTCTGAAGGGGAGGTGAAAGTAGCGATGCCTGGGGGAAGATACCTTTGCTTGGTGAAGGAATAGTCCAGTTTTCTTTTCTTTTCTTTTTACATAAATTCCCATCTGCATGCACATCAGCTCTGGTCAAAAGGACCACACACTTTCAAACCAGTGGGGGAGATAAAGCAGTAGGGAATAGTTTGGGGAAAAGAAGAGGGCAGATAGAAATTTGTGGTATGTAGGACAATTATGCATGGATGCAAATGCTCATCTAATAAGTGCTCAGGGCCCTGGTGTGGTGACTGTACTCACAGTTATCTTATCAGCCAGTCCAACTAAAGTTAAAATAACTCTTAATGTAATATCTCTGTTGTAGTAGCAGTGTTTTCTGCGTGTCATGAAAGGACAGTAATGGATAATTATTTGATTTATTATTGGGTTTTTTGTTTTTGTTTTACTTCCAGGGAGGTGCACTTGGGGTATTTATTTATTTATGTCTCAGGTTTGAAACTAACCTGGCTAGTCTCGATTATGATGATCCTTGACTTGGGAAGGGGGTGCCATTAGCTGTCCTGCCTCAGGCAGCAAAATGCCGTAAGCTGGCCCTCCTTGCTGGTATGCCATTTAGCTGATCTAGTCACCACTCCACGGTCTTCCCAGCAGAAAAGTCGTCTGGAAAGTCCTAATCTGTACAAGATGGGCTTTACAAAAGCTGTCTTTTGTCGTCTAGCAAGAGACTTTGAAAGAGCCCATCCTGTCAAGTCAAAGCGCTGGTTTAAGTTTCAGCAGCTTCGCCATAGAAGCAAGTTTAATGATGCCTAGGAAACTAACATTATGTGATCGTTTGTTAATTAATTTTAAGTCCTGCTGGGTCTAGCTGTCATGATCCAGCACCCTCCTAGTGTTACATTTCCTGGCATTGTTGCACTGTTTTGTAAAATATTTAATCCATGTGGGTACAATATCTAGAAAGATTTGAATGTCAAATAGTAATAATGAGGCTGGCTCCAGACTGGCTGATCTTAGCTCCGACTTTTTCCAGGAAAGTTCTTCCCCACTGCCCTAATTATGCAAGAACTGGAACAGGGCATGAAAGCTACAAAAATGTGAACTTTTATGGTGAGCTAAATATTCCAAACTCTTACTGCACTCCCCCTTCCCTTTCCCTAGCTTGGATTGCATCAGGCAAGTACTTTCATAGTACATTAAAGGTGGGGCGTATAGTTGTCCCAAGATGCATCAGGACTCGATTAACCATGAAGCTTCGCATGCAATGGAGCAGGACCAGAGCCAAACTCCTGCGTGTGCCAGAGTTGCTTTCTCTGCTGAGCTCCATAAAGCTCTTTGCAGCTCAGAAGATGGAAGTCATTCCTATTATAGAGGAAAGCGTGGCAGCAACCATGTTCTTGGTGGTGGGGTCACATGGGCAGCCTGCACTCTGTGTGGTGTGCACTGGGGCAGCTAGCAATTTTCAGCAGCTGGGTTAGCAGAAACCAGGTGTCAGGGTTCAGGAAATCTGATCCCTCCCACGGTGGCAGCCAAGAAGTAGGTAAACAAGAAGAGTTCTTACCAAGTCTTGTATTCAATATTCACAGAGAGAGACGTAGAAATGCCATCTCTCTTAGATAATGGCATTGCTCTGAGTAAAGTCCCACCACCTCCATCTCTCCTATTATATGTCATCCCTCTGTTGACTGATCTGAGCTTTCTGCCTCTGAGCTTTCTGTTCTCCTACTCTCAGTGCCCCCCACGTTCTGGGAAGGGAGGAGTCAGGCATGCTCTCTAAAGACACTGAGTCTGTCAGCTGTCTCTCTTCTTCTTCTTCTTCTTCTTCTTCTTCTTCTTCTTCTTCTTCTTCTTCCTCTCCCAATATTTCCCAGCTTCTCCCCTCTGCAGCCTCTGAGCTATGACCTTCCCCAAACCACTGTTGTAAATTTATACTGTCTCTCTCTTCTCTGGCATGTTCAGGCTATGGAGGCAGTCTCCACCATTCCTCCTCAGTCCAGTCCCTGATACCAGAGAAGATACCTGTCTCTGTCTGCATCCAAAAACTAATGGCAGAAAGCGTGAGTAGGGAGTGACTTTCTTGACCCTCCTTCCCTGGCAGCATCTCCCCCCCCCCAAGCTTCTTCCGAGGGTCAGAGAACCCTCTAGAATGGGGTGAGGTGGGTCACGGCGCAGGTGACTGCAGAGGAGGTTGGATTTGCTGAAAATCAGGCAGAGGCATATTCTGTGTGCATAAAAAATCAGTAAGATTTAGCGTGCAAATGTGTCTAGGATGGAATTGCCAGCTACACATACCTCAGTGAGACTTAGACTAGGGTGTAAACCCCACTGGAAAGTGGGATTACTTCTAAGTAACACATGCACTGGATTGTGCACTGCCTCCATGCGCCGCATGAAAAGATGCTTTCTCCCCCCCCCCCTCCAGATGATCTTTATTGAATTTTTAGTTACATGCTGTACATACACATACATTATATTTCACATTTGTTCTTGCTCTCCCGAGCTGACTTCCCTCCTTCCTTCTTCTGGCTTTTTTGTGTCCTCTTTGACTTTTCGTATTGTCTTTGTCCATTTTCCACAAGATTGTTCTTCTTCATTTTTTTCATTAAATGTCCGTAAACAAATAAATCTTTCTATATATACAAATTCATTTACAAATATTGTTCAATAATAATCCTAATATACATTTTTAATTCATTTTGATATTATTATCCAGTAAATTTCTTGTATTTTCCCTTTATGAGATATTATTTTTATTCTACTGGTTTCCCTATTTCACATCATCTTCTCTATATATAACATAAATTTTCCCCATTCTTTTTGATATGTTTCATCCCCCTGATGTTGATTTTTTGCTGTTAATTTGGCTATTTGGCTAACAGAAAAGTGCTTTCTGTTATGTTATCTGAACTGAATCTTCCAACCAATCAGCTTCATCCACGAGATCTAGTGTTGCAGAAAAGGGAGAAGAACTTTTCTCTATCCACTTTCCCCATATTGTGCAGAATTTTATGAACTTATATCATGTTCACCTCTTAGTCACCTTTTCTCTAAACTAAAAAGTCCCAGGCGCTGCAAACTTTCCTCACAGGGCAGTAGTTCCACCCCTTCAATTGTTGTGGTTTCCCTTTTCTGAGCCTTTTCCAACTCTACAATATCATTTCTCAGCTGAGGCAACTGGACAGCATTATGATATTGGCAGATTTATTTTCAATTCCTTTCCCAGTGAAGCCTTGCATGGAATTTGCCTTTTTTACAGTTGCCGCAAACTAGGTCAACATCTTAAGGGGCAATAAAATGGATACAGCTTACAAATGAAGGAGCTTCATGTTCATTGAAAAACAACTCAAGCAGGTGTGATATCTGGTTGTTTGTTGTTGTTTAGTCATTTAGTCGTGTCCAACACTTCGTGACCCCATGGACCAGAGCACGCCAGGCACTTCTGTCTTCCACTGCCTCCCGCAGTTTGGTCAAACTCATGCTGGTAGCTTCGAGAACACCATCCAACCATCACATCCTCTGTCGTCCCCTTCTCTCTGTGCCCTCCATCTTTCCCAACATAAGGGTCTTTTCCAGGGAGTCTTCTCTTCTCATGAGGTGGCCAAAGTATTGGAGTCTCAGCTTCAGGATCTGTCCTTCCGGTGAGTACTCAGGGCTGTTTTCCTTCAGAATAGATAAGTTTGATCTTCTTGCAGTCCATGGGACTCTTAAGAGTCTCCTCCAGCACCATAATTCAAAAGCATCAATTCTTCAGCGATCAATTCTTCTTTATGGTCCAGCTCTCACTTCCGTACATCACTACTGGGAAAACCATAGCTTTAACTATACGGATCTTTGTTGGCAAAGTGATGTCTCTACTTTTTATTCAACATTAATTGCAAATATGCTGAATATTTGCTATGTGACAGCAAAATAAGGCAATTTGTAGACTTTTCCTCCCACATGGACTACTTAACATAGCAAGCTTTTACTTGAGAATGGGTATGATATACATTAATATTCAGTCAGTTGCCTAGTTTAATTTATAAGCAGCTGAGCCTTTCTGAGGAGGTCTCTGTGCCTTTAACTAGGCAAACATTCTGGGATGGGACAGTAAATGTCAATCAAGCCTTTATCATTGTCACAAAGAAGACTGCCTCAGTGCCTGCCAGATTTAATGTTACATTCCAGCATCAAAGGCTGAATATCTTGGGCTATCAGAAAGAGTGGGAAAATGGGCTCCGCTGTTTACATGGGGAAAGAAGCGCAGTTGTTGGTCCTCCGGGGCTCAGAAATGCATTAGGAATGTGCATAATATGGTACTGGGGAATGAGTCATGGTGGAGGTCGGGATGGAAGAAACTAAATACTTTCAAAGAATGGCTTTTAAAATTCATTGCATTTCCCATAAAGACTGATTTCCTGAACAGGAGCATTCTCAAAAAAATAGGATTTCTCGAGGATGTTGCTGAGATACAGGCTGCCCCACATGTGGGCTATGGGGCTTTCAAACGGAGGAGGAAAACAAGAAAAAAAAAATTCTGAATCTCAGAAGCCAGAACAGCAAGAGGGATCGCTGCGCAGTGAAAGCAGCAATCCCTCTTGCTGTTCTGGCTTCTGGGATAGCTGTGCAGCCTGCATTCGCTCCATAAGACGCACATACATTTCCCCTTACTTTTTAGGAGGGAAAAAGTGAGTCTTATAGAGAAAAAAATACGGTAAATGGCTTTGGAGCACTACCAGGCTTCTCCAATTTTCTGATTCATAGATTGTCATGATGTCCATGAACAATGGAGCCAGGGTTGGCAAGAATACTGATCCAGTAGATTTCTCTATCCATAGATTTATATGCAATGACCCAGATGCTTATTTTGTCACCATTGTTGTCTCTGATCTATTATAAAGATCAGTGATGCATTCAGATATACAGATGCCACATCTAGTTTGGTCCTCCTGAGTCTACACAGCTTTTCACCTATCCATCCATGTGCTCCAGTCAAACATGGATCATTGCAAGGCCTCACCTTCTGCTCTGCTGAAAAACCAGCTTTATCAGACTCCTCCCTCAACTTTATCTAACAGTGGTGGCATAGCGTGGGTTGCCAGCGCCCATGACCGTGCAGAGGGGTGGGAAGGAGGGAGGGAATGGGTAGAGTATGCATGCGCATTCAACTGCCTAGACATCAGCATTGCCCAGGACATTGCAGCTGCAGAGATAAGAAAAGACAAGTTGTTCTGTTGTCTGGAGAGGTCACATTCTGGTTTGCATGGAGAAGCCGTTTTCAGTGGAGCCCGAGGCAGCACTGGGTGTTGAAATTTTGTGCCCCTATAGCAGAGGAAGAGGTGGGACTGCAGAACTTCTTCATTGGCTCGGCTGAAAGTTCAGCAACTCTGGGATCCTCCTCTCCTTGGAATATTTGCATTCCAGCTGGTCATTGCAAGAACTCCGTCAACAAGAACTAGTGCCTAAGTTTGCCTTTCCCCCCTCCTCCTTCCCAATCACTTTTCCTTTTGTGCCATGTTTTGAAGATTGTAGGCCTGAGGACAGGGAGTGTATTATTTCTGATATATGGAAGCCACTATAGGAGACCTTTTGGGGCCTGAAGAGGAGAGTAAACAACAACAACAACAACAACTTTAAACAAATAAAAGAATTAATTTCAACTCAGCAGCAATATATTCTGAACTAGTAATGTAGACCAGCACTCACATTACTCCTAATCCTATTTATATAGAAGAAATATGAATTAGCACCAATGCAGTTGGTACACAGGCCACATTCACACCATAGGTTAAAGCACTATGATGCCTCACGGAGCTACAATTCCCAGGGAGACCCCACTGAGAACAGGGGTCTCCTAGCAACTTTCACCATCCTCAACAAACTACAGCTCCCAGAATTCTTTGGTGGAAGCCATGGCTCTTTAAAGTGGTATCATAACACTTTAAAGGTATGATGTATATGTGGTCACAACAAGGAATAGACCTATTTTACTCTTAATCAATGCCATATTTTGAAAACGCCATATTTTGTAGATTATTTTGAGAAGCACACAAGGTCTCTCCTTTTTAGGCCTCTTCAGAAATTTAAAATGCACGAGTTTCTTGGTGACAAGCTGTGATTAATAATGCACTTTCATGGATGTTCTGAGTACATTGAGCAAGCGGAGATGGGGGGTGGGGAGAACCTGAAAAAGAATTCTTGGATTGACTTCAAGAAGTTTATCCCTTTGGCAAAAAACAACACACACCCATTCCAAAAGGAGAAATGTAAAAGCAAATATTAGCCTTCCAATAAACCTTTCTCTCGTTTCAAATACAAATGCATGTTTAACTGTAGAAAAATATTTTTTCATTTCCCTTTCGAGGCTTCAGTTTGAATGTTTATCCAAAACAATATTGCAAAGGGCGCCATGACCTTCCCAGGCTTCTCTTTCTTATTGCAACATAATCAGGTGCCTCCCTTTCTGCTAACAGAAGACAGAGACAGACGCTTGCCCTTCTTGGTGTTCACCCGGGACACGATAGCATTATTTAAAGTCTAAGGACTTCTTTAAATTGGCTGTTGTATTTCACTGGCTAACCAAGTTACCAAATTCATCACAGGCCTAAAACCTAGGCCTGCTGGCACCAATTACACTTTCCAATATAGAAAGACTTTTCCTAGCTCAGTACAACTTTTCTCTTTATGCCATTTAAAGTCCAACCAAATCCCATTATTCATTATTTTTTAAAGTGCACATGTGAACCAATTACAGGTGACTCCCTTCTTATATGAGTTATGTTCCAAGCCACCACCACCCCCGCACATAAGTGAAATTACCTAAATTGGGGCGCACCCTCTAAAACCTCTTTAAATGCCCTCTCTTCCACTCAATAAATACCAAAAGTACTATATCAGAAAATAGCCACAACTAGAATTGAAGTTCTGGAGTCAGCAGGAGGCTGAAGGACACTTGGAAAGCAGCAGCTGCTGCTGCGCTATCCCGGACATCGGCTGTTAGGTGGGGAGGCTGAGCAGCATTAAACAAAGCCCCACTGCACCTCTGGTCTCTTCAGGACTTCCTCCATCCTCACTGATGTCCTCTTTGGGCTCTAGGAAGGGTCTCCTCGCGAGCCACAAGGACTCTCCAGCTTTCTCCCGCCATTTCCGTGTATGAATTGAAGTAGTTAATTATTTCTCAGCACTGCGCATATATGCAGTCATGCTCAAATAGAACTCCCATAGGTGATGAGGGGATGCCTGCAATCATTTCCAATGTACCCCAACATCCTCCTACTCTCAGCTCCCAGCCTATGCTACTTAAATCCCAGCCATTTCTGATCTGGACCATGGCTCCAGTGGCTACTTACGCATCACCAGGCAAGAGAAAACACTCCTTGAAAAGGAAGGCACAGGTTTGCATAAAATGTACATATGCTAACTTACATGTGTAGATGCACATTTAAAATATAAATGCTATGAATGCCATACTTCATCTCACCAAAGTGAGATGGGCATGATGGAAAATTACTTTCATCCATTTTGTCTTGGGGTTTTGGTTGTAAAATGGTCACTTCTGGCTTTACAGGTCCTTGTGCACAGGGGGCCTGATGTTCACAGGAAGGTCTGAAGTTTTTTTTTTTAAAAAAGGATGTTTTTCTCAGAATGTTTCACACAGAAGGGTCAAGGGTTTATCTCAGGAATGTGAGAAACTGCCCTCCCCTGCTGACTGGGTTGGTAGGGGAGAAAAAATAGTATATAAAAGGAGGTAGAAAACAGGATTGTTAGGTGGAAGGTTCTGGAATTGGAAACCTAAAGAGGAGAGGGAGAGAGAATGAAAGAACGAACGAACACAGCTGGAACACAGGAGGAAGGAACAAGGAGAGAACTATGAAGGGACTTGGAAGTTGCACTGAGGGAAGCAAATTGATAACCATTGGCTTGGTTAGAGAAACAGTCTGGAATAAGAATACAGTGGTACCTCGGGTTACAGACGCTTCAGGTTACAAACGCTTGAGGTTACAGACTGCTAACCCAGAAATAGTACCTCAGGTTAAGAACTTTGCTTCAGGATGAGAACAGAAATAGCACGGTGGTGGCGCAGAGGCAGCTGGAGGCCCCATTAGCTAACGTGGTACCTCAGGTTAAGAACAGTTTCAGGTTAAGAATGGACCTCCAGAATGAATCAAGTGCTTAACCTGAGGTACCACTGTAGCTGAGTGTGTTTATATTAATTTAGTTTTTTTATTTACTGCTATGGGTAACTGTTCAAATGGTAAAATTAGTTGTGTTTCTTTCCAAATGGTTTTCTCAAAAACTCTTTGACTTGATGCCTTGCCCTTCACCCCATGCACAGCAGTTAACAGAGGGGTTTGCTTGACTGCTTGCCTGGCCACACTTCCCTCGCTTAGTTCAGTCTTCCACAAGTGAGGACAACTGTGGCCAGGTGATCTTTGTGCTTGCTCAGACCACTGTCTAGGGCAGGCACTAGTTTGCATTGATTGGCAAACTAATGTTCAACACACACACACACACAATACTACTAGCAGATCTAAAACAAATGTTTTATTTAGAATTCAGAGCAGTTTCTTATTGCTCCTCTACAACCACCCTGCAGTTCCCTTAGTAAGATAGTTTTACTCAGATTGGTTCAAAAATGTGTGCTGATTTTGTTGTCGGTAAATTAGCATCGCTCCTTAAAATAAATGCCTTAATTAGACTGAGAGCCTAGACTCTGAAAATGCTATCCCCAGGGACTGTTTTGAGGTTTACTTGAGATGCAACACTTTTAAAAAGTGGGTGTGAACCTATAAAAGTACTTTTTGAGTAATGCCACATCTGAGAGAAGCAAACTCTGGAGAGATCTGGACGGGAAACATTGGAAATCCAAAGAAAACCTCCACAAAACAAACATTAGATTTATAAGAATATTTTAATCTCTCCTTTTCTTGTTATTTAATAAAGTTGAGAACATAATGCTATTTTATGAAGTTTTCTTTCTCAATACCATCGTTTATTGCTTTTCTTTTCATTTTCGCAAAAAAGCGCTTTATAGTACTGCCAATAACGAAGGAATATTATACCCTGGAATCTGTTATTTTTTCTCCCCAGTGAACATTAGACAGGAACATTTGGCAAGAGTGTGTCAAAATAACAAGTCACAATAGCATGAGTCAATTCCAGAGAATTCCACACTTTCTCTCTCTGGTTCCTCTCTGGTCACACACACACAGATACACACACATATTCTCTCAAAGTGATCTTAGTTCAACAAAACAACGCCCCCCCCCCCCATCATCTGGTTAGAATTTCTATGCCAGTTCATTTGCAGGCAGCCCTTCCATTTCCTCTTCATATGTTCTGAAAAACCACAGGGAGGACACATTCGTTATTTTGTAGGAATCAGGAATGAGATGCAATTATGGGAGGCCTCAGCACAAGACTGATAACATCTCCTTTCCTGCCAGCCAGCAGAGAGGGCAGCCTGTCTGGACCTCAAGGCAGCGGATCAGATTGGAGCTGGAGCTTTCAAAAAAGAGTCTTCACAGCCCAACTGTCCCTGCTTGCTTGTTTACTTAGAACAAAATCATTGTGTCCCTTGGTTATTCTAAGGTCTGCAAAAGCAAATGCTGGCATAGCAATGACGATGTTCGAATGCTCACGTTTGAGTGCATTTTGTGCCTGCTTTTTAGATGCTCCCAGAATCTTCTAGCTGAGGCTTGCAGTTTCCATATAGTTGTGGGTGTTGGGTTGCCTTTTGTGCGTTTTGACATTTGAATGCAATTTACATCTGTTGTGTGGACTTTTTTTCCATGTGAGCACAACTACAAAATGGCAATTCTCTAGCAACAGTTCAGTAAATAGTATGCACTCTTGTGTTTCGTTGAAATCAATGTGACGTGTTCATGCATAAGTCTGTGCTGGATTGTGACCTGTGTATTTTGGCCAAATCAATTTTGAGATTTATTCCAGGGCTGGTAGCCAGGATTAACATAGCATGAGGGCACCAGAGTGATTATAATATTATTGTTCGGCTTTCAGAAGAACATTTCCCCCCTCTAAGTTTGCTTTACATTTTACACTAGATTTTTCTTAGTAAAATAAAAACAAACGACACTGCCTATTCCATCCATGTTCTTCTTCTCTTAATAGTTTGGTATTACAGAGAATTGGACAGATCGGAGGATAGGGGCAGCCTAGAGGTTACCATTAATTACGTTAAAGACCAGGCAGAATAGAACTGGCTTGTGCTGGAGGTTTTCTTTTCTAAGAAATGATTGATAGAGATTAAAAACTGCCTTGTGGTTGTTTTTTTCTGGGGTTGAAGCAATGAGCCACCAATGCCAAGGAATCCCATGGTCTCTTAAAGATGAGAAAGAGTCTTTTTGGCAACATGGAAATGTCTACTGCCATTGGTCAATCTAGCCTCATATTATTTACACTGACTGGCACCAGCTCTGTGGGGTTTCGGACCAAGATCTTTCCCAACCCTACCTGGGGATGCCAGGAATTGAACCTGTGACTTTCTACATGGAAGGCAGATGTATATGGTCATCGTGTTGCCTAGACATTGCTGACTTCATTGCACCAACCTTGATGCTGCTTTGGCTATCCAACCTGAAGTGAGTGAGTGAGGCAGCTGGAATGCCTCACTTTCAAGGGCGAAGGAGAGATGTGCTAGCCCTCCCCACAGCTCATTTGATGCGTATGCTATATACCAGGGGCGAGAAAATCTGTGGCCCCACCCCTGACTCTTGACCATCCTTGTTGAGTTATGGTACTACAACAACAACATCTGGTGGCTCACTGGGTCTCCATCTTCCGTATGTGCGCATCATCAGGAGAACATTTGTATTTTCCCTTTTGATACAACTGGAAGAATGAAAATATTTTGGAGGATGTGTTTGTACGTATAAATTCCATCCTTAGGGGCAGTCTACATATTAAGTTAAATGTGCTGCTTGCAGGGGCAATTTCCCCTCTTTATTCCCAGATACAACTGCAGTGGCGGGGATGTTTAACTCTTCCATGCTACAATCACAGCACAAATCGTTCTCTCTACATATCCTGCAGTGCCAATGTTAATCTGTGCTCCTGCACCTAGAACTGAAGGCAGGGAATCCCTTGATATCACAAGGGAGTCATTTAGCACAGTGTGTAGCTAGGCTGTAAGTGAAACATGAAAGGCTGCTCCAAATTAATTTGTAAACTAGAGGCTACCATTAATTTCAGTTGAATTTTGATGTTTTTCTCCTCAAGAAGGAATTAATTTTATCATCCTGAAATCATTATCTCTAGGGCAGAGGTAACCATAATGATCTTGGGATGTTTTCCACCATGGTAACCTAAATACCATCTGTTTGCCAGACGTTTCAATGCATTTTCATTCCACATGTTTAGAGATTTAAACTGCCCTTTTAGAAAAGGGGGGAAGGGGAGAGGCATGCTTAATGGGAAAATTTAGTAAAGTGCAACTTAAATAACTAAATTGGGCATGACGGGGAAGAATGCATAGTTGTGAGATTAGTCACCTTTTGAAGAAAGGATTGGTGAGTTTGCATCCTTTAAAGACTTAGTGAGGCCTGCTGCTCTAAACTCATTACACGCCACCATAAATTATAAGAGCCTTCCAAACATGCCAGGGCCAAAGAATTGGGACACTTTTGCAGTGGACAGAAAGAATGTGGCAAGTGGTGGCAAGTTTTGGGTGGGAAGAACAGGAGAGGGGAAAGGTGTATAAGTGACAAGTAGAGGAAATAAAATCAGATGGGAAAGATTCCTTGGGATCCAAGAAGTAAATAAGACAACAGAGATAAGGGAGACTGAAAAGCAAACTTCCACAATCTTCTAGACAGGAGGCTAGAATTTTTGTGTGTGCAGATCTGCAGTAACATTAAATACAATTTAGAAGTATTATTCATTGGCTGAGGACAGGAAACACATTTTTAACTCCATTTCACCAAGAACTAAACTTAAAGGAAAGTGGCCTGTTGTTTTCTTGTAACTTAAAAAAAGCAAAAAAGCAGAGGTTTGAGCCTGAGTCACCCTCATTAGTGGTTTTTAAAAGTGCATTTTTACTCAGTCCTCCATCCACCCTAAAGCCCACTCTTCGTGTGGTCAGTGTTATGCAGAATAGCTAATAATCAAAAGGATTCCCCAGAAATAATTTTATCTCCTCAGGTGGCCCCACTGTAGCCATAGCCTTCAGAAAAGTCAATACAGTGGTACCTCAGGTTAAGTACTTAATTTGTTCCAGAGGTCTGTTCTTAACCTGAAGCACCACTTTAGCTAATGGGGCCTCCTGCTGCCGCCGCGCCACCGGAGCACAATTTCTCTTCTCATCCTGAAGCAAAGTTCTTAACCCGAGGTAATATTTCTGGGTTAGCGGAGTCTGTAACCTGAAGCGTATGTAACCCGAGGTACCACTGTAATCTAAAGGCACCAACTGTTCCACTCACGTGGACTAATTCCACCTCAGGATGCAATCTGAATTTGATCTTGCTCAGTCCTATGCAGCTTGACTGGCAAATGACTAGAACAGCAGCAGACTGACCATTTCTCCTAAGGAGGCTGCCTAGATATCTTGCTTTCAAGCAAAGCAGACGAGGCCCATTAAAAAAACAGCTCCCCTGATTTCTCTTGAACATTTATTTATAAGAAAACAAATTGCTACATCGTTAGGCAAAAAAGTTCCTCAGCCACCTGTCTATACTTTCATGGTGGTATCATGGTGCCATCTTAAAAATCTAGATAAACATGATGCTTTGGCATTAAATATTTGCCAGGTTTAATGCTGGACATCATGGACCGTCATTGAACTTCTGCTTCACTTGACTGTCTACTACTAGCATCATTGCATGGATGCTATTTGTCTGCAAGTAACCATTCAGGCTTGTATAAACACACCTTCTTACTTGGTGTGCTGGAAAAGAGCTATGTGTGTTATAACAGCTGGCGTTCCACTGTTTAGCAAGTAAACATTATGTCCAGGGGTTAAAGTGGATTGGAATAACTCCAGCTCAAATCTACTGTCTACACAGCTACTGTATTAGAAACCCCTCCCCTTGTAATTCCACTTCCTGTTCCCTAGTTTGGAGAATGTAACACACACTTGAAAACAGTCTTGCAAGGTTTTGTTCTCTCTTGGGGGGAACGGTGTAGCTCCATTATACATCAGTTAGCCTTTAAATTACCCACATATATGAAGTGTATATTTCATAGCATTTTGTCCTGTGTCAATCCCATCTATATTTTAAATACCAATATGATCTTGTAAAAAGGTGATCTGGAAACTGAAGTTGTGTCCAGTTCCTTAGGGATCATCCAGGTGCAGATTTCCGGTGATCCTGGTTCAGTGCTGAATTGTTTGTGTGTGTGTTCTGGGACACCTAGACAAACTTTGCAAGAAAACAGCTGCATGGGTTGCCCAGGTAGCGAGCAGCAAAGATGATCAGAGTCTAGTCTAAAGCATCCGCTGTGAGTTGATCCAATAGGAGTTTTCTACAAAGAACCACCTATGTTTCCAACAAAACTGTGCTGGATTGGCGAAGCAGTTTCACAGTCTTCATGACTCTAAGGGGAAGAAGCAGGGGAGCAAATCTCTTTTTTTTTTCAAAATTTTTATTAGGTTTTTTTAATAAAAGAGATACAAAAATGAAAAACAGCATTGTTTGTGTCTTTACAAAATTTCATAACATCTTTGGACTTCCTTGCGTCATCCGCTCGCACTTACATTGTTCATAAAATTTTTCAAGCAAATTACCATCTTATTTGTAATCTTATAACCAATCATTACAATATAGTCTAATAATACTCATCTAATTTAGTGATGGCCAATTGTTTATAATCAAGCATCCTTCTTAGCATTCCATCAAATTACAATAATTTTGTAAATAAATCTTAAATTTCTTCCAGTCTTCTTCAATCCTTTCTTCTCCCAGGTCTCGAATTCTGCCAGTCATTTCCGCCAGCTGCATATAGTCCATCAGCTGCATCTGCCATTCTTCCAGCATGGGTAGATCTTGAGTTTTCCAGTTCTTTGCGATGAGTATCCTTGCTGCCGTTGTTGCATACATAAAGAAAGTTCTGTCCTTCTTTGACACCTTCTGGCCGACAATACCCAGAAGGAAGGCCTCTGGTTTCTTAGTGAAAGTATACTTAAATACCTTTTTCAGTTCATTATATATCATTTCCCAGAAGGCCTTCACTTTAGGGCAAGTCCACCAGAGGTGAAAGAATGTTCCTTCATTTTCTTTACATTTCCAACATTTATTGTCAGACGAGTGGTATATTTTGGCAAGCTTAACTGGGGTCATGTACCATCTGTATATCATTTTCATTATATTTTCTTTCAAAGCATTACATGCAGTAAAGTTTAGCCCAGTGGTCCACAACCTTTCCCATTCCTCAAACATAATGTTATGCCCAATGTCCTATGCCCACTTTATCATAGCCGATTTAACCATTTCGTCTTGTGTGTTCCATTTCAACAGCAAGTTATACATTCTTGAAAGTACCTTAGTCTTAGGTTCTAACAGTTCAGTTTCCAACTTCGATTTCTCCACCTGGAACCCTAGCTTTTTGTCATTTTTAAAAACTTCTTTAATCTGAGCGTAATGTAACCAGTCTCGCACTTTATCCTTCATTTTTTCCATACTCTGCAATTTCCAGTTATTTCCATCTTTTTCTAATATTTCCCAATATTTTGGCCAATTGGCTTCCATATTGGGTCTTTTTCGGGCCTTAGCTTCCAGAGGTGAAAGCCACCTTGGGGTTTTATTTTCCAATAAGTCTTTATATTTTGTCCAGACATTAAACACTGCTTTTCTGACAATATGGTTCTTAAAGGCCTTATTGGTCTTAACTTTGTCATACCATAAGTATGCATGCCAACCAAAATTATTATTAAACCCTTCCAGATCCAACACATCAGTGTCTTCGAGAAGTAGCCAGTTTTTTAGCCAGCAGAAAGCTGCGGCTTCATAATACAACCTTAAGTCTGGCAGGGCAAAGCCCCCTCTTTCCTTTGCGTCAGTCAGTATCTTAAACTTAATTCTGGGCTTTTTGCCCTGCCAGACAAATTTAGAAATATCTCTCTGCCACTTCCGGAAGCATTCCGTCTTGTCTATAATCTGTAGTGTTTGAAACAAAAACAACATTTTTGGCAATACATTCATCTTAATAGCAGCAATTCGGCCTAACAAAGAAAGCTTCAATTTTGTCCAACTGTCCAAGTCTCTCTTAATTTCAGACCAGCATTTTTCATAATTTTCCTTAAATAGACTCAGATTTTTTGCTGTTATGTTCACCCCTAGGTACTTTACCTTTTTCACCAATGATAATTCTGTTTCTCTCTGAAACTGTTCTGATTCAATATCTGTCAAATTTTTCCCCAACACCTTAGTTTTCTGTTTGTTTAACTTAAATCCCGCCACCCGACCAAAATTGTCAATCAATTGTAAAACTCTTTTCGTACTAGATTCCGGCTCCTGCAGTGTCAAAACTAGGTCATCTGCAAAAGCTTTAAGTTTATATTGTTTCGCTCCGACCTGGATCCCTTGCACCAACCGGTCCCCTCTGATCAAGTTTAAGAGCACCTCCAGGACTGAGATAAATAACAAAGGGGAAATCGGGCAGCCTTGTCGTGTTCCTTTTTCAATTTTGAACTCTTCTGTTACCACATTATTAACAATCAATTTTGCTTTTTGTTCTGAATATATTGCGTCAATCCCATTTTCAAAACCCCTCCCCACTCCCATTTCTTTTAAATTTCCCTTCATAAATTTCCAAGAGATGTTGTCAAAGGCCTTCTCCGCATCTATAAAAATTAGCACTGCTTTAGTGTTTATGTCAGTTTGCAAAAGTTCCAGGACATCAATAATGTTCCTTGTGTTAGCAAACATGTGTCTGCCTGGGAGAAAGCCTGCCTGGTCTTTATGAATTACTTGACTTAAAACTCTTTTAAGTCTGTTTGCCAAAACATCAGCAAATATTTTGTAATCCACATTTAAAAGGGAGATGGGGCGGTAGTTCTTGAGCTGTGTCTTTTCAGTTTCTGATTTTGGTATCAATGTGATGAACGCTTCTTTCCACGATTCTGGCGCCTTCTTTCCCTCCATAATTTCATTGCTGACCTCCAGCAGTGGTTGGATCAAATAATCACTTAATGTCTTATAGTACTTGGAGGTCAAGCCGTCTGGCCCTGGAGATTTGCCCAATTTCAAGTTCTGAATGGCATGTTCAATCTCTTGTCGTGTTATTTTGCTGTTCAGGAGTAGTCTATTTTCTTGTGACAATTTTTTCAATCCGTTTTTCCTCAAAAATTGTTCAATCTCAACTTCATTCTGCGGCCCTTGAGTATATAATTAAAGCAGGGGAGCAAATCTCATGGCTAGGAACTTCTGTGAAGCAATGGGAAAGGGAACTATGATGTGATGACAATATAGAAGGCAGCATTGTGGCTCTATAATCTCTTTATATACCATAACCACTGACTGCCAATTAACTCAATATACAAATTTACTGTGCTCAGAACTAAGACCATAATTCTCCCTCAGGTCTTCCACATAACTACTGTGAATGATTTTTTAAAAAAACAACTCACTGCTTAAACACATGCACAAAGGGAGAATAAACCCACAAGATTACAGGTAATCAGGTTTTCTTCTACAATTTTGTCATCGTGTGTTTAAAGCTCATTATCTAGAACAGGTTATGGTATAAAAAGATTAGGGCGCAGGCACCCACCTCTGTAATTTTCAAGTCATCTGGTATGTGCATTCAGCAAGCAGCGCCATTCCTGTGAATAACTTATTGCAAATAAAATACAGCCGTACAAATAGGTTGTCAAATTGTGAATTAAAGTGCAGCATGGGGAGGGGGGAGCAAAGATAGAGACAGGTGAAACACAGGGAGGGAGGGAGGTAGGGAGGGAGAAGAGCTGATATTGCCATCAAATTCCCAAGACTTAGTTTGAAGGCAGCAAGAAAAACAAAAGGTGAGAAAAGGGAAATGGAGGGAAAGGAGTCCAAAGAAAACAAGGAGAAGTCACTATTACAAAATTAAAGATCAAGAAGAAAGTTTTCTGCTCTTCTCTTCCACCTGGGCCATCAAGTAGGATGGAAGAATCTGACAATTTTGATGTCTCTCAGTTTCTCGTTTTTCAAGTCTTAAGTTCACTTTGTTCCATTTTTACTTCAAGTTATGAATTTATTTTTTTGGGGGGGGGGAATAAACACTGCATGGAAAGTCACATAAAACATTTTCTTCAGCAGCAGATTATTCATTTAAAAAATGTCCTTCCCCCTGACACCAGGGCTGTTCAACATGGTTTTACACATAAATATTTAGGAACCCAACCCCTGTTCATGTCATTTGGAGACCCACCCACCTCACTTGTTATAAGCACAGCAGGAAGAGAAGTCAAAGCTGGATCGAAAGAGCACTTTGAGAGATCTTTCTTACAGAAATGACAACACTGGAAAGAAACCAGAAACCATTTTTCAAAACAGATTTTCCTCCAGGTGGTTTCCCCCCCCCCCCTTCCTCTTGTTCTGTCCTTTCAGAATCTGTTATCTCACACTTGGTTCACTTGTTTACAGCAGCCGAGACTTTAACAACAGCTTTGGTTTATCACTTTTGCCTAACTTGGCAAATGAATGCTCTGCAGTTCTCCACTCCATAAAGCAGATGTTTAAAATCCTCCCGCAATGTCAAGACACTTTGGCATGACCTAAGTGCATGATGCAAATCTGCCTTGAAAAATTATTCTTCCCATTCTTCTTTTCATTTTCCTCTACTTTTACTTTGCACTGATCAGGAGGTTTCATATATAATATGGAACAGATGGATGATGCAATATTTTCACACTTAAAAAGAACATGGAAAGTTCTTTTTCCAGTGCAGAATTGCTTGCATTCTTTCTCCTAATAATGCCATCTGACTCACCGTGGATCACATTTCCCCACATCCATCATAGCCAAATAATGCATTGTCTAGGGGCCGCAATACTCTTAGCTTGCCCATCCATGACTGACATTCAGCACATTGTTCTCAGAGTAGGCTATAAAGGTTGACAGAAGGTAAATTCTAGACCAGGAGATCAGGCTACAAAACCCTTTTGTGTGTTGTCTTTCCTCTACCCCTTCCAGCATCTCTGTAGCCTCTCTTGGTGCTTAGAGTACTTTCAAGCGCAAGCATGCAGGGTATCACTTTTCTAAGAATTCTGGCCTGCAACTATACACATTCAGCTCTCAGTAAAAAGATATGCCAGCAGAGGAAGCCAAACACAACACTGAATATGTTTTTTTAAAAAAAAAAAAAACAACCTTTTGCAATATGAGCTTGTATTACCACTGATGTCAAAGCTAGCACATTGCTAATCTAATAAAAATGCACTGTAATTTATCAGTGTGCCTGCCCTGCTTTTGCCACTATTTCATTTAATCATGTGAAATCTGTACATTTGAATTTTCCTTAAAATATAATCTAAATGAAGTTGTAATGACTTCAAGCCTCAAGATGTTTGGGGTCTGAATAAGCCCTTGGAGGCCTAATCCTGATTTAACCTCCCCCCCCCAAAAAAAACTTCTTTAATCCTTTTCCTGGTGAGTCTGCAAGAGGAACGCACGTGAACATGTATCAGCTGATATTCCACCTCAGGTAAAGCATCTCATGTTGCCATCTCATCTTGTACTGGAAAGGAAAATGCTACGGAATTTTGAAGGCACCTCACCTGGGGGAACTGCCCAGGTAAGATGCAGAACCTTACTCTCTGTACCACTACTATGGAACAGCTCACCAGTTCTTTGTTTAAGAACAACAACCACAGATGGCCAGGGAATCATATCACAACTATCACCACAGCAGGGGATCAGGGGATACTAAAGCTCAGTGGCGATTCACTTGAACTATAATGCTGCTCCCATACCCTCCAAGTGTCCCTATTTTCCAGGCACAGTCTCAAAAATATGAATGCCCTGGTGTCTGATTTGATCCCGGAATGACTCTGATTCCCTGCCAGTGCTGCTGGCACTGAGTTTGGGGAGGAAAATAAGCTGGCACTGGTCCTGAGTACTGGTGGTGGTGGTAGTGGTGGCAGCTGTGAGGGAGCACCCCATTGCCTCCCCATTGCTGCTGCTGTTTCCAGCCTCCTCCCTTGGGCAGCTGACAGCAGCTGCTGGAGAGCAGGCGAGGAGGAAGAGAGGCTAACACCACTGAGACCCAGCTCTGTGTGTCATGCTGGCTCTGAGGGGTAGGCAGAGGGCAGAGCCAGAAAGGCAGAGGTGAGTGGAGTGCAAGGAGTCTTGATTTTTTTTATATTTTAAAGAAAATGCTTTGTGTGTCTGCATGTCAGCAGCTGGAACAAGAAGGAATGGTGGGAACCCCCTGTGGTGAACACACAGGGTCCCCGGACATTTCACCATCTATTGATCCCTGTGCCACCACTTTATTTCTCGCTGCCACCACCCAGGCCCTACCTGGTACAATACTGAGTCCAGTCAGGGTTAAATTGGAACATAAACTTCTGTTTATTTATTGCAGTTTAACAAGTGTGTGGTTTCATAAACGGTATCGGTCCATTACAATCATGGGGTGCCTATCCAGACCTATAACTTCCGCTACCTGCTCTCACTCACTAAATCACCTCTCAGATATTTACTTGTCTTCCCAGCTCCTAACTGTTCCTGACTCAACTTATTTCGCTACACTAACTCAACCTACCCACAGACTCTATCCCAATTCACTCCCACTCCAACCAACCTCCCAACAAATTCTCCCCTTCACCCCTCCCAGAGCTGGTTTTATAGTCCCTCTGACTCCACCCCCTGGGTTCTGATTGGGTAACCTGTTTTAACTATTTCACCTCCAGCACTCTCGTATGTTAACATCACACACCCCTCCCTTCCTGCACCTTCCCAAGAAGAGGAGGACAGTATAGATTTAGAACAGTGGGTTGCAGAAGGTCATAGTTCAGAGGCTGCAGAGGGGAGAAGCTGGGAAAGAAGGAAGAAGAAGCACCAGGGGAGAGACAGCTAACAGACTCGGTGTTTCTGAAAAGCATTCCTGAGCCCCCCCCCCCCTCCCAGGACCCGGCGTGCATTGAGAGCAGGAGAACAGAAAGCTCAGAGGCAGAAAGCACAGATCAGCCAGTGCAGGGGTGGTGTAGAATAAGAGGGAATGTGGGTGGGTGGGTCTTAACTTGGAGCAACGCCATTATCTAAGAGAGATTGCATTCCTTCGTCTCTCTCTGTGAATACTGAATAAACTACTTGGTAAGAACTCTTGTTTTTCTGCTTCTTGGCATTCCACCGTGGGAGGGATAGGCTTCCCTAAAGCCTTGACACCATGTCTAATCTTGCCCCTTTCTAAAATTCATCTATAGTTGTGTATTTTTTTCTTTTTGCAAAGAATGAAATAAAATTGGGATTAAGGAGTTTTGTCAGGGTGTTGGAGGGTGTGTTTGTGCTGTGCCCCCTTGGTGTCGTAATGTTGGAAATGCATTGCGAGGGGAGGGGCAAAAATGGGGGAGGGGTTTTTGGAGGGTCAGTTCAGTACAGTGAGAAATGTCTCTATTTTCATCTGAGGAATGTGCTCCTCTTCTAAATTGCCTCCTCAGCAGCAATGTTGCCCAGCACAGCCTGAGCATCCCAGATTACCCATCCCTGATGGACACTTAGCCCTGACACTTTGTCTTTCTTTTTCATCCCTGGAAACTGGTGTTTAGCCTACAACATCTAAACATAAAATAGAAAAACAAACCAACTCCCCCACCCAAAATAGATGCTGGTTTCCTTCTGTTGTACATCTGGCTCCTGATTCTTATTATCCACCAAGTATATAGTTAACTGTTGGTAGGAAAAGATAAAGGTGTCAATATCAGGCCTACCAAAGAGACCCACCCCCCAGGCAAACACAGTCCACAGACAATGCATGCTGGTTTAGCAGGCACCTTGACAACCCCACCCCTCTATCATTTCAGTTTGTTGTGTCCGTGATGAACGGCTGTGCCCAACTAGTAGAACTACATTTGGCAATGGGTCACAAATGTACCTGACTGGCTTGTGTAACTTAATGTTCAGAATTCACGTTAGGTCTTCATTTGTGGCAAAAGACATTGAGTTTGATATAGAAGCCAGAGAGCAGCTGATCTTGAATGTAGATATGAGGCTGGGCAGAGGACAAAAGTGCATTATGTCTCTCTTTTTTTTGCTTTGTGCACAGCCACAGTTCTTCCAAGAAATGCCTTTGAAACATGATATTGCCAGGAGCTGCCAAAAATAGGCTACCCCTTTTATGGCCAACAGAGAGACAGATAAGCTGGACCATGAAGTTGTGCTGATTGATTAATATAACCCCTTTCTGAAGAATAAGGATAATCCAGTATTACAAAGATGGGAATCAGACCCACATGAAATGTGTGGATTTAACTAATAAATGCATCATTTTATGTCCATGGGCTGTCCATTATTTGAGCAAAACCATAGCAGAAATTCAGACATTGAACTAAAAAGAATTCATCTGAATGGCATTAGGACATCAGAAATCTAAAGCTAGTCCCAAATTTAGATGAGTATTCTGCACTTAGAAAGTATACATGAAAAAGATTGTCTGTCTCAAAGTAATAAAGTCCGAATTGTGGTGGTCTTGCCCACCACACCTCAAATAAAATAAAGATCTGAATGCCAGTATTATTGAACTATGAAACAGAGGTGGTTTATTCCTGAGCAGACTTCATCAGAACTCGACTACAACTCCCATCAACTTCAGCCAGCATTATGTAGCTACCGTGCTTTTCTTCTAGAAAAAATTGGTGCTGGTACTGCATGTCCTTGAGTACTCCCAGAAGAAAGCACCAAGAAGCTAACAAAATTTTATTCCCAAATGCTCCTCTGACTTACCAGCTAAACATTGTTAGAAATGCAAGTCAGATTGTGAAGCACTTCTTGCATTTTAGACCAAGTAAGGTCTGGTTATTCCGTGTCCTAAAAAAGGAATGAAAACTGCTCATAGCACATGCAAACCAGACAAAAGGCAAAAAAATTGACCAGAGGTGTAAAATATAAATAGTGGGCTGTATGATCAAAGTATAGCTATAGTTGCATGCTATTCTTCTGAGATTCTTGGTCTATATAACAATCCCTTCCATTTTTACCTGGCAATGTCACTAATGTTTACTCACTGACAACGGAACTCCAAAATGGTGTGATAAAGAGTTAAGCCAAGATCCCCAGATGTGAAGGCTTGAGGAAGTTTAAAGAAGATATCTTAAGTCCACAACTTGATCATTGTGGTTGTTATGTGGGTAAAGACTGGGCACAGGTGGGCAATACTCAGATTGGCTGACACGGGGAGAAAGACAGAGAGTATAATTTTGCATGTAATTAGTTGAGTTGCTTTAAAAAACAGCAATCATGTAGAAGCGGTTCAGATGTAAGAGTCAGTTTGAGGCAAGCAAAGTTTGATTGTGCCAGAACTGCAAAATCCCTTGTGTAAATCCATTAAAAATGGCTTCCTCCTACATTTTTATTCCCAGCTCAGCAGGTTTCAATAGGTTTCTACAGCCCACCTCCATTTTACACCTCCGTAGCAGTGAGAATCCCTGAGCTTTGAACTCACTGTCCTCAAGGAGGCCCTTAGCCGCCACATCTAATAAGCTCATCAGTAGCTGAAGTTATTTTTTATTTTTACTTTTTAACAAATATTTTAAGTAGTTTTCTCTCTCTTGCCTTCTTTGGGCTTTAACTAAAACTGCGATTTCCTTCCGTTACGATTTATTAATGAGATCTCACGCAGAGGAATACGTCTTAAGCATACCCTGTTCTGGCTCTGATCCAACTCCAAAAGCGTTTATGGCTCTTTCACAGAAATAGAGATCTTCACCAAAACAAAATAAACAAAAAGAGAGACTTTTCAACTCGTATTTCCCCAGAGAACGCTACTCCAGCCAAACCACCCCTGGAAACATATTTTAATCCATTTGAGCAAAGAGGAATTCTGGGATTGTTACCTGATTTGCTTAGGCATCAAATTACATGTGGGGGAGCTTCTGCTGTTTCTGTGTATCACACTATTGCTTAATATACAGGAGATAATATTGAAAAATAAATAAAACCACACTTTGTGGCGCCACTATGACATCAGAGACTGTAACCACTCGGAATGCAAAAAATACAAATCCCTGGCCTGGAAAATATCTCTAAGCAGATTGCATGAATTCATAGCCTAGATGAGCTAAGTGCAGGATTCTTTAGCTTTCTGCTCGGAAAACAAAACAGGTTTAACAGACATAAAGGTGGTGTCTGAAAATTGGCACTGAAATCCAGGAATCAAGCTGGAGAAGAGGAGGGCACCCAAAGAGGCGGAGGAAAGGGAAGGGAGAGAGGGAGGTGCCAAACGGCAGAAAATATGGGGCCCTGCTCCCCCCCTAAATATTTTATTGGGCAGACCAAAGGGACCAGGGCCCCATAGAGTTGGCACCTATGGGGTGAATCATGGCAGAATGTGCAGAAAGGGTGGGAGAGTAGCAACGTTTTCCAGTGGCTTCCGTTGTTGCATCACACCGTGCCCACTGGCATGAATGAAGTTTAGCATGGCATACTTGTATATCACTCTAAAAGTCTCAGTTCCATAACACAACCAGTGAAAAGGAAAAGGAAAAGGACCCCTGACAGTTATGTCCAGTCGCAGACGACTCTGGGGTTGCGGCGCTCATCTCGCTTTATAGGTTGAGGAAGCTGCTGTTTGTCCTCAGACAGTTTTTCTGGGTCATGTGACCAACATGACTAAGCCGCTTCTGGCGCAACGGAACACCGAAACCAGAGCAGCGCACGGAAAGGCCGTTTACCTTCCCGCCAGAGTGGTACCTATTTATTTACTTGCACTTTTTGGTGTGCTTTTGAACTGCTAGGTTGGCAGGAGCTGGGACTGAGCAACGGGAGCTCACCCCATCGTGGGGATTCAAACTGCCGACCTTCTGATCGCCAAGCCCAAGAAGCTCAGTGGTTTAGACCACAGCACCACCCGCGTCCCGAACACAACCAGGACTGCAGTGTAAAAATGAGACAGAAAATGAGAAACACTTAGGATTATAATAAGGAAAATTAACCCAATGTCTCCCTTGTCTGGATGCAGCCTAAGTGAGCTTAAGTTACAGGCATCTGTCCTGCCACATAAACATGAATAGCACACATGTGGGAGAACTGTGGCCAGCTACACCCTTCTGTTGTGCTTTCATAATGGGAATCAAATGCCTGTGGGTGCTTCAAAGAGGACCATATAATGTGTTCTTTTGAGCAGCCTCCCCACACAGATATTATTATTATTATTATTATTATTATTATTATTATTATTATTTATACCCCGCCCTTCCCGGATCAGAAAACCGGGCTCGGGGCAGCTAAAAACAAATTTAAAACACTTAATTGATGAATTGATGCAACAAAAAACGGCATAAAATACAGTATAAAACATGAATTCAGAATTCAAAAATCAATTTAGGGGGGAAATTCATCCAATAAACATTACATGATCACCAGGGCTAGCTGGCTAAATGAGTCCTATTTGGAGAAGCAAGGAGACCAGGGGAAAATTAGCTGTGGGATCCCAGAGCGGGTAATCTTCATAAAAAGGGGAGATTAAAAGCCAGATTAAAAGCCAGGCAGAATAGCTCTGTCTTACTGGCCCTGAGGAAGGAAGTTAAATCCTGCAGGGCCCTTGTCTCATGGGGCAGAGCATTCCACCAGGTCGGAGCCATCACTGAGAAGGCCCTGGCCCTGGTGGAGGATAATCTGACTTATTTAGGGCCCGGGCCTTCTAAACTATGATTATTCATGAACCTTAAGGTCCTCTGTGGGGCAGACCAGGAGAGGCGGTCCCGTAATTATGCCTTATATCATCTCAAGTATGTGAGCAGAACTCAAGTTATAAATCCAGATGCACAAAAAATGGAAATGTAGGGAGGAGCTTTGAGAAGTTAGTTCTTACTCATCAACCATCCAAGCCCCCCACGGACATCCCAATCCACACATGGAGCTCCTATATGAGCAGATGGTTCCCTGGATCTGGTAGCAGATGCTCCTGTTAGGACATAGGAAGACTCTGTACTTCTCAAGCTGTAGCACCTTTATATGGAGAGAGAGAAAAAGTTACTTTCCCAGTTATTTTTAGACATGTTATACATTTATTAGTATTAATTTTCCTTATAGTAATAAAAGCACATGACTTCGCGGGCCAAAAGATACAAGAAACAGTACCAGTAAAAATAAAAAGAGATTTTTTAAAAATAAAAAACAGCCTTATGAAAACATTCTTGACTGAGTATTTTTATGTAATGTGTATAGAAAATAAATGGCGGCCTTTAGTATGATTTTTTTATTGAAATGGTTTGCATAGCTCACAAGCTGCATAATGCAAGACTCCAGAGCTTATGCACAGGTAAGCCACACTGGTGAAGTGTTGGATGGAGCAGTTATTTTGTACCAACGCAGATCTAAATATTGGCCAAAACAGAATCTAAATGGGTCTGCTATTTGTTAGTTGAACCCATTACCAGGACCAGACATACGCTATTTAACTATACAAACACACACACATACACATACACATACACCCTCAAATAAAATGTGTCTTTGGAAAACCAAAGTTCTGCACACAGGAAATCCAAATTTTCTTTTCATTCAAATTTTGGAAATGAGACTAACAGTGCGATCCTATGCGTGTCCACTCAGCCAGTGAGTTCAATGGGACTTGTTTCCAAGTAGTATGTAGCCTGGCTTGTATGGATTCTATCAATCTCAAACCATTTTATTTCTTTTTTTGCAACTAGATTTCTGTTTTTCGCTCATGCACATGTGGGGGAGGTCAAGAATACTTTTAGGTGTCACATATGAAATCTTTCTGAGTTCTTTGGGGCGGTGACTGATGAATCAGGAAACAGAACCAGACACCATAAGCACCAGAGCAGCATTAGGAACATTTTATCTCAACCCATCTGTGCCTCAGTCTCCTCTGTTTGAAAGACAGATTATAAATTGTTACTGCTTTCATTAATTTGTTTTCAAGAATCACAAATTACGCTGTTATTTTATCTGCCAAGTCTGCAAAGGGAATTGGAATGTTGCAGCCAAGCCCAACTTTATAGCACCAGAAGTCGACAACGCCCAGGTTTCTTCATCTAATATGAGCACTTAGTGAAAACTTTGCTGCTTTTTTTAAAAATAGGGAGGTTGGGAAAGGTCATCTCTTTCATAATTTCCACTGCCATCATTACAGATATATGTAGCAGACGTTCTGCTGCCTGCCTGTGTGTGCATGCTGGATCGAAGCAGAGCAATCTAACACAGAAAACACATTTTTTTGTTATTTTTAATTAGCTTTTTTTACTCTAGTCAAGACTGTAAACTCTGCAAGTGCACTTGAAGAAAAATTATAAGCAAGAAATGTAAACAGAAATCAGAATGACCTCCCTGCTGCAAATGACTCTGCCAGTGGGGAATAATTTCAATTTGTATGCGACTTTTATTTTATAGCTAAACAAATTATATGAAGACAAGTATTCCATTAACCCCAGGAGTCTTCCCATAGTTTGATATGAGTGCACCAAGTCTCTTGGTCTGTGGTTTTTCATTTCTTTTCCTTTTCCTTTTGTGATCACTACATTGCAGGACGGCTCTTGTGAGAGACTGACTGCACCGACAGTCAAATACGCCCCAGCCAATATCCAGAAGGACAGTCACCATCAGAACTATTATTCGTTTTTATCCAGCATTTTCTCCATGGAACTTGAATAGACACATATGGCTCTCTCTTGCACCATTTCCATCCACCCAACAACACTGAGAGGTAGGTTAGGCCGAAAGACAGTGAGTAACCCAAGGTCATCCAGTGGACTTCATGGCTACATCTGGATTTGAACCTGGATTTTCCCAATCCTAGTCAATCATTTTAACTCCTGCATTAAAAGGTAAAGGTAAATGACCCCTGACAGTTAAGTTCAGTCGTGAACAACTCTGGGGTTACAGCACTCATCTCGCTTTACTGGCCAAGGGAGCAGATGTTTGTCCGCAGACAGTTTTTCCAGGTCATGTGGCCAGCATGACTAAGCCGCTTCTGCCGAAACTAGAGCAGTGCACAGAAGCACCATTTACCTTCCCACCAGAGCGGTACCTATTTATCTATTTGCACTTTGATGTGTTTTCAAACTGCTAGGTTGGCAGGAGCAGGGACCGAGCCATGGGAGCTCACCCCGTCGTGGGGATTCGAACCGCCAACCGTCTGATCAGCAAGTCCTAGGCTCACTGGTTAAGACACAGCGCCACCGACGAAAAAGATGATGTGCACAAATACGGGAATGGGATCATACCAAGGAGCAAACATTACAAGGCAATTGCAGGATAGCATGAACACAACCACACAAGCACAGACCTGTCTAAGACTGGAGGCACTGCTTCCTAATAATTGTTTGCGATTAACAGTTTCCCCCAAAGAAAGTGAACTGAATTGAACTGGAGTGAGTGCCATAACCTTTCATGTCCAATCTACCTTTTATGCCAGCCTCTTTCACAATAAGCTGGGCCTGTAAATTTACCATGGGCGGGTTCCTTTTTCCAAGAGTTTTCAAGATTCCTGCAGAAACACCTGAAGCTTGTGTAACTCCTCCCTCTCCCTCTCCCTGTGGAGAGCCAGTGTGGTGTAGTGGTTAAGAGCAGTAGACTCGTAATCTGGGGAACGGGGTTCACGTCTCCGCTCCTCCACATGCAGCTGCTGGGTGACCTTGGGCCAGTCACACTTCTTTGAAGTCTCTCAGCCCCACTCACCTCACAGGGTGTGTGTTGTGGGGGAGGAAGGGAAAGGAGAATGTTAGCCACTTTGAGACTCCTTAAAGGGAGTGAAAGGCGGGATATCAAATCCAAACTCTTCTTCTTCTTCTTCTTCTAAATCACTCTAATGTCACTCCTGATCAGCTCCAAAGGAAACAGGTGATTTTCATGCAGAATGTTGGAAAGTATGACGATGTGTCTCTTTATTCTGAGATAAATTGAAAGTGAAAATTAGGAACCATTTAACAATCTGAGGCCCTAGAAAATTTACAGGTAGCTTGATAAGCAGCTCCCCTCACCCAACCTTTATTGACTTGGCCAGGTGGCATCTATTCTACTTTCTAGAATAGAGAGCCAGCGTGGTGTAGTGGTTAAGAGTGGTGGACTCGTAATCTGGTGAACCAGGTTCGCTTCCCCGCTCCTCCACCTGCAGCTGCTGGGTGACCTTGGGCCAGTCACACTTCTCTGAAGTCTCTCAGCCCCACTCACCTCACAGAGCGTTTGTTGGGAAGGAAGGGAAAGGAGAATGTTAGGCGCTTTGAGACTCCTTCGGGCAGTGATAAAGCGGGATATCAAATCCAAACTCTTCTTCTCTTCTTCTTCTTCTTCTTCTTCTTCTTTCTAGAATGGTACAATTAGTATGTGTGAAGTTATGCAATGGTTATCCCTCTGCCATTCTTAAAATAATGAAGGTCAAAAAGCACAAAGTTTCACAAAAGATAAAGAACTCAGGCTGTTTTGTATGAAATATAAGAAATGAAACCCAGTTTTGAAAACTTTATTATTATTATTTTTATTATTATTATTGAAAACTGTAGCAGCCTGTGCCTGGAAATACCCTCGGGCTCTAAAGATGATATCAGTAAATAAATATTCACAGCTTCCTGAAGATTTTCCCCTCCCCAAAGATGTTCTTTTCTGAGTTTCCCCCCCCTTTCTCCCTTCTCCCACTCTTTCTTCAATTTCTTTTGACCTTTAAAAAACCAGTCATTATTTGCCGCTTGATTTTTTCAAGATGTTCTCTGGTACAAAATGATGGCAGTGAATTCAATTTGAGAGTCAACTCATGAAATGCAATATATATAACAGGCTAAAGACGGTATTGCTTTAGGCATGATTTTATGAAGCAAACAACCATTCAGAGTATTTCACCTTGGAGGACAGCATATCCTTTTCAATGCAGTGCCCTTGGCTCTGGAGCCGAAGCATTTTACAAGGGGTATATTTAAACCATTCACAGGCATCCAAACAAAATGTGCACTGCTCAGCTACATTTCAGGTAACTCTTGCTCTTATAAAGCATTGTATACATGGCTGATTTGCTCATATCAATACAGTTTCACAGCTTCCTTGCCCTCCTTAATGAGCGGAATAACACTTTTATCCATCAGCAACATTTTGAAAACCTGAGAGTATGTTGTAGATCTGTGGTGAAATCAAACCTTGGCAAAAAAAATCTTACCGTGCTCTTTAAACAAAATCACCTTGCGGTTCTTTATTGCCCTCTTGTTAAAGGTGCCTTAATATCTCCCCCCCCCCCCCAAAAAAAAAAAAAATTCAACAGAATAGCAAACAAAACCATAGCATTAGAAACACAAGCATACTGAAAAAGGTTGCAGGCATGGCATGGTGAAAACCTTCAAAACCATCAGGTGGAAATCGGTGGCCTAATCCAGACTAGTGGAAATCAGCTAAGGAATTCATTCCATTAAGTATCCAAGTTTGCATGGAGCATGGCTGAATTGAGCAGTCATGGGATTGGGCTGGATCTTTCTTAGTTCCGGACATTTGTTCAAACTGGCCCAATCATGGCAGAGGAGATGGAAAACAGACTGTGAAGTGTAATCTAATATTTGTATGCCCGGTTCACACTTAATCTTACATACATCATGGTAGAGGCAAGCATATGAACTAAAGCGTAGATAATATTGTGCAATTGATAGATAAATAATTCTCCTCCAGAAAACTGGTGCTTGAATACTTACAGACTAACATGGGTAACTCAGGTTTAGGAATGGTTATCAATCTCTTCATTTCTGCAAAAAAATGGCAGCGTCTTATGACTGGAAAGCTTTTCTCTTCTGATGTCTGAAAGATTATACAGAATATGAGATCTTGTCATATTCTAACAGCTGCAGTGTATGTTTTCTGTTGATTATCATTTCATAAATAAACTAAAGCTGATAAAACAGGAAATAGGCATTTTTTAAAAAGGGTCCCAAGTTCAAAAAGAACTATCGTGTGATTCTGTTCACAGCTAAACCTGCAGAGGAACTTGACTCAGTTGATTCTGGGGTGGGGAAAATAGGGCTTGGTTCCTGGAAGATACTCTCCAGAGGTTATGCTCCTGTTATTAGATTTGTGTGTCCAACTGTGGAAATCCATTTCAAGTGTGTAGCTTTTTTCAAAGCTCCACGGGAGGGACGGAACAGACCCTCCAGGGAATTCCTCTTAGAATTCCTCTCCAAGCCAGAACCTTACATGCTTCCCTGACAAGCCTTCCAACCACTTGAAATGTTACCCAGTGAAAGATTTATTTATGTGCCAAGCTCGTACCCACCTTCCTGCAGGGAGTGCCAAGCCCCGCAAGGCTTCCTTCCACCACAGTTTCTTCCCAGACATTTTGGCTTTTTAATAGCAAGCAATTACCAAACCTCAGCCAAACCAGGGAACATTTCTCTGCTCATTGTCTACGCAGGTAAGGGAGCACCCTGGTGCAAATGTTACAAAAGGTGCTGCTCAGAAAACCCATCTCATAATACCACAAAACATGTGGTCATTTACATGACCATCTATAAACAGATTAAGTGTTATCTAGACAGTAATTTGCTGTGGGCTGTCTAAATCTCTTTATGACAGTTTACCTTAAACTTGTATATTTGTTGTGTGCAAGTCAAGGCCCTGGACTTTGCTCTTTGAGAACCTAAACAGAATATAGGTGTCTCTTTCGTGGTGGGGCAGTTTGAGATTACTCTCTCTACTATAATATTTTTTTAAAAAGGAAATCTAAAGCAGAAATCCTTTTAAAACAGAGTTATGAAGCAGTCAAAGGTTCTGCAAGCATAAAAACATTGTAGTTATGTTTGTTTTACATATTTAAAGCATCATGCTTAGAATGGCCACTTTTGACTTGCCGAAAATGGGGGGGGTCACCAATTTGTATAACATGTATATATGCTAATGTATCTGTTTAAATGCAAATATATACACATCACCATTGTGGGGAAGACAGTGATCAGGAGAGCTACATGCCCACTTGGTCTGCAGCCCTAGTGCAGATGATGGGCAACTTCAAGGCCTGTTTTCCTTTCTTATGGATTTTTATCTTTCAACCAGACTTGGACCAGACAGCCCTTCAAATAAAGGCCGCCTTCAAACACAGAACTGCCCTTTGATAGCCCTGTACAGTCTTCTGTAGAGGGCATGACCATCCTAATCTTGTGGCACAGACACAGAATTATTTGTTTCAGGAGCCAAATGTTCACTATTTTATCACTCCACCGCCTGGCCTCAAAAGAGGCTTGGATGGGAGCATGCTTGAAGTGGAACCATAGGAAGAGCAAAAAACCACTTTTGGGACTCCGCCATGGCTGTGTGCCAGGACATGGGAGGAGCAGGTGGGGTTTATCTCCTCCCCTCTTCAGTCTTCAAGCCACACCCAGCCCTACTGCCCTGTATATGGTTTGCGATTAGCAAGTGATGATCTAACTCAAGTCTTGACCCAACCCAACATTTCTTATAATACTTCTGTCCAGCCTTTCCATGAGGGAAGACACTCACAGTAGCTGAAAACAAAGATAAAAATCAACTAATCCTTCCAAAAAGACAAACCATCACATAAGAACTTTTCAAGAGCACCACAGCAGGGGGACAACAACCACATCTCCAACTGCTTTCTTTCACACTTGCCATCTAGTTGGGATGGGGCAGTGCCTATTAGATTTTCTCACCCTCATGTCCAACAGTTGGTTATTCTAAATCCCCATGCTTTGAATTTCCCCACCCACAAGCAGGAGCCAAGGGCAGAGTGGGTGACAAGGAAATTCAACGAGTCAACAGGACAATGATAGCACATCAAGAAAGAAGGAAGGTGTGGTGCTTGATTTTGGTGGCAGCCATGAAACCCACCTAAAGGTGAGTCCAGCCTGGGTTAACTTACTTGCAGCATCCTGGGAAGTTCAGCACTTCTAGATTTTGATTTTAGCACTTCTAGATTTTCAATGTGGCTCTGGTAGCCACAAAAGGAAGCTTGATCTAGAGAAGAGCATAAAACAATCCAACAGCTGTCTGCATATACAAAGCTGTCTGCGAACACAAAGAAATAACTCCCATAATAATGCTATCTACAATGTCTGGTACATATAAACAATGTGTGTGTGGCTAACACTTCTCTTTGGTTATGCAAAATCTCCCATGTAGATGGATTAACAGATATCCATATATTTGTTTAACACAGGGTTGGGGAACCTGTGAACCTCCAAATTTTGCTGAACTAGAAACCCTATCATCCTTGAGGCTGAGGGGCGCTGGAGTCCAATATCTTCCAGAAGGCCACAGGTTTGCCTCCCCTGGCTTAACAATTACCCTTAGTTAGTAAAGTCAAAAATAAAGGGGTATTTGACTCCTCTTCTGTTTGTAGCTTTGTTTTAGCAACATGTGTGGTCCAGTTTGCAGTTTATATTGGGAAAGGGTTTATAAAGCAGTGATCCAGTAAAGAATTGAGCAATATCTCTATGTTTACCATACATGGGGTAAATACCCTCCGTAATACTTACATTTCATATAAATAACAATCCCATTTTTAAGGAGGCAGCCAAGCAAGCAAATATGATATATTAGGAAGACAAAAGACCCACAGACTGGGAAGAGCTTTAAAGACCGTTTGTGTAAGCATTTATATGCTGCTCTCTGGAATTTTTATTTTCATATTCAAGGAGAAAATAAACCTTCCTTTCTCAACAGTGATGGCAGCATATCCACATACACAGACACCTACCTCTGAAAGAGGACAACCAATCAGAGTAGAAATGTGTTTTGAAGATAGCCACTCACCTGCTGGAGTCTCACACTCTACAGAAGTATGAGATATATAATCTCAGAGGCTGCACTGGGTCTCTAGATGCTGGCCTTCATTAGTCAGTTGGGACGCGGGTGACGCTGTGGTCTAAACCACTGAGCCTTTTGGGCTTGCTGAAGGTCAGCAGTTTGAATTGCTGTGATGGGGTGACCTCCCAGCTCCTGCCAACCTAGCAGTTCGAAAGTAAACCAGCACAAGTAGATAAATAGGTACCACTGTGGTGGGAAGGTAAATGCCATTTCCGTGTGCTCTGGCACCCATCACAGTGTCTCATTGTGCCAGAAACAGTTTAATCTGTTAGAGAATTTCCAGCTGTCTGGAGTATTCTCAGCTATTCTGCCCAGAAATGGTGCAGGGAAGGCGCTTTTGTTCAAAGCCAGGCCCATCCATTCATACACTACTTGACATTGCAGCCATCAAGTGATTAACATGCATGCACAGGTCATCTCCTAGCTTCCATCCTGTGAAGGACAACTGCAAAGATCCAAGTCCTTTTCAAATCTACGGTAAATGTCTGGCACAGCAGATAGATCAAATAGCATCTAGCACAGTGCATTTGCTACATCAGGCAGAAAAGTCATTAAGTGGTCGACCAAGACCATTAGTGATTTTCAAGAGGTCCATGGAAGTAAAAAGTCTGGGGACCACTGGTGTTGTGGTTGGTGTGTTGGGTTGGAACTGAGGAGACCTGATTTAAAAGCCCCACCAAACCACAAAACTCACCTTGAGTCTGAGGAATAATGATGGGAATCCAGAGCAAGTGTGGAATGGCAAGTTAAGAATGCTGGACTTGGGACACAAAGAAGCTGGTTCAATGCCTGGCCGCCCCCACTAGCCAGAGAGGTGCCTGGGTGGCCTTGGACCAGTCACTATCTTTCATCCTAACCTACCTCACAGGGTTGTTGTGGTGATAAAATGGGGAGGGGCAGAAGCATGTGTGCCTTCTGAAGTCATTGGAGGAAGAGCTAGATATAAATGTAAATGAACACCACACATCCATCATCGTCAAAACAAAAAAAATTCTTTCCAGTAGCACCTTAAAGACCAACTAAGTTAGTTCTTGGTATGAGCTTTCATGTGCATGCACACTTCTTCAGATACACAGCTACCTATCTGTAACTGGAACTATGGAAGGCATCCATCATCGTGTGTAAGGATGGCACAACTATACTCATATGTGCAATGTAATCATGTTCTGCAGCATATAAACAAGGGAGATAGTTGTGTAAGTTTTACACTATTTCCTACACAAGAGGGAATTTGTGTGAAAGAGACCAGAGTCTTAAGTTTCTAAACTGTGAATCATCTCCTGAGTGTAAAAACAGATGCAGAACCACATGCTTGCTGGGAAATGCTTCGAAAAAGATTGTCAGATTGACTCCTAATTGTTGGGCACTTCCATAATAATGTGAGATTTTAAGACAACATTTATCTCACAAATCCAAGCTCCTTTTGGTTCTGGAAAATAGCTTTAGTCTTGATTTTTATGACAGATGGAGCCCCAGTCTCCTAGAGAAAGAATTGTCCGTCTTTGACAGGCACTGATGCCCCTGGTGGTCAAATGACTGTGAAACTCTGAAACTAAGGTAGCACTAAACTAAAAACAAAACAACTGTAGCTGTGTGCAGGACACTCTTGATGCCAAAGTTTTTAATCCCTTAGGTTAATTTTTTTCCTTTGACTTTTCTAGGTGGCAACGAATGCCAAGCAAGAGACATGAGTGGTTTATTTCCTTCTCAGCATTGTCACAGATTTCAAGGAATAGTTACTGTTTTTCACCCTAAGAAAGACACTTTCAAAGCTTTACAGTCATCCTGGTTACAAATGTTTAACATGTTTCAAGTTAATCTACATGTGGAATCCCTTCTTCTGCCCCTGCCTCTAAATCCATGTGCTTCATCCCATGGGATTCATATGCAAAAGCTTAACTTTAATGCAAATTCGTGTTTTGAATGAGTTGGAGCAGAAGGCAAGGGTTCTCTCACAGATGCTCTGGTCGTGGAATTCCAGGATCTTGTCTTAAGTGAAAGTTTGAGGGAAAGGTTCCCTCCCTGGCAAGAGGATTTAAGAGCGTGTGTGATCCCTGATCCTATGAGGACTCACTTCTGTCTCCAAGTTCCCAACCAAGCAACTCACAGGGAAGCCACTGATCCACCTTTTCGGAAGCTCTCCAGTATAAATAAACAAGTGTGTACCTATTTATGATGAAGAACCTTTTAACCCTTCAGTTCGGTTCAAGGTTCCACCACACGGAGAAACTTTTCAGAGCCACGTTCTGCCTAAAAAACCCGCCAGCGGAACAAAACCAAACCGTCAATCGAGCAGCAGCCCTTTCTGCCCGCTGCAAACAACTGCAAAGTTTCTGCTTTCTGCTTTGAGAGCGCTGCAAGTTAAGCTGCCTGGAGAAGCCTCCTAAATGGGAGGAGGGGCTCCTCGGGGGCTGCTGTCAATCTCTTTAAGCCTTTCCTTTCAAGCTTTGAATGTGAGCTGCCCACTAGCCCCCCGCCCCGCACCCTCCCCCTTTCTCCAGCAGATCGTAAAAGAAAGGAGGGGGGGGGAGTTTCAACAACAGCCCGGACCAATAGCAAGTCGCGGAGCGAGGAAAAGGGGCCGAGCAACGGCAGGGGGAAAGAAAAAGTGGAGAAAAGGAGAAGGAGCGAGCCAGCCAGGGAGCTCCTCCGGAGGGGGGGATGTGTAAAAGGAGAAGAAGCGTTGCTAATTTTTTTTTGTTTGTTTGCTTTTCCATGCATGCATAATGAGGGCTGATCAGAGCACGCTGCTGCTGCGGCGGCGGCGGCGGCAGCTTGGAGGGCACTTTTGTATTTAAAGCCTCGCGAAAGAAAACAGCTCCGCAGACGGATCCGCCGGAGAGAAACGGCTCGGCGGCAGCAGCAACAGCCGCATCCCGGAGAGAGGAAGCGCGAGCCCGGCGGCTCTTTCTTGTGCAGCCTCCCGCTCGCCGGGCGAGGAAGGAGGCTCGCGGCGCGCACCGGGCGCCCGGCGACGGCGGCTGCCCCAGCGACCTGGCATGCACGGCGATGCTGCCCGCCGAGCGCTGAGAGCGAAGAAAGGAGATCGGCGGGAGCGAGGAGGCGGCGGCGGCGGCGGCATGAGCTCAGCAGGGAGCCCCCGGCCCCGCAGCCCCAGGCTCCACTGACCGCCTCGCGGCCTCGCCAGCCCGGGAGGAGGGGGCGGAGGCTGCTGCTGCTGCGCGCGGCGGCGGCGGCAAGAAAAGGCGCCGCTTCTCCGCCGACGGAGGGATCGCAGGCCGAGCCGGGGCGCCGCGCGGATGGATTGATGAGCGGGACCCTCATGCCCACAGCGCGCAGGACGACTTGGGCCAACTTTCCCACCGGCGGCTGCGACCCCACCCCCAGCGCCTCCCGCTCGCCCTCGTCGTCCGCCTCCCGCCCGCGATTGTCCTGCCGCCGGCCGCGATGGTGGCAGCCCGGCCAGGAGGAGGAGCAGCAGCAGCAGCAGGCGGGCGGCGCTGGCGGGCGGCGCTGCTCCCGCTGCCCGGCGCCGTGGCGCTGCGACTGGGGCTGCTGCTGCTGCTGCTGGTCGCCGCGGCCCCTCCGCCGGGGGCTGACGGCCGGCGCTTGATCTGCTGGCAGGCGATGCTGCAGTGCCAGGAAGAGCCCGACTGCAGCTACGCGTACAACCAGTACGCCGAGGCGTGCGCGCCGGTGCTGATGGCCGCGGGGGACGGCGCGGGCGCTGCTGCAGCGTCGCCGTCCAGTAGGCGGCGGTGCCCGAGCCACTGCATCTCGGCGCTCATCCAGCTCAACCACACCAGGCGGGGCCCGGCGCTGGAGGACTGCGACTGCGACCAGGACGAGAACTGCCGCGCCACCAAGCGCGCCATCGAGCCCTGCCTGCCTCGGACCAGCGGAGGTGGAGGAGGAGGCGGCGGCGTCGGGGCGGGCGGCGTGATCGGCTGCACGGAGGCGCGTCGGCGCTGCGACTGGGACAGCCGCTGCAGCGCGGCGCTGGGCCGCTACATGACCTACTGCGGGAAGGTCTTCAACGGCGTGCGCTGCACCGAGGACTGCCGCGCCGTCATCGAGGACATGCTGGCCGTGCCCAAGGCGCTGCTGCTCAACGACTGCGTGTGCGACGGCCTCGAGCGGCCCATCTGCGAGTCCGTCAAGGAGAACATGGCGCGCCTCTGCTTCGGCGCCGACGCCGTGGGGCCCGGCAGCAGCGGCGCCTCCGACGGCGCCATGGACGACTACTGGGAAGAGGAGTACGACGAAGAGCTGGCGCCGCGCGGAAGGGACGACCTGGACGACGTGGCGGCCGTGGCCGGAGCCGGCTCCGAAGCCGCCTCGCCCAGGAAGCCCAAGGACGGCTGCCCGGCGCGCGCGGCTCCCTGGACGCTTGGCGCCACGGCCTCCATTTTGCTGCTGCTGCTGCTGCTGCTCTCGTAGCCATTTCCAGCCCGGCGCTCGTGAGGGGCGCTCGAGGAGGCCGGGCCGGGTCGCGGAGAGGGAGGGAAGGAGCCTGCGCTCGCCCCACGGCCCTGGCTCCGGGAGGACGGGGCTTGGGCACGGAGAAAGGAGAGCCTCACCCCCAGCAGCGGCCCTGCAGAGACCGGGGACTCTGAACTCGCCCCAGGCAGAGGGGCCTCTCTTCTCTCCCCCCCCCCCGAGCCTTGTATTCAAGCGGTGTGCCTTATTCTGCACCTCCAGTATGCCTTTGGTTTTGATGGGGATCCCCGCCGTGCCCTCACTGGGGCCTGTTGCCTTGCCTGACTCGTTGGAACAGATGCTGGGCTGGATATTATGGTTTCTTTGCGCTGTGGTCACTCCTTCCTCCTGTCCTCATCTCTCTGTATCTGGGCATTCTCCCCCTCCCATTTCTAAAATTATATTTGAAAGGGATAGGGCCATTGAATCCGAATCCTTTTTTTTGCAAACGTTTAGCCACTGTTTGTACATCAGACCCCTGAATTGTGGTATTTGTTACTTTTGGTTCCAAGTGTTCCGTGCAGGTCCAAATAAGCGTGCTTAGGACTGCAGCCTTACAGATGTTTTACTCCTGGCATTTTTCCGCCTGCGGGGCTGTATGAAGCAACCTGGATATTCCTGTCACATACAAAGATTGTGCAGTCCTTTCTCCCCTGTGTACAAATCACTACCAGTTGCAGCTTCCTAATCTTTCCCCTGTGCATGCAGGAAAGTAAGTAGCAGTAGTGTGTATAATGGTTTGTTCCCCTCCCCACACACGCTTTGCCCCTGCATACAGCCATGTCAGGGGAAAGGCGTGATTCACTGCACTATGCAAGTTGTTGCTACTCGGCTCCTTAGAAGCAGGAAAATGAATTCACAATAATTGTGTAGTGTGGGTCATCACACCACGAAAACAACTTGCAAATAGCAAATGTAGGCTCTCCACTCCCCCCCCTCCCCAAGCTGCAGACATGAAGGTAAGAAAGAGTTAGGCTTCTTCCCTAGAGCTAGCCAGCATCTTGAAATGGAGTCCTTTCTCTCCTCCCATTCACAGCATTCATCATGATGCCTAAAAGAAGAAGATGCAAACTTTGATTCCTGTTAACTGGGTGTGTGCTTGAGTGGAGGAGACTTGAGCATATGTGAGGGTTTTCCAAACACCATTTCTCAGGGTTGTTTTGAACATTAATGGTAGGGACTTTATTCTGTGTTAAGGTATGGAAACCCCGTGTAGTTTTTTGTCACGTGTGAGGATTGCACATGCTTTATTTTTCATGGTGCATGTATGCTGGGAAGCTATAGTTGTGGTTTTCCAGTAAAATAGGTGTGTGTATGAACTTCACACATTGTTTTCATGCTTTCTCCTACAAGGAATCCCCTACCCCATAATGTTCAAAGTGGCCCTTGCAGCACTCAGAATTGCAATGCAATGCAATACAATTCATGAGCAATTTTCTCTTGCCTCAACCTAGTAGAAAAAAAAATATGCTGATTTGTTGGCTACATCGAACAATGCAACCATTGTCTTAAAAGAGCTCTGCACTGCCATCTTCAAAAGACGCTTTTAAAATTCAAGAACTTGTATCTGCAAACATCACGAAAAGTTATATTGCCTCTAATCCTATCAGGGGGCTGACCTCTGGTAAATCTTATATAAAATGTATTTAAAACTGGGATTTGTTACCAGTCGTTTTCGCATGTATATAGAAATTTATAAATTGTATACTTGGGAATAATTTATTTTTTAAGAAATTAAAGATTTAAATGCACCCCAAATGCAAGATAAATGCATCTGCTATTCTTTTGTTGCAAAGGTACAGATCTCATTTGATATGTAAAGGGATACAAGAAACAGTAATTCCCATGGAAAAATGCTAGATCAAATGTACAGTGTATTTTATAGATTTGAAGTTAACATCTGTATTGTTTGGAGAGACTTTATGAACTTTGTAGAATTGTATAAATGCCTCTCCGAGCTGCCTTGAACATTGTATTTTTATAGAATGTGTGAAAAGGTCCCATGTCTTAAGTATCTATTGCCTGTGTATTTTTATGTGTAAATTAGTAAAGAGAGATTTTTAAAGAATATATATCTGGTGAAGTTGTTTTCTAGATACTGCACTGCTCTTGAGATAGTTTAGAGGCAATGGGAACACACATGCAAGTAGTTAATGTATGGTTGCATTCCTCAAAACCCTTACACTGAAGTAAGCCCATGGAATTCTGTGAGACTCTCTTGCATATGAGCAACTGGAGCTATCCTAGCTATCACTTTTGTAGTTGTTGGTAATGGCGTACTCTATTTTAGTGAATAATTAGTTGGAAGAAGTCAGTGTCCCTTTGAAAACATTCCCAGTGGTAGATTTATAAGTCTTGAGCTGCATTGGTAGGACAATGAGATAGTTAAAGCTGGGGAGGACAATTCCACTGATGCTTTTTGTCTTTCCACAGAAATATGATGCTGTTGCCACAGCTTCCTCTTTGAAGGAGTGAAGGCCAGTTTCATAGAAAGCCCTGTGCTAGTACACAAGTCTCTTGCTTGCAGTCCTTCATTACTGAAGGAGGTCACATTCCAGGAGCGCTAGTAACACATTAAGGGGGCATATCCTTCAAATGCTTGCATTTGATGCCGAATTGAGGGCACTTTGCATACCAACTCACCTTCCGTGCTGAAGAGGGCAGACATAAATAAGCATGTGTGACCAACAATGACAAGCCCTTGTCTGATACTGGCCTGCGCGGTTGTTTTGCAGCCTGCTGATGGCTGGTTTTCTGCCAGAGCTACTGATCTACACTCAAACGCCCTTAGATAAATAATTACGCTCTTAAGCTGTCTCGAGTGCTGATACAATTGACCTTGTAAATAGAAATGTTTGCAGTTGGAATAAACTCCGGCATTTGGAAATCTTTTAAACATTAACACAAAAGAGAGCGCTCAGTCCTCCCTCCAGGGGATTGAGCTTGAACTGTGCCAAGCTAGGCACTTGCTTTTAGAAAAAGAGAAGAGTTTATTTATCTTGTATCCCTTCTGTTTGTTTAAAACTTTTCTTTTTCAACGCTGTGATTGGAAGACAAGTCAGAAGATTAAAAGCCACAACAAATAAACCTTGACTTTGGGTAGGGGAGAAAATCAGCAAGGACTGTCATTTTTTCTTAGTTAACTTGCTTGGCTTTTTAAAACCCCAAGCAAAGATAAAAAACAGGCTTGCTACTTGTTTAGAGGCAATTAGCAAAACAGTCAATTTCCTTATATAAGATCTGTTCTTCCCACCATGCCTTTCACCATTTCTGCTAGATCACTTGTTCAATTTCCCCATCAGTTCACAAAACCTTATGAGTTCCCCCCCCCTCAAAAACAGCCACCACCAAGGAAGCTGAGATATCATATAACAATTCTGCAAGTATGATCTAAATTTGTTGCTGAGGTTAACTTGAATAAACCTATTGTTACAACTGAAATGGTTACTTTTATGTGAAGAACAAAGAACAGTGAAATGAATTGGATGCCTTAATTACTGAGTTTGTAGTCCTCTAAGGATGCAATCTGGTGTTCTCCCTGGATTGCGGTCAATCATATTTTAATCGTGTTTTATCCCCTCTTCTGGATCTGATTCAATGCCAACTCATCCCTGGCAGTGGGGAGATATGTTTAGGGTCCATTCCTCATCCAGGAAGGAGTAAGTAATACAGAAACACAGGAAAGGACCGATAACAAACTGCTCCAATAGACACAAGAAGACTTTGATTTGAGAAGCGAAGCTCCTGTCAAAAGCAGCTGCCTGAAGTCATTGACCCTGATCTTGGTGTTGGGTTGGGAATGCAAAGCTTTCTGTGTTTGTGTCACCTCTGTAGTATATTTCCTGGAGCATTTGGATGTAGAAGTTGGCCGTTGGCACACAGCTGCTCTTTCTCTGTTCCATCCATAACTGACCAACAAAAATGGATCAAGGTTATTGAGGAATTCACGGGCCTGTATCCTGAAGGGATCCACACTCTTAATTCAACACTGCAATGTCTCTATTAGACACTGGCATCTGCCACAACTTACCTTTCCTTAATAGCAATTATAAAGGGTTTTAAAAACGAACTTCTAAGCATCATTAGAGAGGATTCTCTTTCCCCGCTGAAGAAATAACTGTCCGTACCAAAAAGGACACACACACCCTTTCTGCTTCTCAAGCATTTCTGAGATGACACATTGGTTTCCATTCTCACAAGCCTTTCGGTCCCATAGTTGACTTTGTATTCTGCAAAGCAGGTGAGACTTGCCAGGAGGGCAATGTGCTTTTCAAGAAAGGAGACGGAAACCTTTGACTTTTCCAAGATTTTCAAAATATTTACAAGCCTCGGCCCACCTCTGACAAAATGAGTTGGGGAAGGAAAGGTTCCCTCTGTTGCTCTCTCGCTCTCTCTCCATCCCCCTTCAATTTCATGTAAAATAATCCACTGGGTCTCCTTGTGCCCCTTTTCTTCCCAGTTACCAGGTTTGAATTCTCGGTGACAGTTTATTTGTCTTTGGAGGCACTTCAGTGACAAATGTTTAAGGGAGTGTGGGACAATGGTGGAGAACAAGAAGGCAGTTCATTGAACTGACAGTGACCATACAGTAAATAGAAGGAGATTCAAGCTTCACTGATCACCCAAGAGCACTGTGGGGCTTTTGTACACAATCACAATAGGCATAACATAAGGTCTCTGTTTATTTCTAACAATATAAACCAGTGTACGCAGGCAAGTATACATCACCTGGAAAATAGTTGCAAATACCAAACCAAGTAGACTGAAAAGCAACAGCACTTAAGCAAAACCATTGATTCCAGCCAGTCTCTGTTCCAAGTCACGAGATGAAGATTATTGCTTTCAAAATCACACACAGTATCTCCCAAGAAATGCTCTATGGTTCAAAGAAACTGCGCATTAACAAGAAGCTTGCTGTACCTAAGTAATAGCAGTGCAGAAGAATTTATGTTTCCTGAGAATCAAGCACTGCATTCTTTAAAAAATAAAAAGCAAATAAATGCCGCGATCCTAGTCCTTGTGTCTTCTGGACCCAACAATGGTATCCATATTTCATGCAAAATACAAATGAATGTATTCCTGCCTGGGCACCTAGTTTTCAACTGGGAAATATCGGTGGCCTTATCAAAGCATGGGCATGTTCATTGGTTGACTCATACGCAACTGCTACAAGAAGTCCCCTTTGTACAGTAGAAGCTGGACTTTGCCGATGAATATTCTTTATTAAGTAAGACTTGGTTTTGATGTCATAATCCAGCAAGGCTTTTGAGCAGTCTGGGGAAATGTTTTGTGAAGCACAGACCTAACTGGTTTGATCATTTCTGACAGATACCACAGTACGTAGCAGTACAGAATGTTCTCATATGTATTGCCCAAAATAACAGACCACGGGGTGTGGAGAGGAGAGGCTCCCTCCATTTGCTTACAAATGCTGCAGGACTGAAATAGTTAACATGGAGGTTAACACAGGGTAAGAAGCAGTCCAACCCAAGGAGAGCATGTGCGAATACAAGCCTACTGTATTTTACTTGAGGTATTGGTTGTGGTAGACAGTTGAAAAGCCTCACACTGACTGTCTGAATGACACAAGTAATGCGCTATTAGCATAAATACTTTGTAAGGCATCCATTTAATCAATTTCTCAAATAATGGAATGATCTACTACAAAATAGTGAACTGTATACACTATATTTTGGCACAAAGATGGTCATTCTCCCACTAGTAACCAGGGACTCTAAATAAATGATTTCAACAATGTTTTATTAAAGGAGGACAAGAGCCCTCAAGCTGCATTAATCGGGGAGAAGTCGAGTGGCACTTTTGTCATGGAGATGTTAAGCACATAATAGTTTAGGCAAACAATGCAGAGCCACTTCATTCTTTCAGCCACGCTGACACCTCTTAAAGAGGAACTGCAGGGAAGGATGTGGGAAAGATTTGGTTTCTGGAGAGCTTGTTTCAGCGAATATTTTGGAGGTTTACCTACAAACTCCTTTACTAAAGAGTATAACTGAGGGACACAGGCAGCCATCCAGGAGCAGAGTTTGGGACAAGACATTTTATTCAAATGCATTCTTTGACTGGATTTATTATGAGTCCATGGCATTTTATTGCAATTCAACAAATCCATACATCTACAGCCTCAGTAGCCTCTAAGGATTTGGATAGAAAGATAATGAAAAACCGAGTTCATCCCAAATATGCATAAATGCCCAGGCTGCCAAACTGAAAGAGAGAGAGAATGCAAAAGCTTCAGAGTTCTTTCTATAAAATATATGGACTTGCAGTCTTGCAATATGTGGATTGTGGTGGGCTTGGATAAAAGACAATAGACATCATTTTGAAAATATAATTTAACTATTTTAGTACCACCATAGTGAATGTGTTTGAAAATAAAAGAGGTGAGGGAAAAGAAAAAGCAAGAAACAGGAAAGATTCAACATAGATTTGTGGTGGTGGTTCTTGATGAAGCTTCTGATGTTAAAATGTCATGTCAGAGACAAGAAATCAGAATATGACTTGTGCAGTAAATATCGGAGCTAACTCCTAGGGGCCTTTGCCCCACCCCAAGAAGTATCTGAGGAGGCCTAAGGAGTCCCTCCAAGTTGATGGACATTACCATTCAAGACGTGCCGTGTCATGTGATCAGTTATGTGGGGCAGAGCTTACCTGGGCCCCCAAAATATTTTATTCAAGTTGGTACCTCTGGCAGTAAATGATACTAGATGGCCAAGAAGGACAATTGGATGAACATTGTGAGGGGAGCAAATATTTAGAAGCACATGTTTTGGAATTAAGAGTAGTCAAGGCAGTAAATTGCCATAGTGTGAATTAACTGTTTGCGAGGGAAGTGATGACTTTGCTATCATCAAGGAAGGAAATATTAATGTCAAATTAAAAGAGAAAATAAGAATCAATTGGCATTAAAACAATACATACACCTGTACAACCAGAAGTATATATATGAGATCAAATGCTGAATGATTAGAAGCTACAAGGGTAAGGGATACTTATTCCATGCAGGAGGTTTCTATCCCTGATCAGGCTGTGCTTAATATTTGGAAGAAGGAAATAAGAATCCAGGTGTACTTCTAGTTACCATCTCCAATTCTCTGAGTCTAGGTGCACACAATTTAACAGCCTGAAGGTAAGAATGTCTTTGTTAATGAAAGCTTAGCTCACACACTCATATTGTGGGATAACCAACATGCTTAAGTCTAATCAGTGCATGAAGGGGTTAACACCATAGAGTAAGCTGTCCTGCTAGGCTTAGCTAGGTTCCCCATCTTGGGAGGAAGCTAATCAAATATATTGTTCCCCTTCAGTCTACCAGAGAAGCTCAACAAGTGAAGAGGTTCTGAGCTGGTTGCTCCAGGCTCAGACCGCATGGCTTTTATGAGCCGTTCTTGTGTTCCTATGCCAATAATTTAGGAACTTTCACCACTGTAACTAAGCCAAGTTTCACTGCCTGTGTTTTCTGACTGCTGTATGGAAAAGCACATGAATCTAACCTTCGGAGAGTTTGTATGTAAACAATTTTTACCAAAAATGTAGTCTTTTTCTGTGCTTAGGGAAGTGCAGCACTTTGGAAGGAACTTAGAAGGGCATATCTTAAGGTCATCGTAAATCCTGATTTTGTCTTCTGTGGCATTGGCTGCCACTCACAACTTGGTGTCATCTGCAGATTTGATAAACATTCCCTCAATTCCTTCATCCAAGTCATTTATAAAGACGTTGAACAACGTTAGGACAGAACCCTGACAGAACTCTACTTGTCACTTTTTTCCAGAGTGATAAGGAACCATTAGTGAACACTCTTTGGGTTCTGTCAGTCAGCCCAACTACAGATGCACCTAATGGTAGCCTCACCCAGCCCACAGTTTAGCAACTTCTCCAAAAAAAAGTCATCCCCTCCATCTGCTTCCAATTTGTAGTTTTCTGCCCTTTAATGGGTTTCTGCAGCACTGTTTCAGTTTCCTGTGCATCACTGAAGCTATTATCCCCAGTACCAGGTGTTTCCCTGTTGTCTGTAATATTGTCTCCATCCTGCTTAGGATTTAGCTTAAAGTTCTCCTGATCTCAGATACACAAGACTCTTAGCAAACACATTCTTGCCAACTGCTCTGAGGTGCAGCCCATCTTTTGCCAGAAGTCCTTCCTCATGGAAGAAGATCATGGTCCAAGAAGCCAAACCTTTCCTGGTGACACCGTATGGGCAGCCAGTTGTTTACTTCCAGCATTTTCCTCTTTTCTTGGGCCATGATCTTCAACAGAAAGCAGTGATGAAGAAACCACATATGCCTCAAGGCCTTTAAGTTTCCTACCTAGAGTCTCATAAAGGTAAAGGGTAAAGGGACCCCTGACCATTAGGTCCAGTCGTGACCGACTCTGGGGTTGCGGCACTCATCCCGCTTTATTGGCCGAGGGAGCCAGCGTACAGCTTCCAGGTCATGTGGCCAGCATGACTAAGCCGCTTCTGGCGAACCAGAGCAGCGCACGGAAACGCCGTTTACCTTCCTGCCGGAGTGGTACCTATTTATCTACTTGCACTTTGACGTGCTTTCGAACTGCTAGGTTGGCAGGAGCAGGGACCAAGCAACGGGAGCTCACCCCGTCACGGGGATTTGAACCGGCGACCTTCTGATCGGCAAGCCCTAGGCTCTGTGGTTTAACCCACTGTGCCACCCGAGTCTCATACTCCCTTGCTATATGTTGAAGGTTGTGTCTGGCAGTATCATTTGTACCCACATGAATCAGAAGGAAGGGGCTGTAGTCAGTGGGCTTTATAAGACTTGGTAACTTCTCTGTCACATCATGAATCTTTGCACCTGGAAGACAGGACACCTCCCAGGCCACCCTGTTATCGCCACACACGGCTGCCTCTCTCCTGCTCAGTAGGAAGTCACCTACGGCCGCTATGTGTCTCTGCCTCCTCTGGGGGGGGGGTGTCAGGAATCATTCTGTGCACTGTACCTTCCACAGCCCCATTGGTATGTTCTGAGGGCTGCTCCTCTGTCCTCTGTCCTTGCTCCTCTGGCCCAGAATCAGTGTCCCGGGGGGGGGGGCACAGAATTGATTTTGCAGCTCCCGTGATACAGCATGGGTCCTGGTAGTCCTGATTGGGTGTGTCACATTCCTTCAGGGGTTCATCTCCTGCACTGTGCAACCTTCCTCTTCCCTAGGGGGCAGTCCCCCACCAGTACATTGCTGTTCCAGGACAATCTACTCTGCTCTATTGAGAATTTCTGCATCTTGCCCAACAACTCAAAGTGTGGATAGTCAGACCTCAAGTTGCTACAGCTTCTCCTCCAGCAAGGCAAGCAGCTTGTAGTTGCTGCAGGTGTAGTTTTGCAAATTTGCAGGCAGGAAGACAAACATGGCAAAGGACTTGCAGGTCACTGGAGAAGCCCACTTGCTGCTCACGTCTCTTGGCCCGACATACAGTGTGAGACAGCACTCTGGGCCTCTCCCACTGAAGGCCCCTGTTTACAAGTCCTGATCATGAGCTCCTAGTCATGAGATTCCAGAGACTGCAAGTGGCTAAGAAGAACTGCTGCTGGCTGCTAAGTCCTCCCCCAATTTACCTCAGCATCATCCCCCAAACCCTCAATTAAGTCTAAAAAGATGTTTTGAATATATGATGCTATATAACCAACATTTTCCATGGCTTCTTCCACCTGGAACATTCCTGAATGTACAAGGAGTCTTAGACCACATAATTTCCAAGGCACCTGACTTCTTTACCAGATACACAGGCACTATGGAAAGCTACATTTCCCAGGGCTCCTTGCTGAAGAAGCTCTGTTTACATTACAAACTAAAGGTAAAGGTAAAGGGACCCCTGACAATTAAGTCCAGTTGTGAACAACTCTGCGGTTGCGGAGCTCATCTCGCTTTAAAGGCCAAGGGAGCTGGCATTTGTCCACTTCCACAGACAGTTTTTCTGGGTCATGTGGCCAGCATGACTAAGCAGCTTCTGGTGAAGCCAGAACAGCGCATGGAAATGCTGTTTACCTTCCCGCTGGAGCAGAACCTATTTATCTACTTGCACTGCGTGCTTTCAAACTGCTAGGTTGGCAGGAGTTGGGACCGAACAACGGGAGCTCACCCCGTTGCAGGGATTCGAACCACCAACCTTTCGATCAGCAAGCCCAAGTGGCACAGTGGTTTAACCTGCAGCGCCACCCGCGTCCCACACATTACAAGCTAGAGAAGAATTTATGGGGTGGAAATACACTTGGTGTTTAATTCAGGTGAGTGTTACTTTCTTGTGAAAGTCATATTCTTGTCCAGGTAAACTCAAACTTTGGCAAAATAAGTTCTTTTAGGTGCCAAAGAATGGGGCTTTATGCAACTAAACACAAGGAACATTGACTTTGCAAATCCTGCCATTACTCTGCAGCCTCCTTGTGTTTCATAACCCTGTGTTATTGCCTCTGAATTAGTTTTTTTTTTTTACAATTGTACAAAAGCATTTGTATCAGAGCGCAGAAAAAGCCCCAGATAAGTATCTGAAATCTCTAATATTGCTTTAAATATGTTGATTGAAGTCTAACAGTTAACAGATTTAACAAGGAAGCATGAAGGGTTGGAGATGCGGATGTGAGCTTGTGCACAGCAAAGTCTCAAGACATTTTCACTCTTGAAGTGAAAAATCACTCTCACTAGCACCATCATACATCTCCATCTTATTGTACCCCGTGAATGCTATCCACTGGTACATAGAAGGCCCACTTTGAAAGTCCCATGAACAAATTAGGTTTTTCCTCACAATAGTGACTTTCATCCTTTCAAAATACATGCATTTGTGCTTTTTGGGTTCCTTGGTGTTCCATAAGTTTGTTGCAGCAGCGGAACTATAAAACATAAGGTGTTTCTGCCACACACCCAGAGAGTCAACTGAAAAAGAGAATGAGGTACCACAGAATGGAGATTTCTTTTACAATTTCATAATCAGACTCATATAATTTCATTCAGTTGCGTGCTCAATAGCTACAGGAATAAGAGCTGTTGCCGTAACTACTACAGTTTTCCAAAATATGTACTTCACAGTTTGCTTAGCAACAGCAGAGACTGAAAACATCCCCATGTGCTGAAAGGATTATGCTGATCAATTTGCAGCTTATGCCATTCAGTTTTCATTCTCTTTTTATAGTTCCAGCAATTCCCTGTATCCCTGTATAGAATAGAGTTGGGATCCTTAATTCACCACCCCTCATGAGCCATTAACTCCATTCTAAAACAAGGGATACTGGGAATTACTGGAAGGGACAAAGCAGTGTTGCAGTTGGTGTGGTGCAAACACAGTGGCAGAACCAATTCAGTGCTCACCCCTATCACATCCTTCCCTCTCCCAGTAATCCACAACTACCCTGGTGCTGATGGCTACTGGACCGGTGGAAAGCAAAGAGAAAGAGAGAAAATTATCTGTCAAAGTCCATATATATATTAATAGGAAACTCATTTTTTCTGATTGTGGATCCTTATGTAGCTAAATTGCACTATCCTCATAGAAGAGGGAGTTGTCAGCAGCCTTGGGGACCCCCCCCCAAAAAAAAAACTTAAGGAAAAAATATCTAAGGAAGAACCTCTTGTCTGGCAAGCCTTTCCACACAGCCCACTAGGCATCTCCTGCTTAATTTCTTTTTTTAAAAAAACATTTTTTTATTGCTTTTTTAAAAGTACAGAAATACAGAAAAAAGAATAAAGAGTGGTTATAAGAAAGAGAGATATAAATAACAAATTTCCATATTCTTTTTCCATCTAACCTATAGGACTTCCCCACATCCTCCGAACCCTGCATTCTCTGTCTTATAAAGCATCAGCAATTTGTTAACTTATTTCAAAACTTATTGTAACTTCCATTTTATCATGTTCCCTATTTTCAATTTTACTGTCGCTCAATTCTTATATGTTTTATATTAAACACAATAAAGTTATTTCATTATTTTACCTCTGAATTCTTGTGTCTTAATTTTCATTCCAATAACTTACATTTGCTGAAGCTAGAATTTCCTGAAAGGTGCATTTTTTTTAACATTCATACAGCTTATAGTGTTTTTTCAAATAGTCCTTAAACTTTTCCCAATCCTCCTCAGTTGTTTCTTCTCCCACGTCTCGGATTCTGCCAGTCATTTCAGCCAGTTCCATATAGTCCATCAACTGTGATTGCCATTCCTCCAGCGTGGGTAAATCTTGTGTCTTCCAGTATTTTGCAATCAGGATCCTTGCTGCTGTGGTAGCATACATAAAAAAGGTTCTGTCCTTCTTAAGCACTCTCTGGTCCACCATGCCCAGAAGGAAGGCCTCTGGTTTTTTAGGTAAGGTAAATCTCAATACCTTTTTTAGTTCATTATGGATCATTTCCCAGAAGGCCTTCACTTTCGGGCAGGTCCACCAGAGATGAAAGAATGTCCCTTCCGCCTCTTCACATTTCCAACATTTGTTGTCAGACAGATGATATATCTTGGCTAACTTGACTGGGGTCATGTACCACCGGTATACCATTTTCATAATATTTTCCTTCAAGGCAGTACATGCCGTGAATTTCAAACCGGTGTTCCATAACCTTTCCCAGTCTGCAAACATAATGTTATGCCCCACATCCTGAGCCCATTTTATCATAGCGGATTTGACTGTCTCATCCTGTGTATTCCACTTAAGCAGCAAGTTATACATTCTCGAAAGTAGTTTACTTTTTGGCTCTAACAATTCAGTCTCTAGTTTCGATTTTTCCACCTGGAACCCAACTTTTTTATCTATTTTAAATACCTCTTGAATTTGCGCATAGTGCAACCAATCTCGTACCTTAGTTTTCAATTTCTCCAAACTTAGCAACCTCCAATTGTCTCCAGTTTTTTCGATTATTTCCCAATATTTAGGCCAGTGGGCCTCCATGTTGGGTCTCTTACGTGCCTTGGCCTCCACCGGTGAGAGCCACCTCGGAGTTTTACTCTCCAATAAGTCTTTGTATTTTATCCAGACCCTCCAAATTGCTCTTCTGACAATATGGTTTTTAAACAATTTGTGCACTTTGGCCTTGTCATACCACAGATATGCATGCCACCCAAACGCATTGTCAAACCCTTCCAGATCCAGGACATCAGTGTTCTCCAATAAAATCCAATCTTTCAACCAGCAGAAGGCTGCAGATTCATAATATAGCCTCAAGTCTGGCAGGGCAAATCCCCCTCTTTCTTTCACATCAGTTAATATTTTAAACTTTATTCGGGGCTTTTTGCCCTGCCAAACAAACTTAGAAATATCCTTCTGCCACTTTCCAAAACATTCCACCTTGTCCACGATCTGTAGGGCCTGAAACAAAAATAACATTTTCGGCAATACATTCATCTTTACAGCAGCTATTCGGCCTAACAAGGAAAGTTTCAATCTTGACCATATATCCAAGTCTCTTTTGATTTCTGACTAGCATTTCTCATAATTATCTTTAAACAAATTCAAATTTTTGGAGGTCAAGTACACCCCTAGGTATTTTACTTTTTTAACCACATTCAGCTCCGTTTCTTTGGAGAACTCATCTGTTTCTGTAGCTGTCAAATTTTTTGCTAAAACCTTGGTTTTTTGCTTATTTAATTTAAACCCCGCCACCCGACCAAAATCAGAAATTAATTCTAACACTCTTTTAGTGCTGGAGACTGGTTCCTGAAGTGTTAATACCAAGTCATCTGCAAATGCTTTCAATTTATATTGTTTCACTCCGACCTCAATTCCCTGGACCAACCGGTCCTTTCTAATCATATTTAGCAACACCTCCAGGACTGAAATAAACAATAGGGGGGATAGAGGGCACCCCTGGCGTGTCCCTTTTTCAATTTTAAACTCCTCTGTCACCACATTGTTTACTATCAATTTAGCTTTTTGTTCTGTATAGATTGCTTCTATACCATTTTCGAACCCCCGCCCCACTCCCATCCCTTCCAAATTTTTCTTCATAAACATCCAAGAAATATTATCAAAGGCCTTCTCTGCATCAACAAAAATCAAAACCGCTCTGGTGTTCAAATTTGTTTGTAGAAGTTCCAAAATGTCAATAATGTTTCTTGTGTTGTCAAACAAATGCCTACCAGGGAGAAAGCCAGCCTGGTCTTTGTGAATCACTTCATTTAGTACTTTTTAAAGTCTATTTGCCAAAATATCTGCAAAAATTTTATAATCCACATTTAGGAGTGAGATGGGGCGGTAGTTCTTAAGTTGAGTCTTTTCAGTCTCTGATTTAGGTACCAATGTGATGAAAGCTTCTTTCCACGTTTCCGGTGCCCTCCCTCCCTCCATTATCTGGTTGCAAACCTCCATCAAAGGTTGTATCAAATAGTCCTTTAAAACTTTATAGTATTTGGAGGTTAGGCCGTCCGGGCCTGGGGACTTGCCAAGTTGAAGATTTTGAATGGCACTTTCAATTTCTTGCTGTGTAATATTACAGTTCAGGTTTGTTCTCATTTCCAGGGGTATTTTTTGTAATCCATTAGTTTTTAGAAATTGATCCACCTCTGAGGCTTTTTGCGGCCCTTGTGTATAAAGTTCTTTGAAATACCTCTGGAAGCACTTTCTGATTTCCTCGGGTTTCTGAACCATTCTCCCTTCGATCTCTAGATTTGTAACCGTATTAAGCTTTTGTCTCTTTTTCAACTGCCAAGCTAGCAGTTTCCCACACTTATTCGCCGATTCGAAGGATCTTTGTTTCATTTGTTTAATTTTCCATTCCACCTCTTGGTTTATCAGTTTTGAATATTGCGCCTGGAAGAATTTCACTTCTCTTAACACGTCCTTCGACTTAGGCCTAGATCTTAATTTTTTCTCTCCTTCTCTTATTCTCTCCAATATCTTCTCCTTCTTTTCATTCCAGAGCCTTTTCTTAATCGTGTTTTGTTGTATAAGAAACCCTCTCATGACTGCCTTACTTGCGTCCCAGATTGTTCTTTTTTCCACAGTAGTATTCAAATTTATCTCAAAATAGTCCTTTAGAGTTTTTTGGGCCTTCTTAACAATCTCCTGATCTCTTAGTATAGTGTCATTCATTTTCCATCTAAAGGATCCGGTTGTATTTAGTCTCAATTCCACTTTCAAAGCATTATGGTCGGAGCAGGTTTTTGGGCAGATTTCCACTTTTCTAGTCTTAGGTGCCAGTCCTCTAGTTGTCCAGATTTGGTCGATTCGTGTCCATGTCAGATGAGCTTCAGAAAAGAAAGTCCCTTCTTTCCCTAGAGGGTTCTTAACCCTCCAAATGTCTACTAAGTCCATATTGTCTGTCATTTCAAAAAAAGTTTTGGGTAGTCTGCCGTCTTTCGATATGTTGGCACTTTGTGACTTATCCATATTTACAGACACAACCCCATTCATATCACCCAGCATAATGATGTTACTATAGTCCAAATAATCCAGCATAGTCTCATGCAGCTTCCTGAAGAATTCCGACTTTCCCTCATTTGGAGCATATATTCCTAATATCAAAATTTTTTCTCCTTGCGTCTGTATTTCAATCGCCAAAATTCGGCCATATTCGTCTTTGAATAAAGATTTCGGTGACAGGCTCTCCTTTGCGTAAATCACCACTCCTCTCTTCTTAACTTTGTCTGAAGAAATAAATTCTTGGCCTAGTCTTTTGTTAATTAACACTTTTCTATGGAGCCTTGTCACATGTGTTTCCTGTAGGCAGATAACGTCCAGTTGTTCCTTTTTCAAAATGTGAAAGACTTTCCTTCTTTTTTCCGGGGAGTTTCCGCCATTTATGTTCCAACTAAGAAGCTGTAGAGACATCCTGAATCAATTGACGGGTTCTACAATGGGGTATCTAAGCTTCCTCCCGATCCCGGGGGAGGTAATGCTGGTCCTGGTCCTGGTGGTATAACTCTTGGAGATGGTCCCGGTGGTGGTGGAGGCCAAGAAGCTGCAGCTCCTTTTTGCAGGTCCTCCTCGTGGTCGTGTAGGAACTTCTGCTGGTCTTCAGGTGATTTAATCTTTATTTTCCTTCCTTTGTAAGTAAATGAAAGTCCTTGTGGAAACTCCCACCTGTAAGGAATTCCGTTGTGTCTCAACAATTTGGTCAAATCTATATAGGTAGTCCTAAGTTCCAAGAGATATTTGGGTATATCTCTGTAAATTTCGGCCCTTTTACCTTCTACCTCCAAAGATTTCTTAAAATGTAGGCCTAATATCTTATCCCTTTCTTCTCTTGATCTCAGAGCAACCAAACAGTCTCTGGGCTTGTCTTTCTTTACTGATTTTCCCAGTCTAAAGGCTGTCACAATTTTAAAGTCCTTTTCTTCCTCAATTCCCCAGAATTTGGAGAACAAAAGTGTCAAAAATCCCTCTAGATTATTTTGTTCCAATTCCGGGATAGCCCTTATCCTCAGATTACTATCTTTACTTTTCAATTCAACCAATGCCAGGTAGGCTTCTGGTTCCCCTACCTGCCTTCTCAAAGGTCTTACCTCTCCTTTAATTTCATCCACCTTTAAGTTCGCCTGTTCTGCTTTTTGGTTGGCTTCCACAGCTAATTTATAATTTTCTGCCGTAGCTCCTTGCAATTTCTCAATTGCCTGAGTGTGCTGCGAAACCTGTTCAGTTAATTTGCCAATAGAGGATGTAGCTTGGTCAATCTTTGATGTTTGATTGTCCACTTTTTGGTTTAAGACTGCCAATTGTTCCAAAATTTGTTTTAAAACTGTTTCAGATCCTCCAGTTGCCATGTCTTCTGCAGCAGGCTGCACTAGTTCCACCTCCTGTGCTGTCAGCACAGTTGGGACAGATGATCTGCGGTGATGAGTTAAAGTTGTTTGCAAAAGTTGCCCAGATTTTTTCTCTTTTTCTTTATCTTTAGCTTTAGCTGCTCTTGTTCTCCCTGTGCCGCTCATTCCACACCTGCCTCTGTTCAAGGTCAAATGGTCTTTTGTCCCATGGGAAAAACAAGTCCCAAATATAAATAAAAAGAACCACAAAAAGTTTCAATAAAGCTCAGTTCCCATGCAACTATATTTCCACAGTCCTATAGGGGGAGTATTTCAAAGCTTCAAAAAAGAAAGGAACTATTTTCCGCCATTGAAGTTCCTCAATTCCCCATATTGAGTTTTGTAATTCCCAAACACAAAAGGAAGGTTTCCAGAACTTCTAATCTCTTAAAATCCAGCCATAAAGTATCGATACAGGTCCATGCAACAATGTTTAATGTTAGTATCTCAGTCTATGCAACAATTTCGATCTCTGCAACAATGTCGTCAGTTTGACAGCAGTTTGACAGTTCTTTTTCTATGCACTGGCAGCCCGGTGACGGGGTTATCTCTTTCAGCCCCGTTTAGCCCAGAAATTGGAGGATAGTTCTAAAGAATAAAAGTCTATACAACCCACAGTTCTTTCCTTTTTATCTTCAAAATACAGAGTCTCTCAATGCACCCTTTCTTCCACTTTTACAATCCCTTTTTAAATACTTCAGCTCGTTTCCGAGCCCTTGCTTTGATCTAATTAGCAGAGTCGGGAGGCGGACTTCCTGTTACTCGCCTCCCGCTTTCGGCCGAATTTCTTCAATTTAGTTGGAAAATTTAGGACCCTTACTCACGGGTATGTTGCTCCAATTCCGATAATTTCAAGAAGAAAGGTCAGCGCTCATCAGCAGCAGCAGCGCGGCTTTGCTTCCACGAAAAGAGCGATGAACTCACAGCGCCGCTCCCCCTTTCACGTTCCGGAGCCTCTTACGAGGCTCCTTCCCCGCTTCTGGGGGGGCTCCAGGCGCCCGCCGAGTCCCACGGCCGCAGGCTCGCTCTGCCTGCGGTTTTTCTTAATGGGTCTCCGCTTTGCCGCAGCGGACGACCCTTTTTCACGGAGCCCCTCTTCACAGCGCAAAGAGGACCGCCATTGCTGTTTCGCGCCGCCTCCGGAAGTGTCTCCTGCTTAATTTCTAATGGCAATGAGTTCCACAGGGCCTGTCACTAAAGTTTCCAGCCAAAACTCAGGAGCATAGGGGATCACTGAAAGTGCCTCACCAGAAGTTCTCAGTGACTGAGGTGGAGCATAACAAACCAGGGGGTTCTTAAGGTACTTTTACGGCTTTGTGAAATAATACAAGAACCTTGAACGTATAAATTGTTATTAGTTTATATGTTGTGAAATTTAGATCCATTGCTATGGCCATTTGTCAGTTTCCTGCATTTTCACTTAAAAATGGACTGGAGAAGCAGAGCATCACATAACTATTTACAGTGGTACCTCTGGTTACGTACTTAATTCATTCTGGAGGTCCATTCTTAACCTGAAACTGTTCTTAACCTGAGGTACCACTTTAGCTAATGGGGCCTCCTGCTGCCGCTGCACCGCTGGAGCACGATTTCTGTTCTCATCCTGAAGCAAAGTTCTTAACCCGAGGTACTATTTCTGGGTTAGTGGAGTCTGTAACCTGAAGCGTATGTAACCTGAAGCCAGTGGCGTAGCGTGGGTTGTCAGCACCCGGGGCAAGGCAAGTAATTTGCGCCCCCTAACCGTGGATTTGTGCCCTCTAACCCGTGGCTTTGCGCCCCCTAACCCGTGGATTTGCGCCCCCTAACCCGTGGATTTGCGCCCCCTAACCCCCAGATGTTGCGCCCGGTGCGGCCGGCCCCTCCTGCACCCCCCACGCTACGCCACTGCCTGAAGCATATGTAACCCGAGGTACCACTGTATTATTGGTATGGAGCAGGAAATCCTTAAGTAATGATGGACACCAATGCAGGCAACCCCTGATAATTTTCTGTAATGTTTCAGCTTGTAGTGGAAAACCTGCTTAAGTCTTCCACCTTGCGCTGGGAAGGTAACATAAAAAGAAGAGTGAAAGTGTCAAGGCACAGAGCCAGAGTATGAAACTGAGAAGAGATGCTGGTAAATTAAAACATAAACAGCTTGCCTTGGGAGGCAAGAGGTAGCTAGTAAACCAGCCAACAAGACAATCATTTTTATGCAGGGGTGTTGGGGGGGGGAGAGATATTGTTTTAAATAGCATTTTAAAACACTAACATCATAAAGTTTTTGTTTCAAGATCAGTTTAAAGTTTTTAAAACACTGGTTAGGCATATTAATAGCAACTATAATTTTCTATTGTGCAATTGCCACATTAGCCCTTTTCATGTGTGACTTTCTAACACTAGTCTTCTGAGATTCTCATGCAGTTGAAAAGGCTGGAGGCCAACAAACAAAAATCATTCATGATATGCTGGTGTTTTAGCTTTTTAATGAAAAGCACACTGGAAAGCCTTGAAGAAAAAGGCAATTGTGTGCATTTTTAAAACACCATCCACTTAATTAGCTATGACTGTCTGGTGTGAAAGATAAGTGACAAACTGCATAGTATATTAGATCGACATGTTTTTCTCCAGAACTTTTTATTCTCTTAATTTGTTTCAAATATCTTATTAGGGTAGGCGGGAAAAATGTGAAAGTCACGTATCTCGAAAATGCACAGCCACTATAAGAGAATGCAACATGCCTATTAATAATTATTTACTCCTCTGGTATTGTTACGAATAATGAAGGCATGGGAGCGTTGGCCCCCAAGCTGAATTTCTCCTGAAATGTTTTCAATTAACTCTTGGCACCGGCAGGAAAGCATCAAACCTTTCCCATGCTGAAATATGGAAAATCTGCAGGGTACATCTCCGCAGGGGTGGAATTTCATTAAAACAAGCACATCATAATTCAACGACTTCTGCACCCTCTTTAAGCCTCTCCATTGATAAGGAGGCCAGGGCGATTTTTATGGCTTTGCAAAGAGAAATGATTTCATAAAGATCTTTTCAGAACGTTTGCTTTGGCCTAGGCCTTTTGAGTCCTTCTCTGCTCTCTGATGCAAAAATGGTAAGACGTTTAGCACAACTGTGACTACCAGATAAGAGGCAGAACCGAAGAGACTTCAGACAAGACTTTATCCCTTAGACAACTCCTTTCTGAAGTCTCGGTAGGAACTCTCTCTACAGTGATTTCCTGGGGTCTTTTAAAAGCTGAAAGCTTGCTGCAATCCTCATTTTTTTGTATGGCTTATTTGGAAAGCACATACATACTTAGAAAGGACAAATGATGTCTTTTAAGGTAACAAAACTTCCACCCATGACAACCCAATAAACAGATGTGGTGCACAGACTACTCAGAAAGGAGGGAAGGGATTTTAAAAGAGGGAATTTTATACTGAGGAGTGATGCTGCACTTTCCCGTGTGAGAAGTGCCTTTGTTGCCACCGTCTCTTTGCGATTTGTGTTGTGTGTCCCTCCTTCTTTCAGCTTTTGAGCTGATCAGTTTCCCTTCTCCCCTTCATTATACTGTGAATACTAAAGAGAAATGCCATTATGCCTTCATATCGCTCCTGTTTGTCGCTTGGAACTTTACTGGTTTGAAAAATACTTTACGCTTTACGCCATTATCTCATTCATAACATCCCAATGAGATAGATTGCTAATTATGTCCCCATTTTATAGGTAGGGGCTGAAGCCGGACAAGGACTGTGACTCCAGGACCACCCAGTGCGTTGAAGGACGGGGATGGGACAGACGAGGGGGGGTGTGGAGTGGGGGGATTTAAGATGCTGCTCTCCATAGTCTGAGACTATCCACTATGCTGTAATGATTTCATAACACCCATTCTTCATACTGGAAGTAAAAGAAAGATAGTAAAATGTTACCGGGAGAGTGGGGGCGAAAGTGTTGTGTTCGCTTTGTGCAGATCCAGTTTTTCTTTTGTAACAGATTTTGGCTTGGGCAGTGTATGAAGCTGCTGTCTTCACCACCTTTTCCCATGTGGGTTTTCCTTTAGTGTTGAGAGCTGCATATACCCTCGCGAGAGACTGAGGCACATGAGCAGTACCACATCAGAAACCCCTGAGAGAGCTCTCCCATGGTATGTGCTTGCCAATGGATAGGCACATTGTGTATGTCAATGTGCAGGTGGCAGCCACAATGCTGTGTGGCTGCACAGGATTTCACAGACCATTATACCTTCAACTTTTAGGACAGGAATGAGTGGAACTGTGGGATCTTGGCTACTGACAAATCCTTTTAACACAGTTTCACATCATCAAATCAAGTCCAGCAGCTATATTTGTGGACCAGGAGCTCATTCTGTGCCATTACTAAGGCTGCTGTGATAAGAACACTTACTAGGAACTACGGAGTAAACTCCCTGGTTTGATGGATGTGGCTTGTTGCAGAGTAAATGTGTTTAAAATTGGACTGTATACATAAAGGAAAACTGAAATTTAGAGTTGCATTACTCTGTGGTCCTTTATTTTAAAATAAAAAGAATGTAGCACCTTGGCAATAAACTTTTTAAAAATGTGCCCGAGCTCTCATACTCTAATCAAATCCTGGTAACATCAGATCCTGAAATGAACTGAGCAACTGCAATCATCTAAGGGCAGTTGTTTATGATTTAAAAGGAAATACCTCAGTAGAAGCTTTATCTTATAACCTTATGTAAATATGGATATGCCTTCTCTCACCAATGAGAACAGAATCCATTGTCCCTGTTGAGATCTTGGGTTCATGCACTTTTGTTTGAGGACAGCTGCTCTGAGGTCCTCCGAGGTTCTCAGCCTGGGAGCTGGCCCTGATTCCAACAGATTCATGGATAAGCTGTTCCATCCAGCATCTCAAAGTGGCTGAGGTGTTTAAGATGCAAACAATCTGCTCTGGTACAGCTGACATTACTCAACTCATTACAGCATCTCGTGACGCTAGCTCCAAATCACACATTTGAATAAGGAAAAATAATCAATCAGATGGTGAAATTCTAGTAAAATATCTTGATTTTTGTAAAAGTATTCATCACAGGCTTTGTGGGGCGGGCAACTGTTCCTTAATTATTGCACAACTGGAGAAAACTGCAGGAAATCTAGGACAAATATTCTAAACTTCTGGACAAAACCTTATCCAGGTGATTAGGTTATCAGGGACAGGGAAACAGGCAATTATCTGCTACTTTCGTCTGTTGAGGGTGATATCTAACCAAGGTTATGTACATATTACCATCTAAAAATGAAATGAGGTCATTTCCCTCCTGTTCTGTTTCAAATTGTGCTTTTTTTTTACTAAAGATTTTCTTGTTTTACAGAAGTAAGTGTAATGTCTCTCGTATTTTTTCCATGTAACATTTTTACAAATCTGTTTCATTTGTTGAGACATTAGGGAGAGAAAAAAAGGGGTGGAGGGAGGGAAGATGGGTGGGGTTGGGGTTGGGTGGCAATGTTTCTATTATGTTTAATGTATGAAGGGTTTGGTGTCAGCGTTGCTTGTTCTGTTCACTTGTGTTCCTTTGGTGGTGAGAGAGGTTGGGGTTGGCCTAGAGTGTGGTTGTTTGTTTGCGATTGGCTGTGGTGATCTTTGTTTTGGTGTGTGAGTGGGGTGCGTGTGTGTTTTGGATCAGGTTAGCCATATTGATTTGTATGCTGTTGGTGGATTATTGTCATTGTCTTGTTGGGCTGTGTATGTGATAAAGGGGAGCCATATCAGGGTAAAGGCGTCTTCTTCTGTTTGTCCCTGTGTCAGTTTCAGTTTATTGGTTAATTTTGCTAGTAGGGCTGTTTCCCATACTATTTGGTAACATTGGTCCATGCTTACTCCTGACAGGTCTCTCCAGTGTCTGGTTATGGTGTTTCTGGCTGCTGAAAGTAGGTGGGTTATGAGTTCTTTGTGGTGTAAATGGGCATTGTTGTCTTGGAAGATGTTTAGTAGGGCCAATTCTGGGGTGATGTCTAATACTTGCTTAGTTATTTTACACATTTCTCGTGTGGCTGTTGTCCAGAATAGTTGGATTTTGGGGCACTCCCACCACATGTGGAGGTATGTGCCTGTGGAGGTGCACCCTCTCCAGCATTTTGGTGAGGTTCCTGGGCGTATTCTGTTTCAAATTGTTGAAAACTCCCAGAATGATTGTCCTGGGGTACTTAAACGTACGTGCTGGACATGAATCAGTTCAGAGATCCAATCAGGACACATTCTAGAATTTTTGTTTTTCAACTGAACAAGATGGACTGAAAATAGGGGCGCAGGATTTCCTGCCGTGATCAGCTCGCTTCCTGTTTAGGTTTAGGCTCTCAGTTGCTTTGCAGGTGTGGAAGACCTACCCAAATGGTTTGCTCACAGAGGCGAATGGATTTTGATAGATCTTTTTTTAGGGCTTTGTGGGATTTTCCAAGTGGTCGAGTTGATGCCACTGAAGTCCCAGTTGGCTTCTGGAATGGAGAGTGGTGGTTGATGTATCTCTCCCAAGCACTTGCTTCCATGAGGCTCCTTGGTATACACCTGAGCTGAAGGCACATATGATAAGATGCCTGGAGAAAAACTCATAACATGCCCAACCAGTGAAGTGAGGGCCCTTTATTGAGCTTACTCCATGGCCTCGATGGACATGAAGAAACAGGTTTTCAGCTCCACAAATGCATCCTCTCAGTATTAGACCTATTGCACTGTAGTAAGATGTGTGTTTCTTAGAATAAGTTTTCCATAGGTCCCCAAACCTGCAAATTCAGAATAGGGGTTTGGATAATCTGAGGTGAACAAGACCCACACAACATACTTTCAATGAAAAATGTGTGGCATGCTTAAGTACGTCACAAGTCAAATGAGTATATAACAGTGCTCGTTTCAGCAGTACATACACTAAAATTGGAACGATACAGAGAAGATTAGCATGGCCCCTGCGCAAGGATGACACACAAATTCGTGAAGCGTACCATATATTTTTTTTTAAAAAAATGAGTATATAACATACTTACACTGTACTGGATAGATTCCTGTGGCTGCACATCTCTTTTAGTGTTAAATGAAAGAAATGATATGTTAACAGATGTGCTGAGGAATTGATTCATTTGAAACATATTCAGTATATGTTCCAGTACAGTCAGTAGCAAAGCCTCACTGCCCAACCCCAGCACCAATGTTAATTATTTGAAATTCCACCTGTTGAAAATAATTAACATTGTCTCACCAGTTTTTCAGCACATAGCCTAGGGACAGAAATCAGAGGCTTCATGAAAATGTGCTTTGTTAGGGAGCTGAATTAATTTGCACTGGTATTTCCAAATGCATTTCATTTCGTAATAAAACCAGTTGCACCACATAATGGTTTAGCTAAGTGCAACCAATTCTTTTGAAATGCACTGGTGCTTTCCATATATTCATGCCCACTGCCACCTGGCTAACCAAGTTCTTCAGACCTGGATTTCAGGAAATCCCAAATCGTTTCCCAATCCAAGCTGCCACTTTAATTTCATCACATCAACCCCTTGTTGAGATCAAACCTTTGAAATGATAAAAGATTTTTTAATCCAGTTACACCAGATGGAGTCTAACTCTACAGGTCCTGAGAGCTAAAGGATTAGCATTTCTCAACCCCCCCCCCCCACATAACACACACAGACCCACACACAGCAGTGTGAGTGCACACACAGAAACACTCATAATGTTCAATTTCCTTGACAAATTGTTTTTAAAACTTTATTGTAAAGGTGTCTCCCCTGTTTAGAAGAGGGTTCAGCTTTAGCTATAATTACCTTCATTCCCTTCTTTCTCTTGACTCACCCTGAAAACACATTTAAGCACATTCAACATGAAGATTTAAAGATGACAATTTCTTGCATTTAACAGAGCCACCAGACTTCCTGTTCTCAAAAATATATTGTAGTATAATCCATTGAGACAAAAATTGCCTGCCACAAAAACAAAACTATAAAATCTACTCTTATAATTATTTTTTTTAAAGAAGAAGAAGAGGAGGAGGAAAAAGAAGAAGAAGAAGAAGAAGAAGAAGAAGAAGAAGAAGAAGAAGAAGAAGAAGAAGCAGCAGCAGCAGCAGCAGCAGCAGCAGCAGCAGCAGCAAAGTCCTGTGTATTTGCTGGTAACATCTTGGACTGTTCCTGGCTTCTGTTAAGTTTGATGACATCATATTCACTCTATATCCACAAAGTGGGTAAGTATGTCTTCTAAGTGGTTGGTATGTTGCTCTGTGACCCATGAAATGGGATCAAGAAATTAGTCAGGAGCAGAAAGGCAAGTATGAGGAATCAAAGCATCAGTGAGAAAACATAAAGACGTGTTTAGTTTGTGGCAATTGTAGCTGGCACTTCTCCAAGGCATCAAAAATGTGCTTATTATGAGAGAAGAGTTTCTGAATATGAACTGGTGCTGGTTTCTTTTCGTTTTTTAAATTAGTGATTTCATCTTATTGTCTGCCCATTTATGTCCTTCAAGTGGTAGTTTCAATCAAAAAGAAGGTTGGGGGGGTGCATTCATAAAGAAACTATAGCAAAAAGGGGTTAAACTAGGGAGAAAAGCATCACTGTGGGATGTTGCAGTCTTCTAAAGGAATAAAAATTGTCGGAGGACTACTTTAATACAGCAATATCTTTAAAACGCTCTTGCCCCCAACTCCTTGCAATGTAAGTAAAGCAATCCAATGGTCATCATGATGAACAATGGTTCAGAGGCAACCAGCCAACTTCTATCAGTGCAAGATCTATGTCCTATATATATATATATATATATATATATATATATATATATATATTCTCAAGGAAACAAACAAATGAGAGCCAACATGCAAGGAAAATTAGAAGAACCAAAAGCTAAGCATCAGTTCACTGTCAATATACAGTCATAAGAATGCTGGGATATAGTATATCTATAAAATAACAAACAGCCACACCCATGCATGTTTATTTGAAAGTCCCATTAAGTTCATCAGCAGAGGCACTATAACCCGTAGGTCCTTACGGAAGCACACTGGTCATGACATTATGGAAGCATATACCAAAAGGGTATTGGGGGGGTGAGGGAGTCCCACTGAGTTAAGTGGAACTTACACTCAGGAAAATGTGAAGAGGGTTACTTATATGGACATAAGCCCTACTGGACGCAGTGTTTCCAAGTAACACGCACTCTTAGTGTTCAATCCAAATAAGTCATTCTTCAGAGGCTAAGTGTACCTCTTACTGTAGCGCTCATCTGTGGAAGCGTTCATGAAGCCCTCACATTTTGTTTTTAGAGATAAGCAGGAGAACAAATCTACCATAAATGCAGCTGATCTCCAGTGGGGATGGGGAGTAGTGCTGGGAGGGTGTCAGAAGATGTAGGCAAAGTGCACCACTTGGCCTTCTGGCCTGTACACCTTAACTTAGCCTGGGGCCTTCAGGGGAAAGATGCCAGGCCGTTGACAATCCATTTAGACTCTTCATATGGAATGTATGGGGAGGGGACTGGAAATGCACCATCTTCTGGCCCCGTCACAGAATATTCTGAAGGCCAGGAACAATGGTCCAAAACCAAGAGCCCCATAAACAATTTCCAAGTGATTTTTTTTAAAAATGAAAATGCAGCTGCCAGTTTCAATGGAGGAATGGCGAGGGAATGTCTGCTTTGTTTAACCTTTCTCTTCCTGGCATTTGCCTGCATAAAATCATTCTCCTAGATGTGCATTTCACTTCGCAAGGGAGTATATTCTGCCCCCCATCAAGGGTGAGAAAGCACCTTGGAGAGGGGCGAATTCTGAGTAAATGGATCAGAATGTTGTGTATTGAGTCAAAGGATTTTATATCTGTATTATTATTGTCTGCATTTGCATTAGGGTAAAGTAACTGCCTTTTGGTTCCAGAGGGTACAGCTACTATTGGTTCATTTAAGCTGCTGTATTTGGTTTCCTCCAAAAGGCAGGACTGTGATTGCCTGATATTGTTCCCTCCAAAATGTATCCTTTCTAGCTAGTTCCCTGTCCCTATAAATGTAGCTCTCCCCTCCTCAAGTCTTAGTCTTGTTTGCCTTAATAAAGAAGTGTTACTAGAGAACTGTCTCCAGCATATTATGTCAAGAGACCTGAAATCACAAACCCCACGTCACAACACAGAAGGGTTAGGGTCAAGCAAGCCTTCTCTCACACAAGTGAGAGCAGAAAAATAGCGTGAGGGAGGGGTTGCTTAACCCTCTCCCTCACACTGTTTTTCTGCTCTGACTTGTGGCTTCCATGGCTGCTTTTCATACAGTAAGCAGTGTCAGAGGACTGTTCATATTTTTCCTGTGTGGTACCTAGTTTGGCTCTGATGATAAAGAAGTGGTACCTCAGGTTAAGTACTTAATTCATTCCAGAGGTCCATTCTTAACCTGAAACTGTTCTTAACCTAAAGCACCACTTTAGCTAATGGAGCCTCCTGCTGCTGCCGCACCGCCGGAGCATGATTTCTGTTCTCATCCTGAAGCAAAGTTCTTAACCTGAAGCACTATTTCTGGGTTAGCGGAGTCTGTAACCTGAAGCATATGTAACCCGAGGTATTGCATTGCTGACTGTTGCTGTGGGATTTTCTGCTGAGATCCTCACCACAATACAGTGGTACCTCAGGTTACATACGCTTCAGGTTACATACGCTTCAGGTTACAGACTCCGCTAACCCAGAAATAGTGCTTCAGGTTAAGAACTTTGTTTCAGGATGAGAACAGAAATCGGGCTCCAGCAGCGCGGCAGCAGCAGGAGGCCCCATTAGCTAAAGTGGTGCTTGAGGTTAAGAACAGTTTCAGCTTAAGTACGGACCTCCAGAACGAATTAAGTACGTAACCAGAGGTACGTACCAGAGGTACCAGATAGGATTATATAGATGCATATTCTTTGTACAAAGAAGGATAGCAATGGATAATACAACCTCAAAAGGTTTTGGGGTGGTGAGAATTAAAAGGGCTTCTTATATAAGAAATTTCTGAAGTCAGGAAGGAAGGAAGGAAGGAGATTAATAAACCAGGAGGTTAAAGAGAATAAAGCAATTTCAAAAAATATATTCTGACTATAAAATTCTGGATTTGATGCTGGGTAAAATCTAGACCGACACAGATGGGCTTTTGGGGGTTTCTACAACCTTTTCTTATGCATAAATACTAACAATTATGATGCATAAATACTAATAATTATGTCCCAGGGATGTTCAGTAGCCTTTAAAGTGCAATCCTATGCTTGTCTACACAGATGCAAATCTCACTGAGGTAAGCGGGGCTTACTCCCAGAAAACTGGCCATAATGTTGCAGCTTAAACTGTGTTGAAGCCCTAGTTTAGGAGACATTAAGGCATTTGGGTATTAGGTATTGTCTACCTCACAAGTGCTCGAAAATTTTTAGGCTTTGTTTTTTAAGCCTAAAAATTTTAAGGCTTTGCTTTTTAATTCACAGTTCCACAAGGACTTCCGATAAGCTCCATAAACACAGAAATGGTTTTGTTTGCATTTGTTGCACAGGGCTCAAATGTATAAATTAGCCAGGCAGGTCAATAATTTCCTAATGGGCTGTGTGAGACCGAGCGGAACGGGGGAGAAAGAGAGAGAGAAGGCGTAAGAAGGTTGTGCGTTAGAGGAGGAGAGAAGAGTGATTTTTGTGCCGAGGGAGAAAAGAACAAAAGTCTCCATTTTGATGATTCTTCACTAGTAAGGCCCCATCAGCTCCATTTACTAATGCTCAATAGCTGAGACCTGACAGGAGCAGCAGTAACAGCTCCCGCCAGGCTCCCAAACCTCTTCTCGGATGTGCACTTCCCAGCAGAAAGAGGAATAAAAAAAGAGGACGGGAAGGGGTAAGGGGGAGAAAGAAAGAAAGAAAGAAATAGGGAGAGGGGGGAGGGGAGGGAAAGTAAAAGGGGGAAAAAACCCTTGCTGACACGGGGCATAACTTAATTTTCACGGTGCTGGGACAGCTGTATCGTGTAATCTGCCATGGCATGCCATTAAAACTTCAATGCCTTTACTGACCCAGAAGGGAAACTCAGACCGTGGAGAGTCTTTTGAAAAGAAGTGGTGATCTTTCACGATTTATGAGCTTGTCTTAAAGAAACAGACTCCACTCACTTTATATTAATCACCCTTTTCAGGGTACATTGAAATCTGGGGTCTCTTAACTGAAGAGTGTGGAGACCCAATACCTTGAAAATGTTTGCCCTTTCTTGATTGTTGTTGTTTTGATTGTGAGCATTCTGATTTGATTTTTATTATTATTATTTGTTTCTGCCCACCAAACAGGGCAACTGGAACTGTACCTTAGGAATCAAGAGTGCAAAATTCAATTACACTGAGTCAGTTTGAATGGCTGGAGTGGGGGAAGGGGGGGAAAACTTTCGCCTTTTTTGGTACATTGTATGTAAAAAGAAAAATAAAAAGGGAAAGAACTTGAGAACTATGAGGAGTAAAGGTCTTAGGCGCTCATGGAAGCAGAGGTCTCTTCTGTGATCCAAGAACTGAAAACAAAAAAGCAACCATTCCTCTGCTGCTGCTGGAAAATAAAAAAGCCTTCAGTTCACACTACTAAAATGTAAGCACTTAAACAATCATTTAAAAAAACTGGGGAAAGATGTAGGTATCATGTTTGTCCATGACAAAAAATACGCATCAGAACTTACAGCACAGTACACTTTTAGTAGGACCAACTAAAGTGTCACAAAAGATTTTGAGTTCTTTCGAATACTTTTTCAGGCTGGATGTTAAATCAAGTGGTGTGTGTTTTTGTGAGCCATACACACAGAGAGAGTACATTACCCCCTAGATCACCTGCAAATGGACATGATTTAACATGTAAGGGCTGGATCCAGAACAACTTCCTCTGATAATGGAAGAGGTTCCTTAAGCTCTTCTGTACCCAACTAAAATAATTTATAGAGATTGGATTGTTAGATGAAGAAAGCTTTACTGGGTGGGTCTACCAACCTATCATCCTCCATTGGCCCATGGTCATGGATAATGGGAGTTGAAGGGCAACCTCATCTTGAAAGCCACAGGCTCCTCAGTTTTGCTATACCATCTTTATCAATGCCTGATGGATTGCATCCCAAAGTAGCTTTCTCTATTCACACATGGACAATCCAGCTTACAAAAAAATTATTTGTGTCTAAACCATACCAATTTTCTAGGGAATCATTTAAGGAAGCATAGGAGCCAACTTCTAGGGGCTGAGGTCCCTTTACCCCCCCCCCAAAAAAAATATTTGAGGTGCCCTCCATTTGAAGGGCATTGCCATTCAAACAGGGCATGTGTGTGTGTGTGTCATGTCATGTGATTTATTGTGTGGGCGGGGCTTACCCCCCCCCCCAATATTTTATTCAAGTTGGCACCCCATCAGGAAAACTCATACACAAGTCCTACTGAAATTACTGGTTGCTTGCACTTGTTGCCTTCAAGGGACTACACCTCTTACCCCTCCTTTTCTGCCCTTGTCAGAGAAAATACCAAAGTTCATTTGGTTGCAATCATGTACTAATGAGACTGCAGTTTTTAAGTGCAACAATAATTAAGGCTGAATGCCCTGTCCCATTCATTTACATGACCTTACAATTTTTCAGTCTCTGTGAGCATCAGCGCTAATTTTCCCTTGGCTAGAGGATAACATGAAAAGGGAACCTCCTTGTAATTTAAACCAAACAATAGTGTGTTAATTTCAAAGCTGTCAAGAGTGACCATTCACAATTTGATCCAAAAGTACTCTTTTACTAAAATTGACATAGATGTGTGTACTCAACGCCTTTATAGAATCTGCAAGATGTGTCTTAAATGATAGCAGTCATGGCTAGATTTAAGCTAGTTCAAGGGCTCGTGCTTTTCCGTTGAAATGTGTAACTTCTCTTCTTTGAACAGCTGGCTGTCATGCAATATCATGACAAATGCCTTTTGAAATTCTCCTGGAGCAATTTACCACATGAGTCCAGGGGCCACAGTTGGCAGGAGGGTGGGGGAAAGCGTAAAGCCCTATCAGATTCATGGATCCTGCATTGTAGGTTTTTGGATCCTACATTGCATAATTAATTTTGATGGCAGGTATTGTTAAGGGCATGTTCAGACAATGGACATGATCCTGCCAAAGCTCAGGATTTCTTAAGACCACAGACCTTTTATATATAGCATGGACTTTGGAACCAGTTGCATGAATTCCTGAGAAGCTTTTTTTAAAAAATTATTACATTTATTTGTCCTGAATTACATTTAACTTCTTTTCCTCTGTGGCTACATAATAAAAGGTAAAGGACCCCTGGCAGTTAAGTCCAGTCACAGACGACTCTGAGGTTGCAGCGCTCATCTCACTTTACAGGCCGAGGGAGCCGGCGTTTATCTGCAGACAGTTTTTCTGGGTCGTGTCGCCAGCATGATTAAGCCACTTCTGGCACAACGGAACACCAAAACCAGAGCAGCACACGGAAATGCCATTTATCTTCCCGCTGGAGCAGTACCTATTTATCTACTTGTACTTTTTTGGCGTTCTTTCGAACTGCTAGGTGGGCAGGAGCTGGGACTGAGCAACAGGAGGTCACTCCGTCACGTGGATTCGAACCACTGACCTTCTGATTGGCAATCCCAAGAGGCTCAGTGGTTTAGACCCAGCGCCACCCGCATCCCTTTTTGGTTACATAATACATACATGAAAAAAAAGTAATTTGACATATAACCAGAATATGCAAACCCATCCCATAATACAATTAGTGAGAAGCCTGGGTGGTGGTGTTTGTTTTAAGAAATTAAAACCATCATATGAATAATGTCTGGTTTATTTACTCTTCTAATGATCTCCTTCTACCGGTCAACAATAGAAAGTGTCCTTTCATACTGCATCATGGTGTGGTACGCTGGTTTGACATCATCTGATAGGAAGTGCCAACGGAGGGTGGTGAATACAGCACAAGATATTATGGGCTGTCCCGTAAATCCACTGGATGAAATAGCGGAAGAACGTTGCCTCAGGAGAGTGAGGAAAATTCTCAGGGATGATTCACACCTTGGCCGGCACTTTCTTGATCTCCTGCCCTGAGACAGAAGATATAGAAGCATGATTAGTTGCACCAACAGGGTAAAGAACAGCTTCTATCCGTGGGCTGTTAGGCTGCTGAATGAAAAGATAACAACAGGGCAACTGACTTTTGGGTTTGGTGGGTGTGCGTCAGTAAACGAGGGGAATTAAGACTAAGAGAGCTGAGTGGGGGGGTGTGCTCGTGTATCTCACCGTATACAAGTTGTACAAGTGACAATAAAGTATTTCAATTTCAATTTCAATAATAAACCTTAAGTGGAATTGTAGTCACATAACAAAAAATTCACTTCACCTGGGCATAACCAACCTGATATGTTCCATCATTTGACCAAGTAGAGTAGTCAGAAGTCCTACTTTGCAGAGGACGGCCCACTCTCTAACTGAAGGCGTCCCCCATTTCAAGGGCCTGGTCCAAGTCAGGAAGTAAGAAGGAAGAGCAAAGGTCTTGAAGTTACCTGTTGACAATCAGCACCTGGACAGCAGACTGAGCAGGCACACAGGTATATCTATCTAAATCATAGTAATTATTTCTAAATTCCCACCAGCACATGGAAATGCTATGTGTGTTTTCTTTTTCAGTGATACATTCACTCCTTTTTTGGCAATGCGTAGGCGACAATCCTTTTCCTAGGGAACAGGGCCCAACTTCCAGGAAGGCTTCACTTCCCTCCTAAACAAAATGGTCCCCATTCATGGAATCTGAAAGTTTTCTTGCTGAGCTTTGTGGAGCTTTTATGAACAGTAATAAGCCAAGCAACATTCCTTCAAATAATTCATTAGCTATGCCACTTAAGCATTTCATCTGTGAAACAAACACTTATTTCATAAGTCTTCATGGTACAGAGTAGCACTGAACCAAATATTACCAGTGAAACCGATATTCAGGAAGCATAAGTGGCCTGAATCTCTTCGCTCAGTTCAGCGCTGGGTATTAAATTACTTGAGACCCAAACATCTGTTCACATAACTTCTTCTCTTTGGGGCAAGCTGTTCTAGAGTAATCAGGAATAATTAATATGCTAAGTATTACAACCTCTAATTCACTTTAAACACACTGTTTGTAAGAGCACCAAGAGTGTAAAATAAGATAACTTTCTGATAAAAATGTGAACAGCAGTAAATTACAGAACCTGCCTAGGTCCATATAATATTTTAGATCATTAACAGGTCAACATATTTTAAATCACATAAATTATCAGAATTATGAATTATCATATAGAGCAATGAACCAATTGTTCTGGGATAAGGTAATGGAAGACTAAAGTTAATTCTTGAAATTAGAAAAGCAACAACAAAGGTAGTACACAAATTAAAATATCTTCACATAACCACTGCTATCACTGTTCAGTTTTCTGCAGCCTAAGACACCAATTGAGTTCCTGAGATGTAGGTGTGGTGTACTGAAGTAAATAACAGATAGGAAAAAATTCAGTAAAGGACTGGATCCAGATTAAAAGCACAACCCTAACCAGGTCTACACCTCAGTTTGTCCTGTTGAATCAAATGGTGCTTACTTTATTCCCAGTAAGGTTAGGATTGTACCCTAAACTAGTTTTACATAGATCCCACTGAAATAGATGATGCATGTTATCTGCGACTTAATCAAAGTCCTATTGATTTAAATGGGAACCAGTTGCAGCTAACTTAGCTGGATTCAGTTCAAGATAATGAGTATTTATCATGTCAGGAACAAACTTAAAAGAGTTTTATACATAATAAACCTGGCTAAACACCCACTGAGGTCAAAGAGAAGCAAGAAATGTAGGCCTTTTTTTGTATTTGTATTTTATATTCTGCTAACCTGCTGCAATACCCTAAAAGAATTACAAAATAGAGAACAAAATTTAATTTCCGTATATGAGTTATATAAACTTACAGTGTGCATAATATCATTTCATCAAATAGCAAACTCTGATGGTTGAGTGCATAGGCATAGCTGGGGGGGCCAGGGAGGGGCAGTTGCCCCCAATAAGTAAAAATCAATAAAAATATATAGCAAACTGAGGTTCTGCTCCCCCCCCCCACAAAAGGCCTGCCCCCTTTAACAAAAATCCTGGCTACACCCATGGTTGAGTGTCCATCAGCTTGGAAGATAAATAGTTCCACCTCCAATTGGCCCCTGGATGATTGGAAGGGTCTGAACTCTTTCTCTTGGCATTGTTTTACTAATGTAGACACCCCCTTACTGATTGCCTATACCTGGCACCCTCAACCTGCTGCCCTCCAGATGTTTTGGCCTACAACTCCCATGATCCCTAGCTAACAGGACAAGTGGTCAGGGATGATGGGAATTGTAGGCCAAAACGTCTGGAGGGCCAAAGGTTGGGGATGCCTGGCCTATACATTTCCTCCAGCGGCAGATACAGCAGACATGGGGTGCTACTTCGATTGCGCTCTGCACTTACTAATCCGGTTATGGGTTATTCCTGTATTTTTCTTGAGTACAGTCCCTGCATTTTCTTATGCGAAGGAAGGCACACATTGCTAGGGATATTCCTGGTGAATTCCTGGTTACCAGGACTCCAGGCATGGGTTTGCAATTCCTTAATGATATGGCAGCCATTTTACACTCCACCATCTTTGAAAATAGCCATCATAATCATATCTAAATGAATGACATCTTCATTTGTGATGGTTGATTTGGTTTCAGAGCTCCCCCCCCCGAATATGCATGCTTGTGTGTCATTATTGTTTTGCTCAATCTGCTCTTGAGAATTTTATTGATTTACTGTTTGTTTGTTTGTTTGTTTGTTTGTTTGTTTGTTTGTTTGTTTATAGCACTAGCCCAGGGGTCAGCAAACTTTTTCAGCAGGGGGCTGGTCCACTGTTCCTCAGACCTTGTGGGGGGCCAGACTATATTTGGGGAGGGAGGGAAATGAACAAATTCCTATGCCCCACAAATAACCCAGAGATGCATTTTAAATAAAAGTACACATTCTACTCTTGTGAAAACATGCTGATTCCCAGACCATCCGCGGTCCGGATTTAGAAGGCGGTTGGACCAGATCCAGCCCCCGAGCTTTAGTTTGCCTACCATGTTTTATACAAAAAAGAAATGTCTCAAAGTGACTTAACAACAAAATTAAATTCAAACAGATAAAATCAACTAGTAGCCAAATTTTAAGAGGTGTACAATACAATATTCCTAAAATACTCTACTTTCCACTGAAAGATATGCACCACAGTACAGTTTTTAAAGGTCAGAACATAGTTCCTTAAGAGTTGGTGTAACATGGTTCAGACTAGAATTCTGGCAGCCAAATTCTATACTAGTTGGAAGTTTGCAAACCAGTTTCAAGGGTAGCCCCACATATCACACATTGCAGCAATCCTAGGTGAGCATGGATCACTCTGGCCAGGCTACCACTATCCAGGAAAGGCTGGTAAACTAAATGAATCTGGTAAAAGGTAGTCTGAGCCACTGAGCTTTAGCTGTCAATGGTGGCTGAAGGAGAACTCAAACCCCCATCCCTGCTCCTTCAGGTGAAATGGAACCCCAGCCAGATCAAGCATACACAAACTTCTTGGTCCTCCACTTTGTCAAAATTCAGCTTCAGTTTTTGGGACCCACCCAACCCACCACTGAGTCCAGACAGCAGTTCAGCACTTCCACAGCCTTTTCTGATGCCACTGGCAAGGAGAAACAGAGCTGGATGTTACCTGTATATGGGTGGCACCTCACTCCAAATCCCCAGGTAACTTCACACGGTGAGTATGCATGCTTAGAAACATGGGGAATAGACAGCAAAATCCACACTAGGTCCCATAATCTGTTACCTCGTGTTCTTTTTACCTCTCATTTCTCCACCTTCTCTTCAATCACCTTATACCTTGCTCCATCTATTCCCAAATTCACCTAGAAACTACTGTATAGCCTTAATCCAGGGTGAGGGATTTGTGGTCCTCTGGATTTTGTTGGACTCCGACTCCCATCACCTCTATCAGGCAAGTCCAGTTGTCATGCTTCATGAAAGTTGTGGTCCACCAACATCTGGCGGGCACCATGGTGGTTAAAGGTAAAGGGACCCCTGACCATTAGGTCCAGTCGTGGCCGACTCTGGGGTTGCGGCGCTCATCTCGCTTTACTGGCCAAGGGAGCCGGCGTACAGCATGTGGCCAGCATGGCTAAGCCGCTTCTGGCGAACCAGAGCAGCGCACGGAAATGCCGTTTACCTTCCTGCCGGAGTGGTACCTATTTATCTACTTGCACTTTGATGTGCTTTCAAACTGCTAGGTTGGCAGGAGCTGGGACCAAGCAACGGGAGCTCACCCCGTCGTGGGGATTCGAACCGCTGACCTTCTGATCAGCAAGTCCTAGGCTCTCAGCAAGACCCACAGCACCACCCGCGTCCCCTGCCCTAATCCAACCTCATATTGCATCTTCAGCAGCTGGATTGGCAAGAAAACCCTGCTTCTCCATAGAACTGTAGAGTTGGAAGGGGCCATGCAGGAATCCTTTGCCCAACATGGGGCTCAAATCCATGACCCTATCAAGAGTCTCATGCTCTACCAATCTGGAGAGTAGCTCCGTGGCTGTTTACATGGCTTCTCTGAGCCAACTGAATGTGTGTTTCGTAAAAGGCCAGAATCCAATAAACCTTCATTTTTGTCAAAACTATAGAAACAAACCTATTTACAGTCATCAGACAACAAACGCATAACACCCACCTCAATATTTTCCCCACTTTGTGGACATGCTTTTGGCACACACGGCATTTGATTGATTTACTGGATATTCGCAGACACCAGAACATAGTTATTGTTATTAAGCTTTAAAAAGCATTGACTAGAAGAAATATGTGGGCATGTGAAATGTACTATGGGCACTGCAAAAGAAAGGAATAAAAGTAAACTAAAATTAACTTTAGCAAGAGTTTAGGCTGCAGTTCTGCACAGATACTACTTTATTCACCTGTTGAAGTTACTGGGACCCAAACAGTGTGCAGGATGGAAGCTTTAGCTTGGGCAATCCTTAGCTAATCTCTCTCTCTCTCTCTCTCTCTCTATATATATATATATACACACACACACACACACACACACACACACACACACATATATCTATATCTATATCTATCTATCTATCTATCTATATATATATATATATATATATATATAAATGTCCAGTAGCACCTTAGAGACCAACTAAGTTTGTGCTTTTGTGTGCATGCACACTTCTTCAGATGCCTTAGCTAGATTCAGATTCCTTAGCTAGACAGAGATACTGTGCTGCCCCTGACAGGAGTTTTTCCCCCCTGAAGGGGCCAATTTTATATGGCTTTTGCTGTAAATGTGAGAAGCTTCCAAATTTTATGTGATCATGTTTTTCACATTTTGCCTGTTCTGCCTTTACTATTATAAAGTGCTACGTAAGTGTTAAGCATGATTAAATTCTAATGGTAATAATGAACATGCAAAGCAGTAAATATTTAGCCTTTCTGTTGCCCTTCCCCATTATCAGGCCTTAAGAGAAGCACACAAATACAGTACTGTTCTAATATATGCTTAATTTTACAGATCTCCTGCTGTAGTTTCTGACTAATGGTACGTTATTTGTTCAGAAAGATTTTATGGCGCTCATAAAATCTCAATTACAGTTTTAAAATAACTTGTAGGTTTTTTGTAACACGATGCTGCCATCTCAGTTCCCAGAGGATATATTAAATTCAAGTAGCAATAACAAATCATTTAAGCAATAAATAAATAACCTGAGACCAAGAGTTGTTAAGAGTTAATAGTCTCCCGTACACTCAATAGAGGCTGAGACACCACTCTATTAAAGTGACCCCTGGGGCCATTGGCCAAATTGCACCCAGTTGCTTTGTCAAAGGTATTCATCCCTCACACATTCATTTCCTTCTTTATGTTGTCTCTTTTCATCAGGGAAGGCCCTCTGCAGTCCCTGAGTCCTGAGAACAATTACGGTACAGTCTCAGAGAAAAGAAAGAAAACTGGGGTCATAAATATGTTGAATGGCTGCGTGGGTTTAAGTGCCTTTGTAAAATAAACACGAAGGAACCCTCAGACTAATTAATGAATATGAAACAGCATGATAGGAATGTTTTAAGGGGAAATTCGCAGATCTCCCCCCACCCCCAGCAATCTTCTTAGGTGGATTATTTCGACTCTGACTCCTCCTCTAAATTGTCTTTTTCCTACTCTTCCTCTCAAAGTGTTTTCAGCAAGAAAGATAAAATATTCTTCACATGTTTTATTTTTTAAAAAATGTGAAAGCTGGTGACATAGAAAACTCATCTGCGGTGCATATGTTGCATTTGGTTTGAAATTGATAATGTATTTAAATGTATGTATGTGCATTGTGTGTGGAAGCGCACGTGCAGGGCTCGAGTATAACTGCAACATACAGGAGGTCATAGCATCAGGAAGAGTAGCTCATGACATAGCGACGCTACAAGTCAAAATGTCTCATTGCGAGTCTCCAAGGTCTGTGGGAAGGAGTGCAGTTCAGTGGGAAAGTGTCCGCTTTGCATGCAAAAGGTCCCAAGCTCAGTCCTCAGCATCTCTAGGGAGGTCTGGTAACACAACGCTGAGATAGAGAGACCGAGTTCTGACTCACCTGAGACTCCGGGGAGTAGCGGCTACGACTGTAGCCAAGGCAGCCCAAGAACCGAGGTGTGTCCAGGCAGAATTCGACACCAGAGTTGCAGCTGTACAAAAACAGAATCCAAGACCAGTGTCAGAAAGCAGAGTCAAGTGAAGGTCAGCAATTAGAAAACACTGGTGTCAGCGAAGTTAACTCTTCTTCCCCTTGGGGGTTCCCACCCCTTTCCATGGCAACCAGAGAGGCGAGAGACAGAGGCGAGAAGTACAGCTGTCCAAAAGAAAGTCATACTGGGAGATATTTTACTAGCAAAGGTCAGGTAGACTCACTCCTTCCTGGTCATGAGCTGAGCTGTAAAATGCATCTGGTGCATCTTGGTAGACCCCTCTTTCTGAATCGACCTCTGTCCTGAAGTCCCCTTGTAGCCAAGTGAGTGCTCCTCCACCAATCTGCCACTGGGCTGCCTTTGACTTAGCTCTTGGGAGGGCAGCAGGAGATGAACTGGGTGAGCTTGCTAGTCTGGCGTAGGGAGCCTGACCCCCCAGGCAAGATGTCTGTATGACCAGGTGAGTTGGGCAGCTTACTGGCTGCTTTAGGGTTCTCTGCAGGGCCCATTGCCTCTTCCACAGAAGACATACTCTCAGAAGATAAGGTCTGACTGGCTTACGACACCAGAAATAGGATTTCCCCCTAATGTGAATATAATTGTGTTGATACTCACCTTACTCCTGAGCAAACATGTTTAGGATTGCATTGGCCAAGTACTAACTCCATGCTAACAGTTTGAATTGCAATGTACACTTGTAACTCTGAGTTCATGTAAACTGTTTATTTGGAGACCAGTGTGGTGTAGTAGTTAAGAGCAGTGGACTTGTAATCCGGGGAACCGGGTTCGCATCTCCGCTCCTCCACATGCAGCTGCTGGGTGACCTTGGGCCAGTCACACTTCTCTGAAGTCTCTCAGCCTCACTCACCTCACAGAGTGTTTGTTGTGGGGGAGGAAGGGAAAGGACAATGTTAGCCGCTTTGAGACTCTTTCGGGTAGTGATAAAGCAGGATATCAAATCCAAACTCTTCTCTTCTTCTTCCTTTCAAGGAGAGTGCCTCCCTTAAATGAAGAACTGGACTTTAAAAGACTACTAAAGTATAGCAGCAGGCATAGGGAACATCCAGCCTTCAAGTCAAGCAAGGTCCTAATTTTGCCCAAGAGGCAGTTTTCCCCAGCCTTGCCCACCTGGCCCATGCCTGATGCCACATGGCATCTGGTGTGGGTTAGCTAAAGTCACAGCTTCAAAAGTACAATCAGGAGTCTTAAATTGCACTCCCAGTTGGCACCAAATGCAGCCCCACTGCTATTTGCTCCACTTGAGAGCACCCAATCAGAGCTCCAGAGCTGAGCCACTCTCTGCTGAAAAGGAGGGGGGCTTGCAGTCAGTGATGAGTTAAATTCAAGCCCTACTGACATTGCTTGCAGTCCTCTTATGAGCCCCCAAGTTGAGCCAATACTTCTCCACAGCAGGAATTTGCAGCTGGTGCTGAGTTGAAATTCTGTGCTGAATACAGCCTCTGCGTTCTGCAAGAATCTTTTCAGCCCTGACTTGAATTCAAGCCAAGGCTACAAGAGAAGAATTCCAGCACAGAGAGGTGTTTTAGACACAACAAAATAATACTATGCATTAGCCTTCAAGTCTCTTCTCTCTCATGCCATCTCCTATTCATTATTGTTTTTTTCTTCCCACTGGCTCCTCAAGATGAAAAAGTGATCTATGTGTATTCATATTGGCAGAAAAGACATATACATACCATTTTCCATCTAGGGCAACATGGTTAATATGAAGATTGCTTAGGGGCCCAACTACACACTATATTAAATATGTGAACTAGGATCCACCATACTGTTTAAAAAATAGTTCAGGGAGACTGAAATTTGGGGTAGTGGACTACAGAGGGGTATATGTTTAACCCTTTTACTACCCACTATTTTGTTATTCTAACTCTCACCCCAGGATTTTTCCCTCCAGAATTCCAAATTTGTGTTTATGGTCACTGTGAGTGTATAAATGTATTTATAACAACTGTTATTATCATGCAAGGTTCCAGGTTAAAACTATAATACAACTTTTAAAAAAACCAACCAACCAACCAATCAATCAATCAATCAATCAATCAATCAACCAACCAACCAACCAACCAACCAACCAACCAACCAATCAGAGAGCTAAAAAAGAGAGCTAAAAACTGTACATTGCTTATGAGACCAGAAAAAGTTAAATCAATCCAAAATATTGACAAAAAAGAAAGGTCTTGCACAAAGTCAACAAAGGGGAAACCAGCTGGGCCTCCTGAGGTAGGAATTGCCACAATTTGGGAGCCACAACCAAAAACATTCTATTCCTGACATGCTACCCAGCCAAGTGGACTTCTGATAGCATCCCAAGATGCAGAGCACAGTTTTTCAGGCATAATGCAGTGAAGGAGCAGATTAATGTGGCAGAATATTTTGGTCTCAAACTATTTAGTATAAGGACAGAATCTCTCGTGAACTGCTTCTGTCTTGGGTTAGCTGGCAACGTGCACGACTGAGTCCTCTATGCCATCTTCCTTAGAAGCTTTGCTTCTGAATCCTAAGTAAGTATGATTGTGGGGCAGGTCTGGGGTACTGTGTTGAAATAAATGCCCTACACAAGCTCCGAGGAATTTAAAATTAACTTGACTTTACCTGTTTCAGAATTTAACCCTGGTCATCAAAAACAAATTCAGGAGATAAGGTCTGGAGAACCATGAGAATGTCTAGTTGCTTGGCAGACCAGACGCATGTGCTGTTTTGAGCCTGGCTGGCATTGTGCATGAAATTTGGAAATTTGGGGTGCACTTACAGGTCAGTAGCAGCTTGGCTAGAAGCAGTACATCAATCTAGCATGCTGATACCAAGATGCCTGGCATGCCACATGAACAGAGTGTGTGCTCCACAGCCCAATTCTAGTATGGTACAAAAAAATGAATCCAAAATTTGAAGTAAAATGGAGGCAGTTCTCCCTCAACCTCAAAAGCCCTCTTCCTGCACAGGGAATTTTAATGCAAAGCTGGAGGACTTAAGACTATCATGGCCACTTATGCTCACCCAAGAAGAGGACCTTGATGGTTAACTGCTCACCCTTCTTTTAGGGGTCTTTATCTTTAAACTAGACTTGACAGCCCTTCAAATAGAGGACTTCACTCTATAAAGTAGGACACATGGCCGCTCTGCTTATTAAGGACAAATGACTGAGAGATGTCTATTATCCACTCCCCGACCCCTTTGAAGTGTAACATTTTAAATATTTCTGAAAGTTCATTTTATTTATTTTGACAATTTGTATAGTGCTTAATCACAGCCATCTTGAAGAGGTTTACAACAATCTCAATGCAGAGCCCCAGAGATTGAGCAACATTAAATTAGCCAGATAAATTATTCTAATTCCTCTTGTCTACCTGCATTTGTATGAGGATGTCTCTTATTTATGTATAAATAAAAAATTATTATTATTATTATTAGCTCAGGGGTCAGCAAACTTTTTCAGCAGGGGGCTGATTCACTGTCCCTCAGACCTTGTAGGGAGCCGAACTATATATTTATCAGCATGATTTCATCTTCCAAACGTTTCTCCTGCATCAAGCAGGATGCACAAAGCATTTTTTTTTTAATTAAAAGAAATCAAGACTCCTTGAGGTCCAGTCCTCTCCTCCTTTCTTCCCACTCTGCCCTCTGCCTGCCCCTCAAAGCTGGCATGTCTCCTCCTCCTTGTCCGCTCTGCAGCAGCTGCTATGAGCTGCCCAAGGGAGAAGACCAATAGTGGTGGCCATGGAGAAGAACTTTCTTTATGTATGCCACAACAGCAGCAAGAATACTTATTGCAAAGTATTGGAAGACACAAGATCTACCCACTTTGGAAGAATGGCAGACGAAGGTGATGGACTATATGGGACTGGCAGAAATGACTGGCAGAATCCGAGACCAGGGAGAAGAGTCGGTGGAAGAAGATTGGAAGAAATTTAAAGACTACCTACAGAAATATTGTAAAATTAATGAATGTTAGAACGATGTTGGATAGAAATTAAGTGGTTTCCAGCTGTAATGCTTTAAGAGAATATGAAAAAAAGGTTATAAACAGGTAAAAATCTAAGGGTAAGGATTTGCTGAACCAACAATTTGAAGTGGAATACAAAAAAGGGAGGTATGAGGAGGTCCGGGAAATAAGTTAAAGGAAAAGTAGTAAATGGAAAATCTGTGTGTTTTTAAGTATTTTTATTTTTGTATTTTTGTTTTTTTTTCTTCCTTTTTTCATTTTTATTGTAATACTTAAAAAAATTCTAATAAATATCTTACAAAAAAAATAAAATTCCTTCCAGTAGCACCTAAAAGACCAACTAAGTTAGTTCTTCGTATGAGCTTTCGTGTGCATGCACACGAAATGCACACGAAATGCACAGATGCATGCACATCTGAAGAAGTGTGCATGCACACAAAAGCTCATACCAAGAACTAACTTAGTTGGTCTTTAAGGTGCTACCGGAAGGAATTTTATTTTGTTTTGACTATGGCAGACCAACACGGCTACCTATCTGTTACAAAAAAAGAGAGAGAGAGAAGCCATTGGAGAGGTAACAGGTCCTCCCTGACATCCTGTCGCTGAGGACAAGCATCAGCTCATCCACCTCCTTGAGCTCAACGGCAGCAACACTGGAAAGGGAAACAGGGACATTCTGGGATCAAATCAGAAGCTGAGATGGCTTTCATAATTCCGGGACTGTCCCTGGAAAATCGGGACACTTGGAGCGTATGGCATGCTCCCTATAAGCGAATGTGTAATGTGATAAATGCATACTGTACAATGGAGCCAGATGAAGCTGCATCAGCAAAAGGACAGTTGAAAAAGTATATTACACAAACAAATCTGTATTCGATGGATGAAAGGTTATATGATTTCTGACATGATTGAGGATCGCAGAGCCAGAGACAAAGAAGCTTGTAGAGTTAAAATCGAGATGTGGAAATATGGAAATATGGATGAGAGGCAGGACTGAGATTCGGATTTGCTTCAAGGTTCAGACTATGGGAAGTCGTAAAATTAATAATTACAATTTGGAAGATAATTTGACCTTTTTATTTTAGTTTTTTAGTTTTATTGGATTATGATTTGATATGTTAATTGGATGTCTTTTCTTGGAAAATTAATAAAAACGATCTAGCAAAACAATGTATACTGTGCGGTTCCCAACAACAGAGAAACTGGATGGACTGCAACTCAGCTGATGTGCTTGACAATCTGACTGTGCTGCCACATGTGTGAAAAAGCCGATAGTGCAGTGATGGCGAACCTTTTAGAGACCGAGTGCCCAAACTGCAACCCTAAACCCACTTATTAATCACAGTGTCACCCACAGTGGAGGCTCCCCAAGGGAAAATGTGCACCCTGGGAGTTGTGGCTCCACCACCACCCTGACGCCCCATCTGAGGTGCTTCTACTTGGACACAAGTCCCAGGATCCCCGCCCAGCCTCTAAAAACAATATGAGCACCTGTTTGGGGATAGCGTTACATATCCAGATGGGACCATTGCCCCACCTGGCCTTTCCCTGGCCAGGAGGGAGAGCTGCCCAAGAGAGAAGACCAATAATGGTGGCCATGGAGAAGCCATTGGAGAGGCAACGGGTCCTCCCTGACAGCCTGTCACTCAGGACAAGCATCAGCTCATCCTGAGCTCAATGGCAGCAGCACTGGAAAGGGAAATAAAGACATTCTGGGATCAAATCAGAAGGTGAGATGGCTTGAGGGTGCCTTCTTGGTCTGGGCATCCTGGGCAGAGAGGCTGAGCAAAAGGAGCCCTAAAGGCGCTGCAGCAGATGGGCCAGTTTGGGGATTTGGGCTCTGTACTGTCCTGCTCAAACCTAGACAGCACCTTAAAAAGCACCTTAAAAAGCAGAGACATCACCTTGCCAACAAAGGTCCGTATAGTTCAAGCTATGGTTTTCCCAGTAGTGATGTATGGAAGTGAGAGCTGGACCATAAAGAAGGCTGATCGCCGAAGAATTGATGCTTTTGAATTATGGTGCTGGAGGGTCCCATGGACTGCAAGAAGATCAAACCTATCCATTCTGAAGGAAACCAGCCCTGAGTGCTCACTGGAAGGACAGATCCTGAAGGTGAGGATCCAGTACTTTGGCCACCTCATGAGAAGAGAAGACTCCCTGGAAAAGACCCTGGTGTTGGGAAAGATGGAGGGCACAAGGAGAAGGGGACGACACAGGACGAGATGGTTGGACAGTGTTCTTGAAGCTACCAGCATGAGTCTGACCAAACTGTGGAAGGCAGTGGAGGACAGGAGTGCCTAGTGTGCTCTGGTCCATGGGGTCACAAAGAGTCGGACACGACTAGACGACTAAACAACAACAACTGTCCTGATAGTGCAGCATCCGAAACCTCAGGGCAATTGGGCGCAATGAACTTGGGCCAAAGAATAGCTGTGACCCCTGTTTTGGCGAGACGGGCGTCACATCCCGCTCCTTCTGCGCAGTTCCCTGTGCTGACCCACCATGCGCATGGTCCAAGTTGAGCTGAAGATTCGACGCACCACCCTCGCCCTCTGCCAGCTCTGTGCTGGGGCGACGGTGCGTGTGTCCACAGAGAGGGCTTTGAATGCCCCTTCTGGCACACATGCCATAGGTTCGCCACCACTGCTATAGTGCAATCCTGTTGGCATAGCATTTTCTTTCCTCATTAAAATAAAATATAAAAAAATCCAGAAGCATTTTCAGTGAATATGTTTCTATTGTCTCCATGAAGGAGAATACAGAAAAGAAAAAGTATAAATGCGGTTGAAGAGAACCTGATGTGTTTTTTCTGTCCACAATGACATTTTCCCTGTTGCTATGGAAGTTGCTGAAATAGAAAAAAATAAATTGGCAGGATTTTCACTCTTGCAACATTTTAAAGAATTTTAGAAGCGAAGAATGTCTCCCTGTCTCTCTGTTAAGGTAGTCAGAATAGTAAATCACACATTTGGCCGGGGGGGAATTCATAACTTTAAGAAACCCTGGAAGTGTCTCGTATGGCATCTGTAAAGATTCCATCTGGAATTATTTAACTCAGGCATTGATACATGTATCGGAGTTTAAAGAGCATGTATAACTGGACAATGCATTGCAAAGCAGAGAAACTCGTCATACTTTCTCCTTTCTTCCAGCTCACTTAATTTATTTTTTTGATAATAAGTGCTGTCGTTGTTGTATCTTCAAGGATATCTTTCTTTTTGCAACCAGACTGGGAACAATTAAAGAAAGGTTTGAGGGGAGTTGCACAGTGTGTGTATGTGCACTTTAGTGACTATGCAGAAAGTTCATATCACAAAAGACCAGAATTTATTTTAAAGCAAGGAGCCCTGTGTGGCCATCTTTACTCAGGCAAGGGGGGGGAGAGAGAGAGAGACCGACCGTGGAAGACAGGACTGAATGTGAGTTCATGGTTGGCAGACCATCTTACTTTTTTTACTGAAAAAGATCTATCTGTCAAACTCAAAGAAAAATAGACTCCCTGTCTAATACTTCTTCAAGCTTTTGAATTATCTCTAGCAGTTGCCTTTTCATTGAACTGTGAGACAACTTAATTTGAAATTACTCTTTCTGGATATCCTAAGCCCTTGACACATTTCATTACCCTACCAAATGATTATAGGTATCTGTTAATTTGTTGGAGGACTTAGTAAACATCTCCGACAAGGAGTGTTTAAAAGAACCAGTAGTTAGCAAAGAAGAGGAAGCTGGCTATATCCTTTTGTTTATTTACTTAGCACTTACAGAGCACCACTTCTGTATCTAGCCTAAAAAGAAATATTTTAAGCAAACCGTAAAACTGGGCCTGATCTTTTCACAGACACATCATAAATCATTGTTAAAGCGAGGGCAAAAACTCTGAAAGAGGTCAGAGGTGGGAGAGAGGTCATCTCGAAGAAGGGACAGTGTGAAAAAGCAGAATGGGAGGACCTTAGGAGAATATAAAGGATAGAGAAAGGGAAACTCTTAACAGTAACTGGGCCAGCTGTAGCACAACTTAAAACACCAACACAACTGTAGCTCTCAAGTCATCAAGGGCACCCAAAGCCTTTGGGGTCATTTTCCAAAGATGCTTGCTAAACAATGAGCTCATGGTTTTTGGTTGTTATTTGCAAAAGAGTCAAAACAGTAACAATGCCACTCAGCTTTTCAAACTATTGAGTGTTTTCCTGCTTGATTTTCAAAGGCTTCAATGATGACACCATTGCGAACGTTGCTAACAGTGCTGAACTGTACACAGGAGGAAAACTTAATTGTTTTGAAATTGCTCAATTTATTAGTCATGAGGACATGCTTTCATAGGACTGATTTATGCCCTAATTACAAAGGCAAATTGTAAGTTTGTACAAAATACTTTCCTCGTTTTCAGTGGGTCAGTGCCAGGTTGATCTGTATCTGCATAACTTCATTCAATGCACTGAAAGAAATTCTCCTCAGAATATTACGGCCCACGTCTTCAGTACACATTTAAAGCAGTATCATATCACTTTAAATTTCAAAGTGGTTTCACAGTCAACCCCTCTTCCCAGGGAACTCTGGGAATTGTAGCTCTGCGAGGGGAACAGGGATCTCAGCATCGTTAATAAACTATAGTTCTCAGAATTATTTGAAGGAACCATAATAACTGTTTAAAGTGGTACAATATTGCTTTAAATGCATAGTGCAGATGGGGGCGGGGCCCCAGAGCTCTTATTGCGATAATAGCAATGTGTTGCTGCTGCTTTGTGGCAACCTGTTTGAGAACCAGACATATGAAATGTTACATCACTAGCAATGGGTATACAGTAATTTAGGGCTCGGGAAATAGGCAATGAACTTTTCAACATGTCACATTTGCTTTAAAGAAAAATCAGTCGGGGGCCCTTCCAGTCACTAACTGCAAGGTTTCTATTCTGACGGCTTGAGCATATAGCAAAAGCTGTGCTTGTGAATATTGTTGCAGTAGGGGCAACACACACACACCCCATTGCCCATGGCAGTAGAAGCTCCATTTCCTACAGACTGGGATCCTGTTGTGGTAACCTGTAAGAGTGCTCCCGCAGCCCCCATGGACTTTGCCGTTGGCTTGTCAAATTACAGTGGTACCTCGGGATGTGAACGGGATCCGTTCCAGAGCCCTGTTCGCATCCTGAATAGAACATAAGACGCGGTGGCACGTCTGCGAGGGCGCGAGTTGTGTTTTGCCGCTTCCGCGCATGCGTGCGACATCATTTTGAGTGTCTGCGCATGCGTGAGCGGCAAACCCCGGAAGTAACATGCTCTGTTACTTCCAGGTTGCTGTGGAGCACAACCCGAAAGCGCTCAACCTGAAGCACATTCAACCCAAGATATGACTGTATGGCCATTTCTCTGTTTGATGAAAAAAGTCAAAGATACAGATTCTGTTTCCTTGAAGAGAAGCCCAGCCCAGAGGGTGAAAGAGAATACCGTATTTTTCACTGTATAAGACGCACTCTATAAGACGCACCAGACCACACGACGCACCTAGTTTTTGGAGGAGGAAAACAAGAAAAAAAATATTCTGAATCTTGGAAGCCAGAACAGCAAGAGGGATCGCTGCGCAGTGAAAGCAGCAATTGCTTTTGCTGTTCTGGCTTCTGGGATAGCTGCGCAGCCTGCATTCGCTCCATAAGACGCACACACATTTCCCCTTACTTTTTAGGAGAGAAAAAGTGAGTCTTATAGAGCAAAAAATGCGGTAAATCAAGTCCAGTTATTTTTCACACAATATATGTGTTTATGTATAGGCATATATGGGGGTTGTCTTTCATAAAACACTTCTATAAATCAACCTCTTTTTTATCATGCACATTCCTATGTCATTATGAACTTTCTAGCTAACTCTCAGCCAAGTATGCACATGAACATTTTATGTATGGAGTGATGACAAAAGATACACGGAAGGTATAATTGTGCTCACCTTCTGGGCAAAGATAAAGTCCCAGTCCAGTAAAGGCTATTAAAGGTAAAGGTAAAGGTACCCCTGCCCGTACGGGCCAGTCTTGACAGACTCTGGGGTTGTGCGCCCATCTCACTTAAGAGGCCCGGGGCCAGCGCTGTCCGGAGACACTTCCGGGTCACGTGGCCAGCGTGACATCGCTGCTCTGGTGAGCCAGAGCCGCACACGGAAACGCCGTTTACCTTCCCGCTGGTAAGCGGTCCCTATTTATCTACTTGCACCCAGAGGTGCTTTCGAACTGCTAGGTTGTCAGGCGCTGGGACCGAGCAGCGGGAGCGCACCCCGCCGCAGGGATTCGAACCGCCGACCTTTCGATCGGCAAGTCCTAGGCGCTGAGGCTTTAACCCACAGCGCCACCTGCGTCCCCATTAGGTGCACTTAAATTCCATTGAATGCAATGGGACAAGTTCGCGGCTGCTAAGTTACTCCTTTGAATTTCAGCGGGACTTAAACCCGAGCGACTTTCTCTGGATGGGAGCCAAGCGTGCTCTTTGCTTCCCATGCTTCTTCCCCCTGAGTTGGAAAAAGAGGTTTCTGTATGCAGTTATTTTGCTGTAAGAAGAAACCACTGTTGAGAGAACAACATACGGCAAGCCAAATTCTTGTCTATCACTGAAGCAGCCACTCCACATCTATTTCTCATCTTTCCCATAGCAATATTTAATAAAACAAAAGTGCAGTGTGATGTCATCACACCCAGGCAGTGTACACATTTCTATCTACTCTGGTTCCAGTTTGGTATATCCTCTGATTTAACCCCATTTTGACAAATTTTTAAAAGCAGGAAATAAGGGGACTATCAAGTTTGGGGTATCCAGTCCTTCTTCCCCACCCTTGGTAAATTGAGCACCAGATTTGATGGGGTCGGGGTTGTATACGCATGAATGAGATGGTGTTTGTTTGTGGAGGGGGGGGCAAAGCCAACCGTTTTGCAGTAAAATGCATTCAAGGCAAGCCATTACATCACTCCATCCTAAAAGTTGCTGATTTTCAGAGCTGTCATCAGGAAAGATAAATGTTTGCTGTGCAGGCTAAGCGGGGGAGAGGAACTCATCCACTCAGCAGCCATGAACACCTCTTGAGAAATGTCATGTTCGTTCAGTTTGGGGAGGCAAGTAAGAACTGGTCTTCCTTAGGGAAGGAGGGTTAGGAAGGGTGTTTTGGCTGTGTGAGCAATTCCTCTTCCTCCTCCCTTAGATTCCACTCATTTCACAATGGAAAGTGCACAGAATGAAGCAGATGTCATTTCAGAAGGCAACATTCTCTGTGACAGTGCCCTGAATGAACTAAAACAGACGAGGCATGGGCTGGGGAACCTCAGGCCTGAGGGCTAAATGTGGCCCTCCAAGCATCTCTAGCTGTTCCTTGGTACTCTGCCTGGGCCAGCAGGCCCCACCCGCCACCAGCTCTGCTCTGCTCTCTCCTTTAGAGTTTTTGTCAGACCAGAAGGTGCCTTTGAACTGTAACTGCCTCTTGTTTCCTTGAACAGAGGGTGGAGAGGGGTGTGCATGTGCATGTCTGTAGGAACCTCTGGCTATGGTGTGACTGGAAGGAAACTTCCTGTATGGAGGAGATCCCACCCTAGACTTCCTGGAGCAATAAATGGCCTCGGTCCTGTATACCTGAAGGCGCGTCTCCACCCCCATCATTCAGTCCGGACACTGAGGTCCAGCTCTGAGGGCCTTCTGGTGGTGCGAGGTTACAGGGAACCAGACAGAGGGCCTTCTCGGTAGTGGCACCCACCCTGTGGAACACCCTCCCTTCAGATGTGAAGGAAATAAGCAGCTATCCTATCTTTAAAAGGCAGCCCTGTTTAGGGAAGTTTTTAATATTTAATGCTGTATTGTTTTTAACACTTGATTAGGAGCCGCCCAGAGTGGCTGGGGAAACTCAGCCAGATGGCGGGGTATAAATAATATATTATTATTATTATTATTATTATTATTATTATTATTATTATTATATTGTGATTTTGACATTTCTAGATGGGGAAGGGATGGGGACAAATACACCCAGAACCCCTTGTCCTTCTCACCCAGAAGTTTTGCTCTTTATTGCCCCTACCCAACCTTCATACCACCCTCGCCTACCACCACACCTTTGCCAGCTATCCCTCCTCTGCTGCCTTGGTGGTGGCTAGCCCTCAGCCGTAGATGGAAATGGTGCGTCTGCTTTTAGAAGTTTGCTTCCAGGTGTGTTGTGCCTGCTTGCAGATGTGCGGTGGAGGCAGAGGAGGCGGCAGAAGCCGTGGCAGAGACTGCCACAGCCGCCCTGACCACTGCGGAGGCAGTGGCAGCAGAGGAGAGGCAGTGGAAGTGGGGCATCCCAGAATTCAAACAGAAGCAGAGACAACTTCGGGACAGTTGAGTGGTATGACATATTACGCAAGCATATATTTATTTCTTCTTGTGCCGTTGACTTTGCACGAAGAGTGTCTTATGACTTGGAAAATGGCACATGAAAACAAGAGGCTTTTATGAAGGGGGAAGCGAGTTGATCAACAGGCATTTTATTGAAGCAGCTCTTCAATGTGTAGAAACCAGAAATGTTTGTACCACCTTAGCCAGAGGTAATCACATGCCAGAAAGTGGTCGTGCAGAATTTGGAAAAGACATCATACATGGGGCTTAAAATGGAGGGAGGTATGGGGAAATCATTCTTAAGGAAATCAGCCCTGAGTGCTCACTGGAAGGACAGATCCTGAAGCTGAGGCTCCAAGACTTTGGCCACCTCATGAGAAGAGAAGACTCCCTGGAAAAAACCCTGATGCTGGGAAAGATGGAGGGCACATGGAGAAGGGGACGACAGAGGACGAGATGGTTGGGCAGTGTTCTCGAAGCTACAAACATGAGTCTGACCAAACTGCAGGAGGCAGTGGAAGACAGGAGGGCCTGGCGTGCTCTGGTCCATGGGGTCACGAAGAGTTGGACATGACTAAACGACTAAACAACAACAACAACAACAATGGGGAAATCATGGATCAAAACTCATTTACAAATATATGTTAGTGCACATAAATTGTGGCTCAGTTTAAAAATTATTAATTTGAATCACAGTAAGGTTGCAATCCTAAACCCTCTCAGTCTAGAGAGTAAATCCCATTGAATTTAGTAGACTTACTTTTGAGCAAACATGCCCAGGATTGCCCAGTAAAACTACTCTCATATGCTCATGTATATGGGAGCAAGTCCCATTGATCTTGGAACAACTTATTCTGAGTAATCATGCTTAGGTTTGACCTGCATGTATTTTAAACCACAAAATACTTATTTAGAAGATAATGTGTGCAAGCAGGAAAATCTTATTTTTCATATGAGTATAGGGCACAGAATACTTAAAAAAAAAAAAGATTTGTTGCAACAAGAAGTTTATGTAAAATATTTTACACATCTTCCATTCCCGCCCATGAGTCCAAGACGAATAATGCACATTTTCCAGTTCTAAGCATATTTAATACAATGTTTTTACAACAGCTGTTGCTTTCACAGAACTTTAACCTTGCTGCACAAATCCATGTCAAGGAAAATACTCTGTTGTCTTGGATACGGCCTCTACACACGTCCCTTTTCTCAGCTGGCTGGTGTCAGCTTTCAGCCTCTGAGGCCTTCCAAACCTCGCAGCCAGGATCAGGGCCTCTCATCTGCCCAGATTTCTTTTCCAGCCCTGATTAAAGTTTGTAGTGGAATCATTCTGCAGTAATAGCTTTCTTCATGTATGAGCAGCTTCCCTCAAAGTACCTGATGAGAGAATGGCAAAATTAACTCCAGGGGGCGGGAGAATATTAATCAGCCTTTCCTGGCTTAGCCAGGTGCTTTGTCTTGCTAGACTTGGACCAATTTATTACACTTGGAAGACTGTTCAGAGTATTCTGCGACAATTCACTGTCGCTCAAATGTTCAGAAAACTTTTGGCTGTCTCCTTGAGAGGGGAGATATTATTACTACCTCCGAGTTTGCTCGTGAAAGCTCTTTCAAGCACAGCGCTTTGTTAAATGTGTATGAGCAGTTGCTGAGAAACGTGGAAGACTAATAATCTACAAGGTTCCACTCCCTCTTTGTTACATACTGCAGCACTAAGCAACATTATGGCGAGCCATGAAGGCTCAGCCTTAAGCACATTTGTGTGTTCAGACCTTTAAAACTCCCTACTTAAATAAATTCAGACAAGACTCAAATTTTGGTTTGGTTTTTGGCAGAATTTAGGCCACAACTTTATTGATTACAGCAAGTGAGTGGTTGCATAGGCTCTGGTTCGACTAGCTCCCTGCACCCTTGCAGGTAGCGCTGACCCAGGGCACCAGCATAGGTCAGCCTAGGGTGAAGACCCAGATAGGCGGAAAGCCGGAACAGGCTATGTTCACCACCTAAATGCCCCCCTGGCACGGGCACAACACCTTCACAGGGTTGACCAAACCATTGAGCCCCTGGATTCCTTTAATGGAATACCCTTCACATAGGGATGGTGAGAGCATTCTTCCATCCCTATCACCTGAACCAGAGCCCATCCACAACCGTACAAGTTGTGACGATTTGTTACGCGGCAGGCGAAACCCAAATGGCAACAGCTAGTCAGCCAAGTGGGGAAAATTCCTGCTGTGCCCCTGTCCCAAGAACAGAAGACACACGACGGCATAGCAATGTCAAGTGTACAAGCCCTAAATATAGGGAGAGGTGGGTGTTCCAATGCACACACCGAAAGAGGAAGCTCTGGGTTACGCGCATAGGTATATATGGACCGCTTGATCCGTTTAGCCTGCGTTCCATTGGCCTAATTAAACCCAGCATCAAGGGACCTACCAATTGGGTGTTGTGGCTATCCAAACGTACCCACCCACAACACAGGGTTTGGTTGCCAGGTCTCACCGCAACAAGTGCCCTCTTTAAGGGAGGACCCAATTTACATGCAGACCAATCTCAAAGAAACCAGTGCGACACACATACACAATATATCAGGCTTCCTCAACCTCCCCCCTCCAGATCAGTGGCGTAGCGTGGGGGGTGCAGGGGGGGCCGGCCGCACCGGGCACAACATCTGGGAGTTAGGGTTAGGGGGCGCAAACCCACGGGTTAGGGGGCGCAAATCCACGGGTTAGGGGGCGCAAATTACTTGCCTTGCCCCGGGTGCTGACAACCCACGCTACGCCTGCTCCAGATGTTTTGAGACTACAATTACCATCATCCCTGACAACTGGTCCTGATAGCTAGGCATCATGGTAGCTGTACGCCGAAAATATCTGGAGCGCCGAGGTTGAGGAAGCCTGCAGTATGTGAAATATCTGCTCACCTTGGGCTTCAGGCTGGGCAGATTTTGTCACATGGTGCGGCTGTGGCCATATCCAGAGAAAATCACCTTTGTCCTACCTGGTCAGAGGAGGGGGATGGCCACTTGGCCCTGGCCATGCCAGGCCCACTGTTTGGGCAGGCCTGGCCCACAAGACTATCAGGACATGAGTATGGGGGCTGTGCCCTGCCTGCTCCTGGGGTATTTAGGAGGGCGTCCTGGAACAGACCGCCCTCTTGGCTGACCGACACAGGATTTGCATCCCACCCAGACTGTTAGGGACCTGCTCAGTGGGGGAGTGGGCAGGTTAGCATAAGGACATTGATGGTTAATTGGTCGCCATATTCAGGGCCAGGGAGGAATTTTCCCTGCAAGCAAATTGGCCGGACTGCAGATTTTTGCCTACCTCATAGCAGCTGTCACAACTTGGATGGATAAGGCATTGGGCCGGATCCTTAGTCACAGGGGTACTCTGTTAGAGGGGTCCAGGAGGGGAGACTCTATCTGGGAGTCCAGTGGGGGACCAGTGGGCCAATACACTTCTCCCAATGGCGGCCTGCATGGGGTTGTGGCATCCAGTCCATGTTGGGGTCCAATCCCCAGCACATGTTCAACCCCACCGGGTTCCTATCATGCACAATGCCTTAGCCAAACCTACTGTTAAAGGTAAAGGGACCCCTGACCATTAGGTCCAATCGTGACCGACTCTGGGGTTGTGGCACTCATCTCGCTTTATTGGCCAAAGGAGCCGGTCATGTGGCCAGCATGACTAAGCCGCTTCTGGCGAACCAGAGCAGCGCACAGAAACACCGTTTACCTTCCCACCGGAGCGGTACCTATTTATCTACTTGCACTTTGACGTGCTTTCGAACTGCTAGGTGGGCAGGAGCTGGGACCGAACAATGGGAGCTCACCCCGTCGCGGGGATTCGAACCGCCAACCTTCTGATCGGCAAGTCCTAGGCTCTGTGGTTTAACCCACAGCGCCACCCGCATCCCTAACTCTTACCTACTCTTACCTGTAATCAATAAAGTTGTAGCCTGATTCAACCCAATACCAATCTCCTGTGTTCATTTCCTCGCTCTTCCCTGCACCGGCTGCAGACATCATGCGTCTGTGGCAGCAATGAGTGTGGGGAGTTCAGTACTGGACAAATTGAGCAAACTCTTGGCAGATTTTCAATCTACTCTTTTGTATAGTCTAGGGCTGAGTGTTGCACTCAGTCCCAACCCAGTGCAAGGGGACAAGACTTAGGAACATGGAGAGCCACCTAATATTGAGTCACACAATTGCACCAGTGTAGGAGGAGAAGGGGACAACAGAGGATGAGATGGTTGGACAATGTTCTCGAAGCTACCAACATGAATTTGACAAAACTGCAGGAGGCGGTGGAAAACAGGAGTACCTGGCGTTCTCTGGTCCAGGGGGTCACGAAGCGTCAGACACAACTAAACAACAACAGCTCAATACTGTCCTCACTGACTAGTAGCAACTCTCTGTGATTTCAGACAGCATTTTCTCCCAGCCCTACCTAGAGATGTTGGGAATAGAGAGGGGCAAATAGGTCAATTTTGGTTTCCCTGAGTTTCCCTCATTTTCCCAATCTTAAATTCACTTGTCCACATTTCCACATCAGTTTGCAATTTTAAAATAGTCATCATGACCTCCCTCCTAATATACATGTTTGTGTGCAGTTTTGCCTAATACACCCAATCTTGCAAAGTAATTTCCCCTAATGCAATGCGTTTGTGTATGTCATTTTCACTAATATATGCATTTCTGTGTGCACCTTACTCACGTATATGCATTTTTATACACGGTACTTGCACGTGTATGAAAGAGATGCATGGCACAATTCAGAGAAGTGTCAATTTCGAAGGATGGCTGTGTTTTGGTTCTTATACGGTCTTGGAAACTGCAAATTAGGAAAGTTTGCCTTTCAGTGTGAACTGATTTGAATCCCTGCCACCCCTAGCCAGGGATCGTACCTTGGACCTTCTGAATGAACTTTGGATGCTCTGTCCTTGAGCTGTGACCTTTTTCACTTCATCTTGTACCAAAAGCCAGTTCCAGAACAGCCTTCCTCCAACTCTGTTGGAGGAAGAATAATAAATAAATAAATAAATAAATAAATAAATAAATAAATAAAGTCAGACTGCTGACATTTCATTCAGTAATAATAAGAATAAAAATCACTGACAGGACCAAGAGAAGTAAATGTATTGATTCATATTGATCATAGTCATGCTTACAATAGATTCCCTCCATAGATTCGCACTCAGATGTTTCATGGCTTAACTGCATGTTTCAAATGCTTTCCAATTGACATTTTAGCTCGGGAGACTGAAAATCGATTAAATAAACATCAGTTATGGTTTAATATGCAAGATCAGAAGCGTATCATTTTTCATTCTGGAGTTCACAGGGAAAGAACCAATGAGGAGAGGAAGATTGATTGAGTATAAACTGTTAAAATATCCCCCATGCCAACGGGAGCTAAAGCTTGTGAGGGTCTATTATATGATGTTTTAAGAGGCAATGTCAGCACATTCATAACTGAGTAACTTAATGAACACAGAGAATAGAAAAGGCTTTTGGTTTCTTTTGTAAGTCTTTTTCCCAAGGAGGGGGGAGTCCCCTGAGTTTATAAATGTTAGAAAAGGTACCTTACCACAGCAAATGAAGATAAAGTTCAGCTTTACTAGTCCCATTTTTTGGGGGGTGGGGGTGGACACTGTGGTTGAGAGAGCAGGAATATGTAAGCCCTGCAGCTCAGTGTTGTTAGACAGAGTGTTGTTGTCGTTGTGGGGTTGTTGTTTTTTTGAGAAAGTAGTGTACATGGGCGTAGACAAGGGGGGCAGGGAGGGGCAGCTGCCCCCTCTAAATCAATAAAAATTAAAAATACATAGCTGAGGTTCTGCCCCCCCCAACAAAGGCCTACTGCCCCCCCCCCCAAATCCTGGCTACACCAATGGTAGTGTACAATAACCCTGCATGTTATCTTGGCTGTGAGTCCTGGAATACCTGCTTCCCGCCTTGCAGGCCTTTTTTCCGGGCCTGGAAAGGTGTGTTGAAGTAAGAGTGGCAAAAAAACCACAGTTAATAAGCTCAACTTATATATATATAGGACTGACACCCTTCTTTGGAAATTAAACCAATGTCCAGACTTAAACATCCAAAAACTTGCAGAAACCGGTAAAGTAAAGGTAAAGGGACCCCTGACCATTAGGTCCAGTTGTGACAGACTCTGGGGTTGCGGCGCTCATCTCACTTTACTGGCCTCCGGGTCATGTGGCCAGCATGACTAAGTCGCTTCTGGCGAACCAGAGCAGCACACGGAAACACCGTTTACTTTCCCGCCGGAGCAGTACTTATTTATCTACTTGCACTTTTGCTGTGCTTTCAAACTGCTAGGTTGGCAGGAGCTGGGACCGAGCAATGGGAGCTCACCCCATCTTGGGGATTCAAACTGCCGACCTTCTGATTGGCAAGCCCTAGGCTCTGTGGCTTAGACCATAGTACCACCCATGTCCATTAACTCACCTAAAAACAGGGGTGACACACAAGTAATAAGTTGTCTGACAGACAGAATGTCAATAAGTGATTCATTCCCCATCATTGCATTTCTGTACAGGCAAAGATGTAACCTGCTGAATTTCTGCCTGCCATAAAGCTGCTAAAGACTGAAGAGCCTTGCTCTCCCGCAGGGCCAGCCCTCAACCATGAGTTATAAACCAGTTTTGTTGCTGGAGCTTTTTGATTAACTGGCTGGCAATACGACATTCAGTGCAAGTCCAGGCATGGTAGTTTAGACTGGGGTGTGGTGGGGTCAGATGAGAATTAAGATTTATAGCAACCAAGGTTCAAATGCCTATGCTTGGATAAGTTCAAGATGAGATTGGTAAAAAGCAAGCAGTGCATTCCAAGAGCATTTGTTGTGATTATTTATAGCAGTGTTATTAGCATAGGTCAAGCGGTTGCTCTTTTCTTCCCCTACAAAAAGAATTTGAACCTTTTACATGGGTATACACATTTAAGTGCTTATACCATCAGCAGCAATCCGCCCATAAGAACCCCTGTATTTCCCTCATGTTGCTGCTACAATAAACTTTCCCTCATGTTGCTGCTACAATAAACTTCACAGTAGCCTCTCCCAAAACATTTCTCTGGATAACAGTTCTGGATTACATACATACATAGATATATGCATCATTTTATTTGCATGCCACCTTAATAAAGTTAAGATGCTCAAAGTCAAAACATATAAAAAAATTTAAAAAATGTCCAGTAGCACCTTAGAGACCAACTAGGTTTGTTCGTGGTATAAGCTTTCATGTGCATGCACACTTCTAGAACCATGCTCATAGTGGTTTACAACATTAAAAATACATAATTCAAAGTAATCATCAACATTAAGTAAAACATTGAAAATGTACACAACCAAATCAAACAAATACCACATAAATCATAATATACAAAAATTAATGTCAATAACAGCAACAACCACACACACACACACCCAAACAAAAAAACCCCAAACAATACCCCAGCAGCTTCAGCTTTTGTAGCTGGAGTCAGTCAAGGCCCACCTTGTTAAATTTAATTCACTGAAATTGTAAATGCTTTTATGCATTTACTTATATGCATTTAAACTATGTGTTTAAATTTGATTGGTTAGTAACTGAATTCTAGTGAGTTCTTGTGTGATTGGCTAACTTTGGACACATGGGCGGCATCTAGCGAAGGAGAGACCCTGTTTTATGTGAAGCAAGATGACTGTTTTAGAATCCACTGTGAACACTGCTGAGTTGAATAGAGTGTCAGAATGCTTCTTCTCTGTTGGAAAGAAAGAGAGCAAAGCTGCAGGAAAAGGCACAAGTGGAAATCTCTCATAGGAGTTGCAAGGCATGGCCGAACTGAGATGCAGAAGGCTGAGCTCTGGAAAGAAAGGAAAATACAGTTGTTTGGGAAGTTAGAAGAAGTGGCTGTAAGCCCATGCTTGGAGAAGCACGTGACTGTAAATATTAATCTAGAACTAAAGGTTTCTGCAACCGGGACACGGGTGGCGCTGTGGGTTAAACCACAGAGCCTAGGACTTGCAAATCAGAAGGTCGGCGGTTCGAATTCTCACAATGGGGTGAGCTCCCATTGCTCAGTCCCAGCTCCTGCCAACCTAGCAGTTCAAAAGCACGTCAAAGTGCAAGTAGATAAATAAGGCTCCGGCGGGAAGGAACGGCAGAGCCAGTGTGGTGTAGTGGTTAAGAGCGGTACACTCCTAATCTGGGGAACCGGGTTCGCGTCTCTGCTCCTCCACATGCAGCTGCTGGGTGACCTTGGGCCAGTCACACTTCTTTGAAGTCTCTCAGCCTCACTCACCTCACAGAGTGTTTGTTGTGGGGGAGGAAGGGAAAGGAGAACGACCGCTCTCCACATTAAACGGGGAGGGGGCGCACTTTGCGTGGTCGTGCGCAGTCCCTGGACCCTGTGTGGCTCCATTGGCTTCGCCTTCCCCCAGGTGGGATACCTGGAGGTCTCCGCCTACCTCAGTCAGTTGTCCAGGGTGACCAGACCAGATAGGGGAGGGACTACCTGCCCACACAATAGAGGGAGGATCTTACCTGGGAATCTTCAGTTGGCTCCAGAGCTCCAGAAAGGAGAATGTTAGCCACTTTGAGACTCTTTAGGGTAGTGATAAAGCAGGATATCAAATCCAAACTCCTCTTCTTCTTCCGTGCACTGCTCTGGTTCTCCAGAAGCAGCTTAATCATGCTGGCCACATAACCCGGAAGCTGTCTGCGGACAAACGCCGGCTCCCTCAGCCAATAAAGTGAGATGAGCGTCGCAACCCTAGAGTCACCCATGACTGGACTTAACGGTCAGGGGTCCCTTTACCTTTTAATAGCCTCTTATAGAAAAACTGTTTCCCAACCCAGCCTTACGCTTAGCAACAAAATTGAGAGATGCTAAGGAGGATAAGAGATCACCTGATCTTTTCAGACTTCTCCACTGTGGTCAGATGTACTGTGTTTCTATTCAGATTGTTCTAATAATTTATAAATGCCCATCTATGCACATAAATCAGAACATGTGCAAATTTTGTGCAAATCTGTGCCACATTTTGTGGGTGGGACCAATGGCCTAATCTACATATGGTGTGCTGGGTGGGCACAAAAAAATCTTTCATTACACTTGAAACAGAGTCAAATTTCAAGCCATTCTGGTGGCTACCATACTGTATTTGTCTTTGAGATAATATATAAAACCATGAGCTGAATGATTCCACTTCACTTTCCCCTAGGACAGACAAGTTACCCATCCTCCTACCTTGGTCAGATTCCAAAGGAAACAATTATATACTTCACTTAATTTATTCCTTCCACTGAAGTGAAGCCTAATATTCTTCACTTCCTGCTTTAAGCAGTACTGGAGTTTTGTGTCACATTTTGTCTCAGAGTTAAGAGCTTTCAAATTATGTAATTTCCAAATGAAGAAAATCTAGGTTTTTAGTCTTTGTATATGTTTCATTTGTATTTACTCTTTCCATTGAGGTGATCTAACTGGGCAAAATCAATCCAGAGATAAGGGCTTTTAAGGTCTGTTGATTTGACATGTGCTTAAATCTTTCCCCTATTCGGAGAACAGAGTGCAGTCATACCTCAGGTTAAAGACACTTCAGGTTGAGATTTTCCAGGTTGCATTCCGCAGCAACCCAGAAGTAATGGAACGGGTTACTTCTGGGTTTTGCTGCTCGCACATGCACAGATGCTCAAAATGATGTCACGCGCATACGCAGAAGCAGTGAATCACAACCTGCGCACGCGCAGACTCGGGTTGCGTTCTGCTCAGGGTGCGAACAGGGCTCCGGAACGGATCCCGTTCGCATCCAGAGGTACCACTGTATCCATAATTTCACTTGTTATCTAGGTAACTTAGGGACCAATCCTAACCCTCCAATGTTGATGGTGGGGTTAGGAAAGCTGAATCCCCTCGCAGGGAGTCGACGTTGCAGGCAGATCATGAGTCCGCCCCGTGCACACGGGGGTTAGGTAGCACCGCGTCACAGGGAGTTCCTGGTCGTGTCTTTTCATATTGGCCAGTCCGATCGGCCGAAGGGGGCATGGCTTAGCCCATTTAAACAAGCTATGGCCAGGCTCGCTCCCTCTTTTACCTGGCTCATGTGGCTGTTAGGCATTGGAGTGTTCGGTTGGAGGTGAAGGGAGGTGGCAGCCATCACCTACCCCTCCTATTTCAAAGGGTATTCAGTTAAAGGAATCCGGGGTGTGTGTCCTCTGTCCGAAGCCCAGACACGGGCCAGAGCCATAGCACGACCCCTATCGGTGACCCTGGGGGAATTCCTAGTTGATATGCATCAACAAGGCTCCCCCTATCAGTAGTTAACCCTTACTAGACTCCCGGCAGGTGGGCAGGAGTCAGACATAGTCATTGGTTCCAATGCCTAAGCCAATACCACTCACATTCTGTAATCAATAATGTTGTGGCCTTTTTCAGCCCGCTGTGGTCTAAACCACAGAGCCTAGGGCTTGCTGATCAGAAGGTCGGCGGTTCAGATCCCTGTAACGGGGTGAGCTCCCGTTACTTGGTCCCTGCTCCTGCCAACCTAGCAGTTCGAAAGCACGTCAAAGTGCAAGTAGATAAATAGGTACCACTCTGGTGGGAAGGTAAACGGCGTTTCCATGTGCTGCTCTGGTTCGCTAGATGCAGCTTAGTCATGCTGGCCACATGACCCGGAAGCTGTACACCGGCTCCCTCGGCCAATAAAGCAAGATGAGCGCCGCAAACCCAGAATCAGCCACGACTGGACCTAATGGTCAGGGGTCCCTTTACCTTTACCCTACTTTCTGGTGTCAAGTGTCTTTATTCTACAATGGGGGAGGGTTCAGGACCTTGCCACACAAATAGTGTAGGAGTCTTCTTGTCTTGCCTTGGTAGCAATCGGGTATCAGGGCACTCCAAAAACACAGCATCTTAAGGAGAAGCTAAGGTCAAATACAGTGAGTCAGTTCAAGACTGGCTGTGGTCCAACAGCTGGGACATGAGACAGAGGAGTTGAATAAGAGTTCAGGGTGGTGGCGTTGCAGATACAGGGAAACAAATCAGGTCATCATGTGTCCAGAAAGGTAAAAACAACTTGAAATGCAGTCTATGTGTGTGAGGGAGAATCTTGATGCATTTTAAGTTGCTAATGTGTACATGCCCTACATCTGCAAAGGATTATACTGCAATAATTATTCTGTCCCCAGTGTTCCTTATTAATGAATTAAGTAATATTAACCCAGTTTGGTACTCAGGAATGATGTGGAGATGCCACAAAGAAAGTACAAATAAAAAACCAGAAAACTCAAAAGTCTAAATGCTTTCTCTTTTCCCCTCCAGGCTATTATCTCTCACATATCTTAGAGTTGTTGACAGAGTCATGCTATGGTTGCTTCTGCTAAAACCTTCTTAATAGATGATTAGCTGGCTTTTCCTCCTGAGAACACAGATGTTGTTTTTCCTTTTTAGCCAAGGATTTGTTAAGATACTGCAGGCCTACTGTCACCACTTGAAAGCGGAAAAAGAGAGGGGAAAAAGAGAACCATCAAGCAGTCAAGATAAACTCCAAATGGATATACCCTCAAAACAGCTGAAGACCTTGGGCAGGTAAATTGTTTCAATTGTTTTCCTGACCCACCATTGCTTTGTTGTTGTTTTTAAAACCTAATTATGTCACACAGTGTTTCAAATCTGATGTTCCGTTTCAATAGGGATGATAGGTCCAAGTTAAGAGTTTGTTCTGACAGACTTCGTCCATGAGAAACATTGGATTGCAAATTTTATTACATCAGCATAATACACGGTTTAAAACAACTTGCAATCACAAAAACAGGGTGGGTCCAAAAAATACACATATCAGGTGTTAAAGGCCAGGGTAAAGAGGTGTGTATTCAGCATTTGCGTGTGAAGACCCCCCCCAAACCACCCCCAAAATAAATACACAATAGACACAGAATTTTAGTTTAAGGTTTTTGGCAATAATTTGGCCACAAGTTTATTGAATTACACAGGAGTCAGCTAAATTTTTCAGCAGGGGGCCAGTCCACTGTCCCTCAGACCTTGTGGGGGGCCTGACTATATTTTGAAAGGAAAAAAAAGAACAAATTCCTATGCCCCACAAATAATCCAGAGATGCATTTTAAATAAAAGTACACATTCTACTTATGTAAAAAACACCAGGCAGGCCCCACAAATAACCCAGAGAAGCATTTTAAATAAAAGGACACACATTCTACTCATGTAAAAATATGCTGATTCCCAGCCCGTTTGCAGGCAGGATTTAGAAGGCGATTGGGTCGGATCCGGCCCCCGGGCCTTAGTTTGCCTTCCCATAAATTATAGCTTGTGAATGGTTGCCTAGGGATTGGTTCCCGACTACCTGACCCTGCACCATGGCAGGGCAGGACTAACAACTGGATGCCACCAGAGGTCAATAAGGGAAAACATATTGGGGGAGCATGGAGTAGAAAGCAGGCTCCAGTTCACCCCATATGTTCCCAGGGTCTCGGGGTTTGGGGAGACAAACACTGTTTTTCATGTCATAAAGCCACTGCTTGATTGTTTGGAACCAAACTTGTTTTTTTTAAATAATAATAATAATAATAATATGTACCTTTGAATCCCTTCATCTGAATTAATTACCAAGAATTAAACTTGTGTATAGCCCAATAGTATGGGACGCAGGTGGCGCTGTGGGTTAAAGCCTCAGCGCCTAGGACTTGCCGATCGAAAGGTCGGCGGTTCGAATCCCTGCGGCGGGTTGCGCTCCCGCTGCTCGGTCCCGGCGCCTGCCAACCTAGCAGTTCGAAAGCACCTCCGGGTGCAAGTAGATAAATAGGGACCGCTTACCAGCGGGAAGGTAAACGGCGTTTCCGTGTGCGGCTCTGGCTCGCCAGATGCAGCTTTGTCACGCTGGCCACGTGACCCGGAAGTGTCTCCGGACAGCGCTGGCCCCTGGCCTCTTAAGTGAGATGGGCGCACAACCCCAGAGTCTTTCAAGACTGGCCCGTACGGGCAGGGGTACCTTTACCTTTACCTTTATAGCCCAATAGTAATATGTCTACTTTGAAGTAAGTTCCACTCTTACATACACTTAAGATTCCAGGCATAATACTTTTTTTTTATTATTCTCCACACCACCACATGAAACTCACAACTGATTCCTTCAGTTTCCATGGGGAAATGGGGAAGAGAAGAGAAGGAGAAAAGGGAATCAAATGGACCTGGATTGAATTAGTTCACCACGTGCTAAGTTGTGGCTTGGAGGAGTGTGTCGCTATTATGAGCTGTTTGCTTTGTCTTGGGAAATTGAGGAAATTACGTAAAGAAAAGGTGGGCTGTATTAACACATGCCAATGACACTTGAAAAAGAATAGTTTCACGTGATCGGTCCACAGTAAATTAATCAATCCTGGTGGGTTATTAATTTTCCTTCCTAAAATGCACCTGCAACGGTGGCATTTCAATGACGAGTTGATTTTTAAAAATATGAGTTTTGCAAAGTAGGAGAGAACAGTTACTCTTTTATGCGTCTAGTAAGTGTTTGCCATGTTTTAAGCACTAAAAGAAATCCAGAACTTTAACAAAGGAAACCTTTTCATATGCTTTGAAACACAATATGTATATAATGGAGTCGAGTCATGGTTTTATAATCACAACATGATCATGTACCAGAAGTGTGGCAGAGGCTAAAGGAGGAGTTTGAGAAGCTGCAGGAACTTGCACAACATGTTGGCAGGAGGAGAGCAAAACTACGGGGACTGTAGCCCCCCCCCCCATTAAAAAGCTGAGACTTTTTTTGTAAATGAGCCCACAGGATGAATATGAAATCTCTGATCTGGAGACCAGTCGTCAGGAAATTGCCAAATACTAACAACTCGTATTATGCTCATAAGCCAGCTGGCGAGATATCTGAGAACCAAACGAAAAAGCAAAAAAACACACTTGTTCCCTTTTGGGTATGAAAAAAGGCAGCCATTAAGCGAGACCAAGATATTTGGTTTCTGCTTTTCTAAATCCACCTTAAAAATCACTTAGAGCCAATAAGGGCTAACCACAGGAGAGCATAACCAGCCACATATCATTTATACTGAACTGCTTCTAAGGGGGTGATAAAGTGTATTTCGCAATCCATCACCGGCTGGGTTTTGAGCTGGCATGACAGGCCCCTAAAATGAATCAGTGCAGTGCTCCCAGTCCTAGATCAGTCACAGCAGGAGCGAGCCGTGTGTCTCTCTTCAGACAAGTTCGCCTTGCTGTCTAGACTGTGTCAAGTCGCTGTGTGTGAATCTTTAGGCTGTTCATGATGGTGGTGCTTTCTCTTAAACTTGCCTTCTCAGCCAGCCCAGAAGAAACACAGTGAAGAGTAGCTCTACACAGTGGCGTAGCGTAGGGGGTGCGGGGGAGCCGGCCTCACCGGGCGCAACATCTGGGGGGGCACGCTCGCACTCGCAGCTCTCTGCCCCTACCTGGCTCACTCATTCTCTCTCACTCCAGTGCTGGCTGTGCGAATCCGACCCGAGCCGCCGGGTCGCCGCCCACTGTGGAGGGGGTGGGTGCGAGGCGTGCGGTGCAGAGAGAGAGCGAGGGACTATCTGGGGGAGGGACAGTGCAGCGGCCGCCCAGTGCAGCGCTGAGAGCGGGAGAGAACCACACCAGACCAGACCAGGCAGCAGCAAGAAGAAGCTGGCAGCGGCGGCAGGTTAGGGGGTGCAAATTACTTGCCTTGCCCCGGGTGCTGACAACCCACGCTACGCCACTGGCTCTACACCTTCAAGTTTGCCAAGCTCCAACGTAAGATCCACCATCAGCTTGGCAGATGAAAATGACAGTTTTGAAAAACACATAAAACAGCATGGTGTGTATTGTGGAGTTTTATTCATGAAGTATCTACTATCTTTCACTGTGAAGAATGTGTTTGGCATGTGTGTATAGGTTGTTGTTGTTGTTGTTGTTATCATTATTATTTATTGTTTATATGCTGCCCATCTGATTGGGTTACCCCAGCCACTTTGGGAAGTTTCAAAAAAATTAAAACATAATACAATATCAAACATTAAAAACTTCCCTGAACAGGGCTGCCTTCAGATAGTTATTTTATCTACGAATAAGAATGAGTGCATCTCCTTCAGCCTAAAATCACATGTGCCCTTTTTATACAGACTGTGAGCGTTATGGAGGTGTTTTCTCAAAATGTGTGTTGACCTCTTAATCCATGTTGCCATCCAACGGTTTTGCTACCTGGGTGGAAAAGCTAAGTTGGAAATTTGGCCACCTCATTTGGCCTTGTGATTTCACAACTTGAGCATGAGGCACATACATTCCAGAAAAGACAAACTTCTCTCATACATGCATCTCCCAATCACGATCATATGTTGTGCTGTTTGTTTCAGACATCTTCCAGCCACATTCCATCCTAGATTTTTAAAATGTCAGAATGTGCTTCGGGGCATCTGAGCGTTCCATACAACTTGTAGGCTTAACAATAGTTTTCCCATTCATTGTCCAAACTTGTAGCAAGTGTATTTCACCAGGACCTCCTTTGCTTGAATGTCCTCCTCAAAATCACTGAAGCCATATTAGCTGACTGCACTAGAACTAGTGCCCACCTTAATGGAAATTATTATTAGGACGGCTGTTACGAGTAGTCGATATTTCTTACAGAATGTAGGGACTGGCCTCCTCCTGCAAAATATGGTGCAAACAAATGATGCCATATTTTGAGTCATGAAAATAAAGTTAACAGCAATTTAAGTAGGTCAGCAAGAGCTATTAAATAAGTTATTTTGGAGGCCTTGGCTTATTTATTTATTTTTGTCAAACACACTGAATTAAGAGTACAGACATTGCATCAAATGCTCCATCGCAATATAGGCTCCTGTAAGTTGTTGGTGGAAAAGGCAAATAGATTTGTCAGCCTGCCATATGACTCCATGAGGTCATCTATTCCTTCACAGCTCTAGCTTGCTGAGCCATAGACCACCCACACAGCTGGCCTGGGCTCTCTTTGGCAGTCAGAAAGAAACCTTATGATACTAGTGTTGGGGGGGGGACACAGAGTGAGCTATATTAAATATTTGCATGGTATTTTCTGGTGACGATTTTCTCCCCCACTTTTGTAGCTCCGTAGAAGTGCTGTTCAAGTATTGTTCAAAAATCTGTAGGAAAGATGAAATCTTGGTTAAGGTTACCAGACGTCCCCGTTTCCGGGGGACTTACACATCAGTCCCCTGACAAAATCCATCTCTTTAGTAGGCAGTTGAAAAGTGTCCCCGGATTCATTGAAAAGAAATCTGGTAACCTTAATCTTGGTGTTATAGGTTTTTACTAAGACTATATTACAGGAATTAAAGAACCTTTTAATGAGGGTAAAAGAGGAGAGCACAAAATATATTCTGAAGCGCAACATCAAAAAACTAAGATCATGGCCACTGGTCCCATCACCTCCTGGCAAATAGAAGGGGAAGAAATGGAGGCAGTGAGAGATTTACTTTCTTGGGCTCCATGATCACTGCAGATGGTGTCAGCAGCCACGAAATTAAAAGATGCCTGCTTCTTGGGGAAAAAGCAATGACAAACCTAGACAGCATCTTAAAAAGCAGAGACATTACCTTGCCAACAAAGGTCCGTATAGTTAAAGCCATGGTTTTCCCAGTAGTGATGTATGGAAGTGAGAGTTGGACCATAAAGAAGGCTGATTGCCAAAGAATTGATGCTTTTGAATTATGGTGCTGGAGGAGACTCTTGAAGAACAAACCTCTCCATTCTGAAGGAAATCAGCCCTGAGTGCTCACTGGAAGGACAGATCCTGAAGCTGAGGCTCCAATACTTTGGCCACCTCATGAGAAGAGAAGACTCCCTGGAAAAGACCCTGATGTTGGGAAAGATGGAGGGCACAAGGAGAAGGGGACGACAGAGGACGAGATGGTTGGACAGTGTTCTCGAAGCTACCAGCATGAGTTTGACCAAACTGCGGGAGGCAGTGGAAGACAGAAGTGCCTGGCGTGCTCAGGTCCAGGGGGTCACGAAGAGTCGGACACGACTAAATGACTAAACAACAACAACAAATATTTATATTTGTATAAGAGAGGTGCAATCTGCATTTTTGAAATCAGTACAAGATTGATTTTTTAGGGAAAGGCGTGGTTTATATGGCCTGGGACCCAAATACCTGAAAGAATGCCATACCCTATGCCAACCTTTCTGGTCTTTAAAGCTGATGAGCCATTTCTAATAGTCCCTGCAAAGGTTTAAGACAGAGCAGGGCTTTTTCAGTGACAGCTCCAAACCACCAACTGACCCCTCTACTGAGGTAGGCCTTCCCTCTGAAGAACATAAGAAGACTCTACTGGAGCAGGCCAAAGGCCTGTCAGTTCCAGCATCCTGTGTTCACTGTGGCCAATCAGATGTTTATGGGAAACCCCCAAGCAAAACCTGGTAATGCTTGCAGAGGAGTGACAAAGAGGTACTGCAAGCTGAGCACTCAGCCATCCTTGGAAATTTGTACTTATCTAAATTTTGCAACGCAGTTCACTAACCAAGCAATGTTTACAAAAATGCACACATTAGGGGATAGTGTGCATTAATGAACGTATTAGTGAAAATAAAATACAAAATTGCATTATATTAGGATTTTATTCCTTGCAACAATGTGCACGTTGGACAAAAACTGCATACAGAAATTTGTAAGATGGAAGAAATTAACACTCAAACGCTGAAGAATTTTCATGACGGTTTAGAAAAAGATCACAAATTGTTGCAGGAATGTGGAGAAGTGAATTAAAGACTGGGAAAATGGGGAACTTGAGAGAACCAAAACTGACATCCCTAGCACCTCTGCAGACTGGAGGCACTAAATGCTGCTGTTTCGCCAGTTGGCTTCCTTCCACCTTGATAGTTGTAATGGTTATAGGGGTTGCTCGTGCGTAAGTTGCCGCCACTCCTGGCTAGGTTGCCTGGTTAAACCTTTTCTGTCTGGACAGCCCTTCACTTCGTGGCTGTTTCAGTCGCTAGTAGAATCCGTCAGTGGGCGTTTCTTGAACCTCTTCCAGCAAAGAAGTTATTTGACAAAGAAGTCTCCGCCTACTCTCCCTGCGCGGAAGTCTTCTGCACAGGGTGGGTGTGGGCAGCAAAGGACCCGTGCTCTCCCCGCTGGTCTCCGGCGAGGAGTCCTGGAGCCCCCTCGCCGATTCCCCCATCTGCCCCCCTTTATCCCTGTTGTTACGCTGACTTCCTTCCCCAGCCGATGAGCTGCCTCTCTCCCTGCTGGGCCCTTCTCCAGCATTGCTTGGGAGCCTTGCCTCCGCCTCTAGCTCCGATGGCAGTTCCCTGACAATAGTGGTGGTTGTGTTTCTGTCCACCCATCAGTGGTATAGCCCCCTTCTCCACAGTGAAACCAGACGATCACAGGGGTTGTATTTTTGGTGAGTCACTCTGCAGTGGATATGAAGAAAACTTAATTTCCTGCCTAGTACAGCTGGGGGGGGGGTGAGAAGAGGGGTGAGAAGACAGGAGAAACTGTTGTCTGCAACTTTTTTTCTGTTGTTGTTCATATTAACATCTGTCATAAGGATTGTTAGAATGAGCTTATTCCCCCCCCCATAACAGCTGGTGAGTCACAGGTGCTAGTAAAGGAAACCACAGCTTCACAGAAACATACTGGGGAGTTTCTTTGTTATGTTAACACTGTATTTGGAGAGCACTTAATTTGCTTTGATGCAGAATGTTCTTTATGCATAAGGTGCTGTGTAAACATTTCTCCAGAGGCGACTTGCACTAACTTTAATTTTATTTGCAAAGAGGGCTGCTTTAAAGCAGATGAAATCTAATTACTTAACTGTTTTCTCAATATGATGTTAGCCCATGTGCATGCACTGTAAAAAAACCCCCAAAACCGAACAGGCCACACCTCAGAAAGACTGGGGCTTAGAATGAGGTTGTATCAACAGCCCACTGCCTCAAAGCATGACATTGTGCTGGCTTTACAGCAAAATCACAGCTGGGCATTGAGGACAGAGTCAATTCTTTAAGTCAGTTCTGGCCTTAACTAATTGAAGTTGTAAATAATTCTACTGACTAGGGCAACCACCTCCCCCCACCCCACCTTAAAAGGCTGCTGTATCTTTGACATCCATGCACTAAGCAGAAATTCAGGTGGCGAAATCTTTCCCATTACTCCATCTGCTTGCTGGGAAATGTGTCACCCTGGAGTTCGATTCTGCATCATGTCATGTAGCTGTCAAAAAGCAGACACAGGAGCTCTGCCAGAAAAAAAAGCTGGCAATCCTCCTTCATAAAACATTGTTCCAGAGCTCTAGAAACCACAAATTTATTTGTCCATCTTTCACATTTGCTCTCTGGAGGGCCAAATATGGAAGGGGCACCATCTGTCAACGGCTTGCTTTAGCACTAGCTTCGAAATGCTTGAGAGAAAAATAAGGAAAGATTGAACACAGTGTCATGGGACTAGTATCTCTTCTATTAAAAGATGTGCAAAACAGATGCTTTCATTTGCTCTGGTGAGGGTGTAAATAAATATACTCGTGGTTGTTGTTGTTTTACAGTAATACACAAAAAAGGCACAAACGAATTAGTATTTCATCTCTTGGTATGGAGATGTCTCCAGTAAAGATTTAAGGAGTAGGCAACTTGGTGCCCTCCAGATGGTGCTGAACTACAACTCCCATGGCTGCTGGAGTCCAACAACATCTGGGGGCATCTGGTGAGTGAGCGTTTACTGTGGAGATGAGGGGAGGGGAGGAATCAAGAACAACATTGCCTCAGGAAGCCCAACATGTCTGTTAAGTCCTGCTAAGTAAAGGCAAAACCCATCTTGCAGTTGCAAGGCAAATCATTTAACTATGCTTCTTGCATTTATCACTTAATGGGATTATAGTCTTGTGTTACAGTTGCATATAAGCATAAGCTTAGTAGGGAAGGGCAGAGGATCCATGGTTCAGCCTCCAGCATCTCAAGGTAAGACTTGGAGAGACCTCTGTCGAAACACTGGAAAGCCTCTGTGCTATATGGACCAATGGTCTGGCTTAATAGAAGACAGCGTGTTATGTTTCTATCTCGGAGACTGGCTTAAATTTAATGACAATGCACTGGCAGGCGAACAGTGTTGACTGGGGTGTTGGTGGTACCTTTTAAAACGATACTTTTTTTGTGCAGTTTATATCTTACCCTTCATCACAAATGATCTCAAAGCAACTACATAAATTATAGTAAAGATCAACAAAACACAACAGTGGAACTTCAGTACGTTGCAGTAAACAGCCTGAAACACCTAGTGCAAGATAAATAAAGGTCTTCAGCTGGTGCCAAACGATGGATATTATTGGCACAGGCCAAACCTCAGGTTGTCGACTGTGCCAATGTCAAGAAGGTTCATGGCCAGATCTCCGTTCCTCTGGTCTCATTCAGCAATAGTATAAGGAAGAGGGTCTCCTTAGCTGAACTTTATAGATTAGGTGAGGTGCATATGAGGAGAGGTGCTCTTCCAAGTACAGTGGTACCTCGGTTTATGAACTTAATCCGTTCCGGAAGTCCATTCTTAAACCAAAGCTGTTCTTCAACTGAGGCACGCTTTCCCTAATGAGGCCTCCCGCCGCCGGTGCCCTTCCACCATTCAGCTTCCATTCGTAGACTAAGGTAAAGTTCGCTAACCGGAACACTAATTCTGGTTTTGCGGAGTACGTATATTGAATAGTTCGTAAACAGGGCTGTTCTTAAACCGAGGTACCACTGTAAACTGGTCCCAAGCTGTTCAGGGTTTTATAGGCCAAACCTAACACCTTGAAATGCATTCGTTGAGAGACACACAAGGTCTATAACATAGTAATGTGCAACAAAGTTCATCAACTGTTTGACCAGCTGCACTCTGAATAGTCTTCAGGCGTGGTCCTATGTATAAAAAGGTAAATGTAAAGGTACCCCTGCCCGTACGGGCCAGTCTTGACAGACTCTAGGGTTGTGCGCTCATCTCACTCTCGATCAGCTCTCGATCCATTCCAGTCTGGCTTCCGTGCTGGTCATGGGACCGAGACGGCTCTGGTCGCCCTAACAGATGATCTCCGCAGGCAGCTGGATCAAGGCGGGTCGGGGCTGCTGATTCTTCTAGACCTGTCAGCAGCCTTCGACATGGTCGATCACGAACTCCTAGACCGCCGCCTTGCCGATGTGGGGATCCAGGGCACAGTCCTTCAATGGCTGCGCTCGTTTCTCTCTGGTCGGGGACAGAGGGTGGCGCTTGGGGGGGAATTGTCATCGTGCCACTCCTTGGTGTGTGGAGTGCCTCAGGGTGCGATTCTCTCCTCGATGCTTTTTAACATCTTTATGCGCCCCCTCGCCCAGCTTGTCCAGAGTTTTGGGCTGGGTTGCCATCAGTATGCCGATGACACCCAGCTCTATCTGTTGATGGACGGCCATCCTGACTCGGCCCCAGATACACTGACCAGATGTCTGGAAGCTGTGGCTGGATGGTTACGTGGGAGCCGGTTGAAGTTAAATCCTTCGAAGACAGAGGTCCTCTGGCTGGGACGGAGCGATATGGGATTGAGGGGGCAACTCCCATCTCTTGCGGGGGTGCAATTAGTGCCAGCATCGTCCGTTAAGAGTTTGGGTGTAATCTTCGATACCTCCCTCTCTATGGAGGCGCAGATTACAGCTATAACAAAGGCGGCATTTTTTCATCTCCGCCAAGCTAAGCAGTTGGCTCCTTATCTCTCTCGCCCTGACCTAGCCACTGTGATCCACGCAACGGTCACCTCCAGACTGGATTATTGTAACTCGCTCTACGTGGGGCTGCCCTTGAGACTGACCCAGAAACTCCAGCGGGTGCAAAATGCCGCGGCGAGACTCCTTATGGGGTCTTCGCTGCGAGATCATATTCATCCAGTACTATACAAGCTGCACTGGCTCCCAGTGGAGTACAGGATCAGGTTCAAGGTGCTGGTTTTAACCTTTAAAGCCCTATACAGCCTAGGACCCTCGTACCTACGGGACCGCCTCTCCTGGTATGCCCCACAGAGAAATTTACGGTCTGCAAATAAAAACATCCTAAAGATCCCAGGCCACAGAGAGGTTAGGCTGGCCTCAACTAGAGCCAGGGCTTTCTCGGCCGCGGCTCCAATCTGGTGGAACGCTCTGTCACAAGAGACTAGGGCTCTGCGGGACCTGTCATCTTTCCGCAGGGCCTGCAAGACAGAGCTGTTCCACCAGGCCTTTGGTCAGGGCGCAGCCTGACCCCCTCCTCTGGCAACCTACACAGAATTTTGCTTGATGGTTGCCATTAATTTGATTTTAATTAATTTTATAATGAATGTTTATAGAATGTTGAACTATTTTGACTGTTGTTAGCCGCCCTGAGCCCAGCTTCGGCTGGGGAGGGCGGGATATAAATAAAATTTATTATTATTATTATTATTATTATTATTATTATTATTATTATTATTATAGAGGCTGGGAGCCAGCGCTGTCCGCAGATACTTCCAGGTCACGTGGCCAGCATGACGAAGCCGCTTCTGGCGAGCCAGAGCAGCACACGGAAACGCCGTTTACCTTCCCGCTAGTAAGCGGTCCCTATTTATCTACTTGCACCCGGGGGGTTCTTTCGAACTGCTAGGTTGGCAGGCGCTGGGACCGAGCAACGGGAGCGCACCCCACTGAACAGCCAGTTGGGACTCCCTGGAGCATGTACTTATGGCATCCTGTCACTTATTGTGGGTACACCATGAATACACCGCATAGCATCTAGACTGTAATACATACTGTGAACTGTAAATGATCCTCAATTCTTGTGACATGTGGTGTGCAGCCAGGTATATTCCATAAGCAATTTGACTGGCGTACAAGTGTGGCAGCTTTTTTCCAGTCCCTCCATGCCTTTTTTTAATCAGAAAAATCTGAGCCCCATCTCTACGCTGGCAATGGGCTGGACAAATGTACTAGAAAACCGATCCTCAAAGGCTGAATTAGAAGCTGCAACAGAACTACAAAGCTATATCTGCCCAATATTTCTCCAAATCAGCAGACTGGGCCAGCGATCCTGTTCAGTTTCATGCACACCAGAACTCCGACAACGCGTCTTGCTTGCCTAGATGGAGAGTAGAGAAGGCTGTGTGGGCAGAATCGAGCCCCACTAGACAAAGGCAGGCTTCACAATCATTGCTCTTCCCCCTTTGCCTCTCTAGCCCTCCATGCCACTGGCATGTGGCCCTTGGAAAGTTACGCAGAAGGAAATGTGGCTGAAAAATTTCCCTCACAGATACCGTATTTTTCGCCCTATAGGGCGCACTTATTTTTTTTGGGGGGGAATAAAGAAAAAAAATTATTCCCCCCCCCCGAGCTTGCCGGGCTGGGGCTGGGGGAAGCCCGAGCTTCCCCCACTCCCAGCCCCCAGAAAGGCTCCGGGAACGATGGCAAGTTTGCGCTCAACCTCACCATCGCTCCTGGAGCGTGCTGCTATCCGAAGCCCGGGGAGCGTGGCACTATAGCCTGCTGCGCACCACGGGCTTAGGGCAGCTATCCGCAAGCCTGAGGCACCTGGCGGGATAGCTGCCCTAAGCCCGGGGTGCACAGTGCCGCACTCCCCAGGCTTCAGGCTGCAGGCAGCTATCCGCAAGCCTTCAGAGCCCGCGGGAGTTCCCGCCGGGCTCCGCAGGTTTGTGGATAGCTTCCTGAAGCCTGGAGAGCGAGAGGGGTCAGTGCGCACCGACCCCTCTCGCTCTCCAGGCTTCAGCAAAAGCCTGCATTCGCACCATAGGGCGCACACTTATTTCCCCTTCATTTTTGGAGGGGAAAAAGTGCGTCCTATAGGGCGAAAAATACGGTAAGTACACAGAGGGATACTGGCCATTGGTATTTGCCAGCAGCCCAGTAGGCTGCTGAGTTCTTGTCAGAAAGGATTAACTACAGTGGTACCTCAGGTTAAGTGCTTAATTGGTTCTGGAAGTCCGTTCTTAACCTGAAGCAGACTTGCCCATTGAAAGTAATGGAAAGTGGATTGATCCATTCCAAACGATGAAAAACACTCCCTAAAACAGCAATTTAACACAAATTTTACTGTCTAACGAGACCATTGATCCATAAAATGAAGGCAATAATCAATGTACTGTTCTATAAAATAAATAAGACAGTATTTTAGATGAAAAAAAATAACATTTTTTTTCTTACATGCACTGATGATAGTCATCTTGGATGGGGGGGGGGGGGGGCTTTTATCCATTTCTGAAGTCGCACAATCAACCAGTAGCTGAACTGGGTTCCACACAGTCACAACAACAAGTCGCAAAAGTGAAGTCACAAGTCAGTCCCATAAAATGAAGAACAAGTCACAGTCAAAAAGGAACCAGACGATGAAAAGCGACCCCTAAAACAGCAATTTTACACGAATTTTACTATCTTACGAGGCCATTGATCCATAAAATGAAATCAATAAAACAGTACAAAACGAAAATGTGGTTTTTTTTTCTTACCTGTGCTGACGATAGTCATTGTTTGGATGGGGACTCAGGGTCCTCTTCCACAATCACAATCAGCTTGGCTCCAGGCATCGGCTTGGACAACTTACTTCCAGGTTACGATTGTTTGTAACCCGAAAAAACGTAAGTTGAAGCGTTCGTAACCTGAGGTACCACTGTACTTCATCAATAGGAGTATAGCATCTAGATCAAGGGAAGTAATAGTGCCACTGTATTCTGCTCTGGTCAGACCTCACCTGGAGTACTGTGTCCAGTTCTGGGCACCACAGTTCAAGAAGGACACTGACAAACTGGAACGTGTCCAGAGGAGGGCAACCAAAATGGTCAAAGGCCTGGAAACGATGCCTTATGAGGAACGGCTAAGGGAGCTGGGCATGTTTAGCCTGGAGAAGAGGAGGTTAAGGGGTGATATGATAGCCATGTTCAAATATATAAAAGGATGTCACATAGAGGAGGGAGAAAGGTTGTTTTCTGCTGCTCCAGAGAAGCGGACACGGAGCAATGGATCCAAACTACAAGAAAGAAGATTCCACCTAAACATTAGGAAGAACTTCCTGACAGTAAGAGCTGTTCGACAGTGGAATTTGCTGCCAAGGAGTGTGGTGGAGTCTCCTTCTTTGGAGGTCTTTAAGCAGAAGCTTGACAGCCATATGTCAGGACTGCTCTGATGGTGTTTCCTGCTTGGCAGGGGGTTGGACTCGATGGCCCTTGTGGTCTCTTCCAACTCTATGATTCTATGATTCTATGTACAGGGGGGAAACACCACCATGTGAATGGGGGTGGGGGGAATTCTTGAGAGGGGTATAGCCTGAATTTGTTTGGGGGGGTGCTATGTGTCCTACAGGACTTATACAGTGACAAGTACAGTCATACCTCGGGTTAAATTTGCTTCAAGTTGAGTGCGTTCGAGTTGCGCTCTGCAGCAACCCAGAAGTAACGGAGCCCATTACTTCCGGGTTTCGCCGCTTGCGCATGCGCAGACGCTCAAAATGATGTCACGCACATGCGCAGAAGTGCGAAAAGCGACACACGTGTGCGCAGATGTGCCGTCGCTAGGTACGTTTACCTCTAGATGCAAACGGGGCTGGCTCCGGAACGGATCCCATTCGTATCTAGAGGTACCACTGTAATGTCAGTTTTGCTGAGCATAAAGCACTTCCATAAAGCAAACATGGATGTTCTCCAATTGTTTTAAAATGATAAGCATCAAAAGGATAAGCATACTTAAATATGTAGATACAGGACGGCAACCCAAATCTTAAACTTGTTAAAGTTGTTCGCCTCTGTTCAAGCAAGATAAAAGTGGAAGGATATCTCCATGCTCTCACTATGTAGCCGGCACCTTTTGTTCCCAAATTACCCAGTAACCTAAATAAAAAATGGGGGGGGGGGGGAATGGAAGCGGTATTAATACAGCCATCTGGAATGCATAATATAGAAAGATCTGCAATGCATTACATGGCCTGAAAGTGGGCTGGTTGAATTCCAGGCAACTGAGATAGACTTCAAAGTCTGGCTGCACATCAGTGAAACTGTTGATCAGCTCAGATATTTAAAATGGGTGTCGATGAATGAATTTATTGCATTTTTTTTTATCCGTTGCATTCATATGGGGAAACACAACCACAGATAGGTTTCTCTGTTAATTTCATGCTGGCTGGTTTTGTTTTGTTTTCAACTCTGTATTTTTTAACACTTGTGTCATCTCGTACCGAAATGTATTTTCCCAAGCACTGTTATGTAGTTGCATGTTCTGTCAAGGGCAATAAAGATTTACAAAAACCAAATGGCAAAATTAAGATGCATGTCTTGAAAATGCTTACTCGATGAGGAGGGTTTTTTTCTTTCTTTCTCTGGGGCAGCGTTTCATGTATTCTAAGGGAATGTGGATAATAAAAAGGGGCCAAACTAGACATAACAGATCTCTCACTGTTTTTAACTTCTGGGCTGAGGGAGGTCATCAAGACCACGGCATAGAGGAAAGAGTGGAGCTTTACTTTCATGAAGACTATGGTCCTGATGGAATTCATTCTACAATTATTAATAATAATATTCCAGTGGAACAGCCAATCACACATATTTTTTGTCATGTGTAGTTGTGCCCTTTGAGCAGGAGTAGATAACTTTTTCCAGCCTAAAGCAGAATTCTTTCCTAGGCAACTTTCTCGGGCTTTTCAGTTGTTCAGTTATTTGATGCAAGTTTTAATCTGTTTTTAGTCAATTGCTATTTTAAGTTTTTGGAAGTCTTAAGTAATTGTTGATCATTTTTCTTAGCAACAATTTTATTGTTTCCTCTTTTTTGTAAACTGCTTTGACCTTCGTTAACCATCAAGCAGTGTACAGTGGTACCTCGGGTTAAGAACTTAATTTGTTCTGGAGGTCCGTACGTAACCTGAAACTGTTCTTAACCTGAAGCACCACTTTAGCCAATGGGGCCTCCTGCTGCTGCTGTGCTGCCGGAGCCCGATTTCTGTTCTCATCCTGAAGCAAAGTTCTTAACCTGAAGCACTATTTCTGGGTTAGCGGAGTCTGTAACCTGAAGTGTATGTAACCTGAAGTGTATGTAACCTGAAGTGTCTGTAACCTGAAGTACCACTGTATAAATTTTACAAAATAAATAATCTGCAACATGTTTGAAAAGAAAATTCACTAAACACACTAAATTCGCCCACTAAGTAATGACCACAAGGGACTGCTTAGCCAGTGAGGTGTCCCAGTAATAAATCTAACCAAAACATTTTTTGAAGAAGTGGCGACCACATAATGGAAGAAGAAATTGCACATATCTGGAAAGGTTCCCCTTTGCTGGTTGTTTTCTTTTTGGTGTTTTATTTATAACTGACTGGGATTCTCTGCCTTTACCAGCTGCCTGAGGCAGGCAGGTTTTCAACAGGTGCAGCATTCCAGGAATGGAGGTGTCAAATGATGGGGAGACCTGGACATCTCAGATTTCTGCTGTCATGCAAATATCAAAGGCTGAAGGTCAATCCCTTAAGTTTTCTATGAAAGCTATAATAATAATAAAATTAGGTGTGATAAATAGTAAGATTAAGGCTGAAACTAAAAAGTCTGTTCTATAACTTACAATGAAATGATGCCTGAATCACAAGTTCTTTACTGACTGCCAAAGGACATCTCTCTTTGGTTTTGTGTTTTGTGAGCAGGTTACAATTCAGACTGGATGAAAAATACCCGCGAGTGCTGTTCACAAACACTTGTGCTGGAGCTTGCAAAGAGAAGTCAATGCAATATCTGTTCTCTTGGGCAACCCTTGTGTAAAAAAAAGGGGGGGGGGTTAATTTCAGGAATTTTCTGTAACACTCGAGCACAGCTCAAGGACTAAATTTTCTCATGGGCTGCCTCTGGGTGGGGGCAGGGGTTGTATGTCAGCAGTGGATGGGGCCAGAAGCAAAATGGGCAGAGCAATGGATGTGATGCTCACCGTTGGACAATAGGCCAACTTCCAAGTCAGAGGTTTCTGTTGTTGTTTAGTCATTTAGTCGTGCCCGGCTCTTCGTGACCCCCTGGACCAGAGCACGCCAGGCACTTCTGTCTTCCACTGCCTCCCGCAGTTTGGTCAAACTCATGCTGGTAGCTTCGAGAACACTATCCAACCATCTCGTCCTCTGTCGTCCCCTTCTCCTTGTGCCCTCCATCTTTCCCAACATCAGGTTCTTTTCCAGGGAGTCTTCTCTTCTCGTGAGATGGCCAAAGTACTGGAGCCTCAGCTTCAGGATCTGTCCTTCCAGTGAGCACTCAGGGCTGATTTCCTTCAGAATGGAGAGGTTTGATCTCCTTGCAGTCCATGGGACTCTCAAGAGTCTCCTCTAGCACCAGAATTCAAAAGCATCCATTCATCGGCGATCAGCCTTCTTTATAGTCTAGCTCTCACTTCCATACATCACTACTGGGAAAACCAGAGCTTTAACTATATGGACCTTTGTTGGCAAGGTGATGTCTCTGCTTTTTTTCTAGACACATGCATTTTTCTGCTCCCCACCTAGGCAAGAAAGAGGCATTATCACAGTTCAAGAACTTGAGGAGCACTTGAGGAGAACCTGGAGCAGAGCTGGGGAGGGACATAGCCTGTGGAGAAGCGGGGCCTGGAGAGGGTGTCCCATGGGCCAGACAGAGGCCCAACCGTTCCCCACCCCAGCTCTAGAGGGAGGTACAGCAGAACCTCTACTTATGTCCTGCTCTACTTAGGCCCGTTCCAAGTCGCGACCGCGGCAAATCTGGAAGTAAATACTGGGTTTGCCACAATTCACACACACGCAGAAGCGGCTGCCGCCGTCTGCACATGCGCAGAAGCGGGCTGCTGCCAAATGTGCCTGCGCACAATGCTGCTTCTACCAGCGACCCATTTCGCCATAAGGACGGGCCTCCGGAACGGACTGTGGTCGTGAGTAGAGGTTCCACTGTATACCTAAAACTTTCCTCCTGTGAATGGAAGATGTGTTCCACATGTTGAAGTGCAGATCAATATATTTGACCATATGGATTTCCCATTTATACTTGTATTTTTTTTCAAGTTACAGTGGTACCTCGGGTTACATATGCTTCAGGTTACATGCGCTTCAGGTTACAGACTCCGCTAACCCGAAATATTACCTCGGGTTAAGAACTTTGCTTCAGGATAAGAACAGAAATTGTGCTCCGCTGGCACAGTGGCAGCAGGAGGCCCCATTAGCTAAAGTGGTGCTTCAGGTTAAGAACAGTTTCAGGTTAAGAACGGACCTCTGGAACGAATTAAGTACTTAACCTGAGGTGCCACTGTATTCAACTGTTCTGTTTTACAGAATGTTTTATTCACAGAATAGTTACAGAATGCTTTATTATATAGAATGCTTTGTTCATTTCCCTTTCACCAATTTAGGCCAAAACACGAGTTCATGATATGCCTAGAATGAACTGTCATTAGAAAGCAGAAGTTTATGTTCAGTCTGTTCTGTGTTAGAAAGCGATTCCCAGCCCCAATTCAGCATGAGATCACACATGCAACATTTAATGGCAAAAAGGGTGTTACTCTCATGTTCCTAATTATCTAATGACACAAGTCTTTTGGGAGCCACCCTTTATCTTGTACATGACTGAGTATCCCATCAGGGTGCCAATTTTTTCTTTCTTTCATTCAGAGTAACTGGTGATGAGAAGTCATAGATATTTTGCCACACAAACACTGATTTAATGTACAGTCCCCTAAGGGATTGATTTGGAAAGGAGGCTTAAAAAAGGAGTCCTCTGATCTAGTGCACAAGACATATGGAAGTTTTTTGGCATTTCGTGTTTTTTAATTTTAAAAAGTCTTTATAATGTGCATATTTTACACATAAAAGAACCCTAAAGTAGTTAATTATAGGTGTGTGAGAAAGAAGGAGAAGCAGCCAATATATAGATAAGGTACATTCGGTATGTTGCCAAATTAAGCATCCTTTTTCTTTGCTGCATTCCAGGGTTATTAACCAATTTATGAAGCAAGTCAGAACATCTTTGAAATTATTATTGTTCACTCCCCTAACCCCCCCCCCCCATTTCCCAGAAACCTTAGAGCTGGTTCTGATATCACCTCATCTCTTGGGGAAAATGGATAATGCAAATCCATATCTAGAGCTTTGCTTAATCTTGACATATTGCTGAGTTCCTATTTTTTAAAGAGTTTTCTCAATTCCCTCCTAACATCCCCAAGATTAAGCCAAGTTCAGCTGCAGTCTTCACTATGTACGATACCCCAGGATGCCCACATTTTGGGCACAACAAGCTTTGATGGCCTATGACAGTGGGCAAGGTGTTATTTTACAGCTATTTACCACTTACCTCTTAGGGCGCCGAGTCTGTATAACCAATGAGTCCTTCTGGAGGGGGCAGCAAAGTATTATTTTATTATTATTTAATAAATGCACTCAATCCCCAAGTCCAGTCATTTAAAATGAATTGACTTTTTTTTTTTAGCACTAAGGGAGATGGAGTTTAAACACAGACATGATCCATTCTCTTGTCTGAATTGGTACTGAAGTTTGGTAATTTATTTTAATTGTGTCAGGATTACACAAGATTACAACTGTGTATTGTAATATTTTAATTGTATCGTATTTTGTTGTAAACTCATGTTCTGAACTGTCCAGGGAATAATAATAATAATAATAATAATAATAATAATAATAATAATAATAATAATTTATTTGAACCCTGCTCATCTGGCTGGCTTTCCCCAGCCACTCTGGGTGGCTTCCACAAAGACCAAAAATACATCAAAATGTCACACATTAAAAACTTCCCTGAACAGGGCTGCCTTCAGATGTCTTCTAAATGTCAGGTAGTCTTTGACATCTGATGGTATGGCGTTCCATAGGGCGGGGTGCCACTACCGAGAAGGCCCTCTGCCTGGTTCCCTGTAGCTTTGCTTCTTGCAGTGAGGGAACCACCAGAAGGCCCTTGGCACTGGACCTCAGCGTCCGAGCAGAACGATGGGGGTGGAGATGCTCCTTCAGGTATACTGGGCCAAGGCCGTTTAAGGCTTTAAAGGTCAACACCAACACTTTGAATTGTGCTAGGAAATGTACTGTGAGCCAATGCAGGTCTATCAAGGCAGGTGTTATGTGGTCTCGGTGGCCACTCCCAGTCACCAGTCTAGCTGCCGCATTCTGGATTAGTTGTAGTTTCTGGGTCACCTTCAAAGGTAGAGCACATTGCAGTAATCCAAGGGGGAGATAACTAGAGCATGTACCACTCTGGCAAGACAGTCCGCGGGCAGGTAGGGTCTCAGCCTGCGTACCAGATGGAGCTGATAAACAGCTGCCCTGGATACAGAATTGACCTGAGCCTCCGTGGACAGCTGTGAGTCCAAAATGACATCCAGGCTGCGCACCTGGTCCTTCAGGGGCACAGTTACCCCATTCAGGACCAGGGAGTCCTCCACACCTATCCTCCCCCCTGTACCCCAAGAACAGTACTTCTGTCTTGTCAGGATTCAACCTCAATCCATTAGCAGCATATAAAAAAGCCTTAAATAAACTAATAATCTGTTCCCCAAGGAGTTCAGGATGTGGCCGGTGTGGTTCTTCTTCCCCATTTTATCCTCACTGTAACCCTGTGAGGTCGGTGAGACTGAGAGAGATTGACTGGCATACAACATGCTGGTTCACTAAACATGTGCAAACCAGCCCTGAACTAGTGAAGGGTGCAAACAGACTGAAGTGATTATTGCCTTACAAAACCTATTTTTAAATAGAGAGAGATGAAAATATGATAATTAAGGAACTGGGAAGGAAGAATAGAAATCTGTGAGAGAGGCCAGAAAATGCTCATTAGAAGGCTTGGGAAGACTTTTGTTGTTTTTGTTCTATCTCCTCTCAGTGACATAATTTTGGATAACTCCATAGCCCTGAGCAAACTTCCTCTGTTCATATAATCTCTCCCATGTTCTCACACGTCACTAATTCAGTTTGCCCTAACTAGGCATATTTGTTTATTTTCTTTTCCACCATTGCATCCGTTTTAAGATTCCTACACTGCCAGTCACGAGCACAATGACACAGCGTACATAATCCGTACAAAAACACTTTTTATTGTCTTTCCCATCAGCTCACGGCTGATGATCGAGATGACATCCAAAAAGTTGGACAAATCTTGGTTTAGCAAAAGTTCAGCTTTGCTGGCTCTGTTTTAAAAATAATAATCATGTATTGATTTTTAAAAGCAGAATGATTCTTCACATATGCCTTTGTTTAACATATTTTTTGTAAACATGTTTTGTTTTTTTAGATGCAGCTGCAACTATTTTAAAATGCATGCATGTGCATTTGCTAAAAGAAACGAGTCTACCAATATTAGAGAGCCAGCCTTGGGGCAAGAGCAACAGCCCCAGGAGAGATTTTAATCTGGAGATGAAATGAGAGCCTACCCTAAAAACCACCAGGTCCTAGTGCAAAAGCATTCACATCTTGACCTTAGTTTTGCACTCGCTAATTCTAAAGGTAAAGGTACCCCTGCCCGTACGGGCCAGTCTTGACAGACTCTGGGGTTGTGCGCCCATCTCACTTAAGAGGCCAGGGGCCAGCGCTGTCCAGAGACACTTCCGGGTCACGTGGCCAGCATGACAAAGCTGCATCTGGCAAGCCAGAGCCGCACATGGAAACGCCGTTTACCTTCCCGCTGGTAAGCGGTCCCTATTTATCTACTTGCATCCGGAGGTGCTTTCGAACTGCTAGGTTGGCAGGCGCTGGGACCGAGCAGCGGGAGCGCACCCCGCCGCAGGGATTCGAACCACCGACCTTTTGATCGGCAAGTCCTAGGCGCTGAGGCTTTAGCCCACAGTGCCACCTGCGTCCCTGAGCCAAATAAAGACAATTGAAAAAGAGACCGGTGGTTTGTGGTTGCTTAACATACTGCCCTATGTGAAATGCTGTCAAGTTTTAATTAGGATTTTAACCAGAGCTTTTTTTCTTAATTTTTATTTTTACGGGTGCTCTCATTTTGACTCAAGAAAATCGCCATTTTATAGTTCAAATCAGGGGAAATAAATACAATAAATGGACAAAAGTACAAAGAACATGCATTGCCTCATATCACACAGCTTCCACTTGGGCATGAGTCTGTGTGCACTAACATCTTCCCGACTTTCTTTGCTGAAACGCCACACATCCACCTTGCACACTGCTTCACACATTAAACGCTCACTTCCGTCTGAGACTCAGGGACACCAGGAAAGGAAATGAGGCCATCATCAGGGGTAGCAACGGAAATGACGATTCACTGTGCTAGAGAAGACACTATTTTTTAAAACATTTTTAGTTTCTTCTCCTGTTAAATTCACAAAATGTTTAGGGGTATGCGTACCCCTGCGTACCTCCAGAAAAAAGCACTGATTTTAACTATGGAAAGGCAAATTAAATTAATAATATTATTAATAATGATAATTTATTCATACCCCGCCCATCTGGGTAGGTTTCCCCAGCCACTCTGGGTGGTTTCCAACAAAATTTTCAACAATAGTCAACAATTGTCCTTCAGATACTAAAAGCGCTTCCCTAAACATGAATACATGCATGTATGCTGCAGACTTAGCCTGTGGGTGCTAGGAAGGGACATAGCTCAGTGCCAGAGCATCTGCTCTGCAAAGTGGTGTAGCACAGGGGGGCCAGGAGGGCCGTGGCTCCAGGTGCAGAATCTTGGGAGGGGGCACAAACCAGGTGCCCCCCCAGTGCTCTTCACCCTCTGTGCCCTGCAGGATGAGTCTACCACATTTTGAAGTAAGTGAAGTAAAACACATTCACATATAAAGAGGGGTTGGAGACCCATGTTGGTTAAGACTTTGGGAATCCAGCCTATTTGTTCAAAAACAAATTATTTAGATTCATTTAATTACAGTCCTACCTTGGGTTACAGATGCTTCAGGCTGTGTGTTTTCTGGTTGCACACTGCGCCGAACCAGGAAGTACCAGAACGAGTTACTTCCATGCGCAGAACCACCAAATCACGACCTGCACGTGCGCAGACGCAGCGCTGCAGGTTAGGAACACTGTGGGTTGTGAAAGTGCCTCCCACACGGATCACGTTCGCAACCCGAGCGTCCACTGTAAAAACAAAGCATACATTTTTGTACAGTGGTACCTCGGGTTAAGAACTTAATTCGTTCTGGAGGTCCGTTCTTAACCTGAAACTGTTTTTAACCTGAAGCACCACTTTAGCTAATGGGGCCTCCCGCTGCCACCGCGCCACCGGTGCAAAATTTCTGTTCTCATCCTGAAGCAAAGTTCTTAAGCCGAGGTACTATTTCTGGGTTAGCGGAGTCTGTAACCTGAAGTGTATGTAGCCTGAAGCATCTGTAACCTGAAGCGTCTGTAACCCAAGGTACCACTGTATTTTAAATGAACAGCCACTCCCAAGCGCCACATATGATTTATAGACATATATAAAAATAAAAATAAGTTTTTTAAAAATTCCTCACAGTGTCTCTAGGCGTTCTTTGGGCTGTGGCTTCTTAAATTAATTGTACGTGCCAACAATTGATCGCCAATTTTGAATCACAAAACCTTTCTTAACATACTAATGCTGCCCTCCAGCTGACTGCATTATGGAAATACATGTCAAAGATTATAAAGCTTTTCCAAACCCACTTTATTGCTTTCACCTGCTCATGTGGTAAGCACCTGGTAATATGTTTTCCTAGCTCCATCCTGCATCCAGGCTTCTCTCTTAATTAAATGAAATAGCTCATATCATCCAGTAACTAGGCTAGCCAAGTGTGATCCCGCTGAGGGTTTTCCAAGTGTATTGTTTGGGGGCGGGTTATTTTCCATAAAAGTCATTCACTGCTGGTTTTAAAGTAAGTAGAAGCCTGAAATTCAACCCTGCTAACCAGTTGCATGATTTGCAAAATGCTCAGTTGTATTCTTAAAATACGTGGCTTGCAGATGGTCAGCTCAATCATAACCATGTTTAGTGATGTAACCTGTGCTCATTAGGACTTTACTCCCAGGTAAGTCATGTGATTGAAGCTTTAAATGGTAGAAAAGCGTGTTCTCATTAAAGGAGAGCACGGGTTGCGGATGGGGCCAAACAAGACACCCCCATGGTTGTCAGGCAGGATAGATTCAAGAGGCTTGAATCAGATTGGAGGTTGGAGTTACTGGGGTAAATTTGATGTTGCCAATTTAGGGGTGGGATCAGAGGTTATTTAAGCAAGCTCCACTGCTCTTTCCTTTCTCTTTCGCTGTGGACACCGGATCACCCGCCTGCCCTCCCTTGATTGGGCTTCCGCTTTGACCTTGCTATGCCTGTCATGGGGTCGTTCGCATTGGTGCGGGGGCCCGGTAGGAATTTTTCCTTTTGGCTGATTAGTGCGTGCCAATTGGGTTTTGCCTACTGCGTAGCAAATCGTCACAACTTGTAAGGTTGGCGGTTAGGCATTGGTTAAATTGGTTGGTGGAGGGGTATGGATTGGCTGTGCCTACCCCTCCAATGCTGCTGCTGCTGGGAATTCCGTTAAAGGAATTATGGGGCTTACCATCCCCTCGTCCAAACCCTTGGTGCAGGGTGCGGGCCGTGTAAGCTCCAAGGAGCAAGCAGGAAGTAGCTGAGGGTCTGTGTCGCAGCTCCAGTTATCCCTGATCTTGTTCCTCCACACTGACTCACGGGAGTCAGTGCTGTCCCCCAAGGCGGGGGGGGGGGGGGACAGCTAGTCATAACCAATGCCTAAGCAACCACTCACAATTTTGTATGATAATAAAGTTGTGGCCAAAATTATGCCAAAAACCTTAAACAAAAATTACGTGTGATGTGTGAGTTATTGGGGTAGGGGTGTCTTGGGGACCTCAGCACGCAATCAATCAACTTGCATACATTTTTCAGCTATTCAGTTAAGGATATATTTTTTATTATTTTTTTATTCTTTATTATACAGACAAAAATCCTGGGAACATATAGAAAAACAACAAAAAAAGAAAAGGAAAAAAAAGGAAACAATACTAAGCTAAACAAAAAAAAAACACCACACACATCTACAGAACAAAACCATATCATTACGTACATAAACACAAATTGACTTCTCAGTTCAGGATATTTAATGGGCCTGCGCACTTCTGATTTCCACAGGAAAACAGCATCCATAATACTCAGGATACTCACCTAATGACCTGGAGAACAATCTCAGCCCAGGTAGTTTGCTTAAATACAAATGGACAAGTTCCAACCTGAAAAAAAAGTCTGCAGCATATGTTAACCAAGTGTACTTTCAGGCTAAAGGGTGGCATTACAGCTGTAAACAAAAACAAAAAACAGCAACAACAACCCCTAACAAGTGTGATGCTTTAAATCTGCTTCAGCTAAATTAAAGTCGTGGAAATGACCATGCTCCCCCAAAATTAGTCACACTTCAGTGTATCCACGCCAAATGTCTGAATGAGCTTTTTTGAGTCCCCAGAATTCCACAGCTCAAATGAATGGATTGGAGGGAATGGGAAGCCAGGGAAGAAAAAGCACAGATGGACACTGCAATCTTACACGTCTTTACTCAGAAGTAAATCCTGCTAAGATCAATTGGGCTCCCTTCCTTGCAGTGGCGTAGCATGGGGGGGGCATGGCCCATGGCCCCAGACACAGATTTATGAGGGGGTGCAACTAGGCGCCCCACGACAGGCTCCCTCATCGAGGCAGGAGCTACAGGAGGTTAAGCCTGGGCCAAGCCTTCAGAGCTGGGGCAATGGCAGCGCCTCATTCTCCTCATGTCAAAGTGCAAGTAGATAAATAGGTACCACTCTGGCGGGAAGGTAAACGGCGTTTCTGTGCGCTGCTCTGGTTCACCAGAAGTGGCTTAGTCATGCCAGCCACATGACCTGGAAGCTGTACGCCGGCTCCCTCAGCCAATAAAACGAGATGAGTGCCGCAACCCCAGAGTCGGCCACGACTGGACCTAATGGTCAAGGGTCCCTTTACCTGTACCTTTACTCACAAAAATACCATCAGTGCAAAAAGGTGAGTTTGCTTTCTGGCACTGTCATCACTTTCCCTCCATAAACCTGATATTTTGGATGAAATAAAAATATTTCACACTAATGTTATATAAAAGCTGTCTCTGAGTGCCAAGCAAACACTAAACACATTGACCTTCTGAAGAATATGTTGTTATGTATTCCTTAGCAAATCTGTCGCAAAAAAAGTTTTCTCGTTTTGATATATGTTAACTTTTTCCACTTGCAGCAATATTTTCTAGACCTGTGAGAAAGCAGAAACCCAACCCAAACCTGTCTGAACAATTTACTGTCTTCTTGGCCCAAGTGAAAATCCTGGCACTTCTCTGCCATTAGTTGTATGTGCTTTTCCAAACACTCTTCCACTCCCAGAACTCAGCTTTTAATCCTTTTTGAAGCTTTTATCGTCCTCTCAACTCTTGGGATGCTTTCTTTCTTTGCAAACAGAAGTGTTTTGGAAGAAGAGGAAGTACAGCAGTGTATGATTAGAACAAACGAGAATGGGACTGCAGTCCTAATCACGTTTTCCTCAGACGGAGTAAGCGCTATTGGGTACAATGGGATATACCCTGAAGAAACATGCATTGGGTTGGACAGTAGTGCTTGCTAGGACTGATGGGATGTGTAGTCCAAAACATCTGGAGGGCACATCATTGGCAAGCTCCTCCTTTATTACATATGCATCAAAGAAAGAACATACATTTAAACCAGGGGTCAGCAAACTTTTTCAGCAGGGGGCCAGTCCACTGTCCCTCAGACCTTGTGGGGGGCCAGACTATATTTTTTTTTGGGGGGGGGGGAGGAAATGAACGAATTCCTATGCCCCACAAATAACCCAGAGATGCATTTGAAATAAAAGCACACATTCTACTCATGTAAAAACACCAGGCAGGCCCCACAAATAACCCAGAGATGCATTTGAAATAAAAGTACACATTCTACTCATGTAAAAACACCAGGCAGGCCCCACAAATAACCCAGAGATGCATTTTAAATAAAAGTACACATTCTACTCATGTAAAAACACCAGGCAGGCCCCACAAATAACCCAGAGATGCATTTTAAATAAAAGGACACATTCTACTCATGTAAAAACACCAGGCAGGCCCCACAAATAACCCAGAGATGCATTTGAAATAAAAGGACACACATTCTACTCATGTAAAAACACGCTGATTCCCGGACTGTTTGCAGGCCGGATTGAGAAGGCGATTGGGATTGGGGCCGGATCCTTAGTTTGCCTACCCATGATTTAAACCACCTAAGACACATGGGAGCATGTGGAATGATATTTTTTTAAACCAGCAACTGTAGAAATAATTTTTAATTTGGTTATATTACTAATGTAATTACCTGGACGTAGTTGGGGCTGTTTTGTGGTGGTGGGTAGGAGAAAACAGTATTTGATTGCTTATATGTTGTTCTTATATTCAACTAATAAAATATTCCAAAAACAACAACAACAGGCTGGTGTAGTTTTTGTCCACTGTTGGCTTGCCTGAGCAGTCTCCCCTTAAGAAATTGTTTGATACCCGGCTGAACAAAGTTCCAAGCTTTTGACAAATTGGTTTGATGTTTTCTTTGCTGTTCCTCTAGTTGCCCCGGCACCGCATTGTTGTGTGCAATAGGTTTCTTGCTCCTGAGCCACGAATAAATATCAAGAAACTGGAACTTATTAAATGGTTTCTCACTTGCCTCCACTGCCAAGACCTCGGAGCTGGGGGGAGGGCATAGAAAATCTATTCTAAACCCAAACATTGAATGCCCTATATTTACAGTAGGCTGGAAGGGGCAGCTTTCAGTACACAATGCTCAAGCAGGTGCCTTCTTCCTGGGTTGCTTACATGGCCTTAATGAGAGAGAGTGGGAGAGGGAGGGAGAGAGAGAGAGAATAATGGGCATTTAACGTATCAGTGAGAATTATATGCATACGTTATTTCTTTTTGGGTAAATGTTTAGCAGGAATTTGTGTATTATTGCCCTGCTGTATATAATGCCTTAAATATGCCACTTTAAAAATTCCCACCATAATACTCGTGCGACTATTTTAGCCAAACTGAGTCACATCACAGAGAGTAGATACATGTAAGCAGGTGCAGGGGGAAATGGCCTTTCTGGAAATTGAAGGTTTAAAAATGCCTCAACTGCTATCCAGCAGGCTCCCTTGTTCAAAGAAGCAATGGCATTTATTTTTTGGACACCTACTTGCTCATCAGACTTGTAGCAGCTAAGAGGCTCACAAAACTGGCTGAGGCAGTGGGAAAAATATTTTGTTTCCCAGCCTGCTCCACCACTCTAGGACACTGATAGCAAGCTGAATAAGCTCCAAGCCGTGTTTAATGAGCACATATTTCATACAAATAAGTGCCAAAAAGCTTACCCATCTCTAATTAAACTAGAAAAGAAGCATTTGTCCTAATTGGGCAGCACTGCTGAAGAATTAATTGTGAGACTGCTTAGAAATGCAGTCTTATGGCCCAGTTCACAGATAAATGCCCATTTGATCCTGCAGAATGTACATAATTTAACTGGTGCCTGTTCCCTCTTCACTCAGCTGGAACTGACAGATTCATGAGCAATTCTGAAGCCTCTTTTTTTTTTTAAAAAAAAGGGGGAGGTTTAAAGGGCTGTTTATACAAACATATCTGAACCTAACCAACCTGAGGTTAATGCTAGAGTATTGATAGCATAATATGGTAATGTATGCCTGGGAACAGAGCCTGTTGCTATAACAATGGATTTTGATCCAGTTTCTAGGGGAATATTTTGGAAAGAAATGCTTTGCAAATATCAAAAGAGCCATTGTGCTCCGACTGGAGAGTAACAAAAAGCACAGAATCGAAATTCATATGCTTTGCAAATGATGCCCAAGTGCTACCAAGACTTTGATGAATTTTACTGGCACAACTGGTGCGTTCTGAAAGGTGTTTGTTTTCTGCAGTATTTCCAAGGCGAGATCACTAGAGATGAGATCTGATGGGATTCCTTCGGCTGTCTCCTCTTTTGCTTACCAAAGAAAGCATGCTGGGACGACAGTGCGGTCTGCCCAGCCAAGGGCTGCTGCAACAGAATGTGGTGAATTGCCTTCTGCCTCGAGCATCGTCAAGGAAATTGTCAGCTAAGTGCCAATTCCAGACTCTTTATAGCTGAGGCTTCATGTGCAAAATACAAGAACAGCATGACTGTAAGAGGCAGGCCAGGACATGTGGCATAATTGGAGCTGCAAAAGTCATCATTTCCAATCTTGAAGCAAGTTCGTTTTATGAACCCTGCTAAAATAAAGTACTTAAATGAGCCTTAGTCTAAGGGCATTTCTCCATTCCTCTTTAGTTTTAGGATGGTGCAACAGTGGACCCTGTTCAGTTACGGATTTCACTTGAGGAAGTTGCTGCTTCTCAGCCTAATTCCCCAGGATCTTTGAGACGTCATTAATGATAAACTTTGCCTAGTTTGACTTGCTAAAATCCAATGAAATGGCTAAAATGCAATTGAGGGCTAAAATCCAATTAAAGAAAGCAATTCATTAACATTAAATTAATTTCAATCAGTTTATCCTATGAGTTTTAGTCTATTAAACTATCAAATGTGCATATATTTGCATGTGGATATTTACGGTGTTTTTTTTCTAAAAAAAATATTTAGGGGTACTCTCGTTTTTCCTACTCATATTGAAATACTGCCCCTCAGTGAGGCCAAACTTAGATTCACAAAATGTTTAAGAGTATGTGTCAGAGCTGCCTCTAGGTCCCAGCTCACAGAAGACCAACGCTAGGCTGTGGTAATGTATAAAAGTCTTTATTGAAGTTCAGTTTCCATTTCAAAGCCACAGCGTGCAGCCCTACGTCTTAACCCCTAGATCGGCGAAGTCCCGTCTGAGTCTCCTCCCCTCTGACACCAGTTTAAGATCCTAGCCCTGCTCCACCTTTTCCGCTGCTCTCTCCTCCTCTGGGTCCTCCTGCCCGCTGGGGCATTGCCCTTTCTGGACTCTTCCGACGCAGAGTCGCTTAGCTCCTCCCGCTGCCTCCGTCGGGCTTTAGGACCCGGTTCCCAATCCTCATTCTCTGCTGTCCCGCGCTCCTGTACATTTGAACTTGCCTCTCGCGCCAACCCAGTGACCTTTCTCCTAACCGTCACACTGCTTGTGTCACTGCTTCCCCCTTCCGGGACACTGGCCGGATCTGACCTTCCCCCCGTTGTCAGACTCTCCGATGGAGGCGTGGTCAGCCCTGTCTCATCTTCTCTCCCTGGTGGGGAATGCACTGACCCCGATACTTGGGAACCTTCCTCCCCACTCTGCTCTGGTGGGGAAGCTGGTCCTGATTTCCAACTACTGCTCTGGGAATCCCTGCTGCCCCCTTGCTCCTGGAGCGTTCCCCCTGGGAACCCCCTGCCCCTGGCCACTGGCGCCCCCTTCTGTGAATCTTCCGATTCGCTGGAGAGGCTCATGGAATCCCTCGGACCACTGTCCTCTTCTCCTACGCTCCCCTCGGATTCTTCCCCTTCGCTCTCCATTTCCCCTCTTCCCTGTGCCTCTGCTCCTAAGCCCCTGACAGTATGTTTCCAGCTTACAAAATAAAGAGCTGCTTTGGAGACATCGCTGTGTCATCTGCCATGTCTACCCACTATTCTACAGTATGCGTACCCCTGCGTCCCACCAGAAAAAAGCACTGGATATTTATGAAGCAGGAAGCATATCTTCTTTGTTTTTATATGATGTATATGTGTTATCGCGTTAGAAAAGGCATTCTCCTGTCTGGGAGAGAATAACTCTTTTAAGATCTGTCTGTCTGCCTACTTTAAAAAAAAGGTTAAGGAGCCCTGACAGTTAAGTCCAGTTGCACACGACTCTGGGGTTGCGACCCTCATCTCGCTTTACTGGCCGAGGGAGCTGAAGTTTATCCACAGACAGTTTTCCCGGGTCATGTGACCAGCATGACTAAGCCGCTTCTGGCGCAACAGAACACCGAAACCAGAGCAGTGCACAGAACACCGTTTACCTTCCCGCCAGAGTGGTACCTATTTATCTACTTGCACTTTGAGGTGCTTTCGAACTGCTAGGTTTGCAGGAGCAGGGACCGAGCAACGGGAGCTCAACCCGTCGCGGGGATTCGAACTGCTGACCTTCCGATCAGCAAGCCCTAGGCTCAGTGGTTTAGACTACAGCGCCACCCGCATCCCTATCTGTCTACTTACATACTGCTTAATAAAGGTAAAGGGACCCCTGACCATTAGTTCCAGTCGTGGCTGACTCTGGGGTTGCGGCGCTCATCTTGCTTTATTGGTCGAGGGAGCCGGCGTACAGCTTTCGGGTCATGTGGCCAGCATGACTAAGCTGCTTCTGGTGAACCAGAGCAGCGCACGGAAATGCTGTTTATCTTCCCGCCGGAGCAGTACCTATTTATCTACTTGCACTTTGACTTGCTTTCGAACGGCTAGGTTGGCAGGAGCAGGGACCGAGCAACGGGAGCTCACCCCGTAGCAGGGATTCGAACCGCCGACCTTCTGATCAGCAAGTCCTAGGCTTAGTGGTTTAACCCACAGCGCCACCCACGTCCCATACTGCTTAATACATAATGCTTAATATAACAAAATCTCCAAGTACTTCACACAAATTACAATCGCAAAATCACAAGCAAAAAGTAAATATGGTACATAATATGCAATCAATATATGCGATTGAAATCCAACGTTGCTTGCCACCTGCAGTTTTTATAAGAGATACTTGTTGCCAGATTTTTCTAGTCAATAATGACAGGCACCGGGTTCTCTGAGGAAGGTCTAGTTTATTAAACTGCAGCTGGCATCAGCGACATCATTCTCAAAGGCTGAGCCCCAATTGCTATCTGGGGCTCACTTTTATAGTGTGTCACAAACAACTTCCAGACGGGGTACAAGAGCATGTGCAAAGCGATATTACACAATTTTGCAAACAGTCAGTACAAGAGTCCTTTCCTAAGCCGTTCCTCTTTCTGGGAGTGTCTCAACAGTTCCTCTTTGACATTACAATAGCAGGCAAAAAACAGTTCCTCTTTGACATTACAATAGCAGGCAAAACAGAACTTTTTCTAGCCTCTTTCCCCCTTCCCTCCTGTCCTGTCTGCAACTGTGACCTATGCAAGTTTAAAAACAGACACCAGTTAGCTCATCTTCTTGTGACTGACTTTCTGGACTAGCCAGCTTACACAGCATCTTATGGCAAACTCAAAAGTGGGGGGGGGGGTGGCTCTGGAGACATTTTCTGCTAATAGGGTAATTTTTGGGTGTCGGACTGTTGGGCAAGTAGATTCTATTTTCCAACTGCTGAGCTGATTTCTGCAATATTCCCTCAGGTAGACACTTTCTGATCAGCCTCGGGGCAGGGGCTGCTGGGGTATGGTTACCAGATATCCCCATTTCTTGGGGACAGTCCCCGGATTTACAAATCTGTCCCCAGACAAAATCGGTCCCCGGAATGTCCCCGGATTTCATTTAATGTCCCCGGATTTATATTTTAAGTGTTGTAGATTTATTAGTAGGGAATGAATGTTGCGTGATTGGTTCAATGGCACAAGACACATCATATGGGGCCTTTTGGCGAGGCAAAATGGCGGGCACCACGGCAGCGAACAGCTCCTGAAGCCAGCCAGAGCCAACTGTGCTACCAGGCTGGCTCCGGGCTGCTGAGACTGCTGCTGCCGCCGCCACTGCCAAGGGGAAATTGGGGGCACCCAGTGGCGTAGCGTGGGGGTGCAGGGGGGCCGGCCGCACCGGGCGCAACATCTGGGGGGGGCGCTCGCACTCGCAGCTCTCTGCCCCTACCTGGCTCACTCACTCTCCACGGGTTAGGGGGCACAAATTACTTGCCTTGCCCCGGGTGCTGACAACTCACGCTATGCCACTGGGGGCACCTGGCACGTCAACTGGGGGAACCGCTTACACACACACCCCACAACCCAAATTGAGCCGGGAACAAGATTGTCCGGCCGCCCAGCTGGCTACCCAGTGGCGCTCTGGGACCAGGAAAACCCTGGAGCCGATGCAGGGAGGAGGAAAGAAGGAGGAGAAGGAAGAGAGAGAAAGAGGTAGGAGAAAAAAGAGGGGAGCCCCGACCTCGCTGTGCCACTGCTGCAGAGGACAGGTAGGAAAGCACTGGGAGGGCAAGGACACATGACCGAGTCCACGCCTGACCCGAGCCTACTCCACGCGTGACAGAGGAGACCACAGAAGAGAAGATGTTACTTCTTAATTTTTTTTTTTAAAAATAACTTTTTAAAATAACTTTTTTTCCTCTTTTTTTAAAAAAAAGTGTCCCCGGATTCTTTGAAAAAAATCTGGTAACCTTATGCTGGGGGCAAATGGATTCTATCTCACCATTCCTCATTTCTACTGGAAATAATCTTTGGGGCATTTCAGATGCCACCTGATCATTTGGTGCACCTTTTTAGTTTATTAAAAAGTTTTAAAATCTGGCTGATTGACAGAGCAATCCTGAATTAGAAGAGGGGTTACTCAGGATACCCAAATCAATAGGAGAAGATTTGGGGAAGGGAACAGAGTTTTCCCAGGCCAGAAGGAATGAAGACAAAAAGCATGTTGAAAAATATTCATTTTTATGTTCTATTCAGGCTGCGAGGGAGCAGCAGTAAGCAATCACCAGATGTTTCGGTCTTTCTTGGGTTTTACACGTACACAAGATGGCTGTTGGGGCAGGTCCAGGGCATTTTGCTACTGAGGGAAAGGGAAAAAATGCCCCCCAGCCCCACTCCTCCATTCCACATGCAGAAGCCAATTAGACTGGCAATTCACAAAGCGTTAAAATCAAGATGTGGAAAATATGGAAACAGCAAGGAGAGGCAGAACTGAGATGTGGAGATATGCTTCCGAGGTCCAAACTATGGGAAGCCCCAAAAAATCAACAATTATAATTTGGATTATAATTTGGTCTTTTTTATTTTAGTTTTTTATTTTAATTGGATTATGATTGGATATATTAATTGGATGTTTTTAATTGGAAAATGAATAAAAACGATTTTAAAAAAATAAAAGTTAAAGATAAATAGACTGGCAATTCAACAATGACTTTGGCAAGGGGACAGCATCCCTCAAGGCACCTGAGGGCAGTTGCTAAGTTTAGAAATTGATTTTGGATTCTTCCACCATCAATGTCTTTGTCAAGTATTCCCGCAAAAGCTCTTGTTTCATATATCTTCCTCACTTTGCTTGTTAGAGGGTAAGCAGACTGAAATATACTCAGAGTCGCAAAGTGATTTCATGCTCTTTATTCAGCTCATAGTGGTGAGGAGGAATGAATGAAAGTCCCCTCAAGGTATCTGCTTTATATACATTATTTACACAATGGGCTGCACATGATTGGCTAATTCCAGAATTCTACTGTAAGCCAATCAGGTTGTGGATTCACTTAAATCTGGAGCATGATTGGGTGGTTCCTGCCAACCAATCATACTGCTGCATTGTTCTAGGACCAATCCGACTGCTGCATTCTGAATCCTATTGTTCTAGGACCAATCAGACTGCTGCCTTTTGGATCCTATTGTTCTAGGACCAATCAGACTGCTGCAGTTTGGATCCTATTCGACTCAGTACATAACACCCCTCCCCTCTAAGTTCCAGTCCTGCCCGGGAGGTCGCATTCATAGTCCTCAAGGTACGCTGGCGGCCTACGTGTCCGTTGCGGCCTGTGGTGTTCCCTGGTCCGGTGTTCAGGTTCTGGCTCGTGTTCCAAGGATGCTGGCTGTGATGGGGCTGTTTGGTCTGGCGCAACCGGCTCGCTCAGTCGTGGTTCTGGTTCCGGTGTCCTTTCGGCCTCACGGGTCCTCTCTGTATTTACTGATTCTGCCTCTCCTGCTGGCCCCTGCTGCTCTATGGGCCTCACTGCCCCACTGTTCCCTTGGGACTCCTCTGCCCTTTCCTCCTCCTGGGTTTCTCCCGGGAATCGTCGCCGTATCTGGTCGCAGTGGCGGCGCCAGCATTGCCCTCCATCCGTTAGCACCTCGTACGACACAGGGCCAGTGACCCTGGTGACTGTGGCGGGTACCCATGCTGGGCCTGCCCCAAAATTCTTTGCGTACACTGGGTCCTGGGCCTCGAAGGTCCGGGGGTTCCTGCCTTCCCCCACCACTACCTCATCCTGAGCTCTATCGGGGTGAAGGCGGTCCAATCTGATTGCAAGGCGCCGACCCATTAGTAGTTCAGCGGGGCTCCGGCCAGTCGTTGAGCTGGGGGTGCTGTGCTGTGCTAGGAGGAATGTGGCAAGGCGGTACTCCCAATCCCCTTGCGTCATGCGGCGAAGGGTGTCCTTGGTGGTCCGCACCATGCGTTCTGCTTGGCCATTGGTGGCAGGGTGGAATGGCGCCGAACGGATGTGGCGGATGGCGTTCTGCGCTGTGAAGGTTTGGAATTCTCCTGACGTAAATGCAGTCCCGTTGTCTGAGACGAGAGTGTCAGGGAGCCCGTGGGTTGCAAACAGCCTGCGTAGTACCCGGATGGCTGCGGACGTAGAAGTGGACGGTACCAGTGCGACTTCCAGCCATTTGGTGTAGGAGTCCACCACTATGAAGAATGTTTTCCCCTGAAAGGGGCCAGCGAAGTCCACATGCAGGCGTGACCATGGTGCTCGGGCGGACTCCCAGGACTGGACTGGGGCCCTTGGGGGATCTGGGCGGGATTCTTGGCAGGCCTGGCAGTGTTTGACCCAGGCCTCTATCTCTCCGTCGATCCCCGGCCACCACACATAACTCCTGGCAAGGGCCTTCATTCTTACTACCCCTGGGTGTGTCTCATGTAGGGCTGTGAGGACCCTTTTGCGGAGGGGCTGGGGAACAACGACCCTGCTTCCCCATAAAAGGCACCCCTTGTGGGCCGACAGTTCATGTTTGCGGGTTGTGTAGCCAGCGAATTCTGGCCCAGGCCTGCTGCTGGGCCATCCCCTCCACACCCAGTCCAGGACCCGGGAGATGACCCTATCTTTCTTGGAGTGGTGTGCAACTTCTTGTGCCTGAATGGGGCGGTCGGGAAGCAGCTCCAGGCTCATAACCTCTTGTGCAGGTGCTGGGTCGGGGCCTGTTTCCGGTAGTGGTAGCCTGCTGAGGGCGTCCGCATGGCCCATCGCCTTCCCCGGGCGGTGAATCAGCGCATACTGGTAGCTGGCAAGGAAAATTGACCACCTGAGGACACGAGGAGACAGCACTTGGGGGGTCTGCTTTTCGGGGGCAAACAAGCCAAGCAACGGTTTGTGGTCAGTCACCACGGTGAAGGGCCGCCCGTACAAGAAATCATGGAATTTTTTTACTCCCTTCACAATTGCCAGACCCTCCTTGTCGATTTGTGAGTAGTTCCGCTCGGTTGCGTTGAGTGTCTGGGAAAAGTATGCCACCGGTACCTCTCTCCCATCCGGGAGCTGGTGTCCCAGGACAGCGCCAATGCCATAGGGCGAGGCGTCGCATGCTAGCACCACCGGCAGCCTCTCGTCAAAGTGTGCCAAGACCGAGTTTGAGACAAGCAAGTCCTTGACTGCCTGGAATGCGGCCTCCTGGCGCTGGCCCCACACCCAAGGGGCCCGCTTGTCCAGGAGTCTGTGTAGGGGCTCCGCTACCGCCGCCTTGTGGGGGAGGAAGGAATGGTAAAAGTTCAATAGTCCCAAGAAGGCCTGAAGTTCAGTCTTGCTCTTGGGCGCTGGGGCATCACAAATGGCCCGTACCTTGTCCCCAGTCGGGTGGACCCCTTCTGCGTCCACCATAAATCCCAGAAAGTCCACCTGAGGCACTCCTAGTAGACATTTTTCCCGCTTCACCTTGAGACCCGCTGTCTGGAAACGGTGCAGAACGGTGCGGAGGCGGTCCTCAAACTCCTCTGGTGTGGGCCCGGCAATCAACACATCATCGAAGAAGGGGGTGACGCCAGGAATCCCTTTAAGGAGCGAGTCCATTAGATTCTGGAATATGCCTGGTGCCACGCTGACACCGAATTGCAGCCGCTTTACCCTGAACGCTCCTCTGTGCGTCACAATCGTCTGTGCCTCTGCTGTGGCCTCATCTACTGGCAGCTGTTGATATGCTTGGGCCAAGTCCAGCTTGCCAAAAATTTTCGACCCAGCCAGGGTAGCAAGGACATGGCTGACCACTGGCACTGGGTATGCATGGGCCGTGAGGGCCTTGTTTATAGTACATTTGTAGTCTGCACAGATGCGGACCGAACCATTAGGCTTGACGGGTGTGACGATTGGGGTTTCCCAGGGGGCATTAGGCACCGGCTCCAGCACTCCTTGCTCCACTAGCCGGTCCAATTCCTCGTCTATACGTGGTTTCAGGGCGAACGGGACCCGGCGGGCCTTGAGCCTGACTGGTCGTATTGCGGGGTCAAGCTGTAGAGCAATGGGGGGGCCCGTATACTGTCCCAATTTCCCATCGAAAACCCCTGGAAATTCCTTGCATATAGCGTCCACATCCACTTGTAAGGTAGTGTGGTTCACTCCGGTGATGGCTAGTCCCAGTGGTCCAAACCATGCCAATCCCAGTAAGCTAATGTAGGGGCCCTTGACCACAAGCAAGTCCAGTTGCCGCGTCCGCCCTCGGTATTGCACCCTGAAGGTCCCCACCCCCATTGTGGGGACCTTACGTTTCTGGAAGTCCCGGAGGGTGAATGGGGCCGGCCTGAGTTTGGGACCCCCAGTAGGACACAGTTTCCTTAAGGTCCTTGCCGAGATTATGGATAGATTTGAACCCGTGTCAAGCTCCATGCGGCATGGGGCCCCCTCTATCCGTACCTCTACATAAATTTTCTCTATGTTGGGGTAGGGCAACTGGTATACCTGGAAGTCCGTGAGCTCCGTCGAGTTGCCTTGGTGCGTTGGGCCCCGGGACCTGGGGCTCTTGGATTGGTCATCTGATGCCTGGCGTCGGGTGGGCCGAGCCCGACACACCCGGGCGATGTGTCCCAATTTTCTGCACTGCCTGCACTCTGCATTGCGGAAACGGCAGGTCCTCCTCTCGTGAGTTTCCCCGCAGCTTGCGCAGTTCCCTCCTTCTCGTCGAGGCAGCTGTGGTATGTGGGCTGCTTGAGTGCGCTGCTGTACTCGGTGCACCTCCTCCCTGTCAGATCCTGAGTCGTCAGTGAGGTCTTCGTGGTGGACCCTCGGTTGGGATGGCAGGCTCGGCCGTGCCTCTTGCGTCGACCTCTTGGCAGCTTCCGTTGCCAGAGCCTCCTCCAGAGCGACCTGGAACGTTAGGTCCTTCTTAGCGTAGAGTCGTTGTTGCAGTTTCTCATCCCTCAGGCCACCGACGAGGCGGTCACGAAGCATGTTCTCCAGCTCTGAGAAGTTGCAGAACCGGGCGGCTTGGCGGAGAGAGGTCACAAACCCAGTTATGGTTTCCCCAGGGGCTTGCCGCTTTGCATAGAAGGCATTTCGACGAGCCACCACTGAGGGTTGCGGCGAAAAGTGCCCCTTCAGCTGTTCCATTATTGTTTTGTATGGAACAGTAGCGACGTCTTCAGGCGCAAGGAGAGCCCGGGCGATTTCAAACGTCTCCTCTCCGCAGACGCTGAAGAATATCGCCCTCTTCTTGGCGTCTTCTTCATCGGTGACCCCTTTGGCTTCTAGGAGGAAAGTGAAACGGGAGGCGTACGCTTCCCAGTCTCCCGTTGCTGGGTTGAACGGCGAGAAGCTGCTGTCGGTTGCCATTCTGAGTTCCTTGTGTCCCGGAGCTGAAGCCTGGATACACGGTGCGAGGCAGCGGTGCGGCAGGTGGCGGTGCTGCGGTGCTGTGTGTGGCAGTCAGCTCAGCGGGATCCCACCTTCGTCACCAGTAAAATATACTCAGAGTCGCAAAGTGATTTCATGCTCTTTATTCAGCTCATAGTGGTGAGGAGGAATGAATGAAAGTCCCCTCAAGGTATCTGCTTTATATACATTATTTACACAATGGGCTGCACATGATTGGCTAATTCCGGAATTCTACTGTAAGCCAATCAGGTTGTGGATTCACTTAAATCTGGAGCATGATTGGGTGGTTCCTGCCAACCAATCATACTGCTGCATTGTTCTAGGACCAATCCGACTGCTGCATTCTGAATCCTATTGTTCTAGGACCAATCAGACTGCTGCCTTTTGGATCCTATTGTTCTAGGACCAATCAGACTGCTGCAGTTTGGATCCTATTCGACTCAGTACATAACACAGACAATGGATTTGGGAGTTGGGACTTTCCAAAGCTCCATCCATGGTGGGCAGGGGAGGGATGAGTGGAAGCTCTCTCCCATCCCTGCTACTAACCATCTGAGAACTAAGGTCATTGGAGCAGATGGGGCCAAAGTGAGTCAGGCCAGCTTCTCCACTCAGGAAGAGTGAGATGAATGAACATGGAGGTGGGTGGTGAGCTGGAGGAGGAAAACACTGGAGCTCTCAGCTCATCCACCCTCAAACTTGATGGGCCCTTAGAAAGGAAATAATATTTCACAATTTATTTGCAATAGCAAATACCATTGATGCTTAGCTCTGGTAAATATGATGCACACCTGTGTAAGAACTTTGGCCTTAGTTTTATGAAACCAGATATTTTCATCAGCACCGTATTTTCTCATTTCATATAGGATTCTCCTGTCTTTTTTAGAACTCAGCTGTCATCTTCTTGCAGAATACAGCAAAATATGCATTCCATTAACTACCCTGCTCTTGATTCCATTTGATCTTTTAGCCCACAGGAAGTTTGTTCAACCATCTTCTTCCTGTATCAAATTTTCATTTAGAGGGGCTTCATATTCTTTGATTCTGACAGAACTTAAGTTTTCTTCTTTTTCTTCTGTGTATCAGATCTGTTTTTTATTTAATCTTGAATAAAGAAGGAAGTGTAGAACCCTAAAAAAGATAGAAAGACAGATAGATTTATTCATCACTGGCCCCAAGGGTAATGGTAGCTAAGAAAGTAGACTTTTTAATGTGAAACAGCACGGATCATCACAAATTATCATAAAACCTAACTGAATAAAAACCGGATGGCAAAACAAACTGATAAGCAATAAAATCATAAAATGGCATGGCAACACTCCAAGTTATAATGGATTTGCAACATTTTGGATGTATTGCCTCTCTACGTTCATAGAAGCTGTGCTATGGGATCAACACTGCAAACAATATTTTTTCTCCTTTTAGGTTGCTGCTGCTCTTTTGGTAGTTTTAGGAAATGTGATAAACTGCACATAAAAGGTCCTGGTATAGGATCCCTCTGCTGTATTTTTTCTAGAAAAATATGTATGTTGTAGAAAATGTAGCCTCAAAGAGAACCTAGCACTGCTGACAAATCCAGCTGATTATCAAAATATAACAGTCTGCACAGAGATCCAGCTTTTTACTCTACTATACCCAAACTGTAAAAAAGTCACTTTTTAAAAAGAAAAGAAATATTGTTTTACTGACCAACCGCACAGGTCCAGCGGAGTGATTTTGTGATGCCAAAACATTTTGTGACCTGGGGAAGGGGCATGGCCAGCTGACTGGAAGACTGAACAGGCGCATCATGCACAGCACGGGTGTCAAACACAAGGTCCGCGGGCCTAATCCGGCCCGCCAGACCTCGTCATGTGGCCCGTGCAGCCGGCCGCCAGCCTTCGCCTTTTATTCTTGTTCTTTTTTTTGACACAAGAAAGCCGCCACTTCAGTGCATGCGCGGCAGCCTACAAGCCGGAGAACGTCTGCCCTCTAGCGGCGCCGGCCATTCTACACAGGAAACCTCCGCTTTACATGCATTCCTACAGATACAACCGTCCCTTTGAGGGTGACTAAACTGCTGATGCGGCCCCCGATGAATTTGAGTTTGACACCCCTGATGCACAGCAATGTTTTGTTGCAGGCCCCACTCTCATTTACTAGTGAGCAGACCAAAAAGCTACGGTGATCTCTTTTAATACCCAAGGAACATTCAGGGCTGTTCAGAGGGGAAATGGGTAAAATGATGGTAAATTGAAGGTGCTTTGGCAGAGCTCATCAGGTCTTGAAACAGAGTCCGCTTTGGTGCTTAACAAATGGGCTGTGCCCATGACATAACCACACCTTGGCATTGCCAGCATCTCTTCTGACTCACCTGACCTGAGGATTTCTGCGTTACTGTACCTGGGCAGCCAACAACCCATCATAAAGCACATCTAAAACAATTAACATTGTAATTAGTTTGTTTTGAAATGAAAACATTTACAAATACACTGAGCTCTTCAAATTATATTGTTTATGAAGGCATGCCCTTAAGACTTAAAAGTCTATAGTTCTTTGTACCAGTACAGGGTTTTTTTAGGAGATAAGTCTGTTCTTGGCTGAGCAACAACCACAGGAACTCAGATATTTTTTTAAAAAAATCATGTCAATATATATATATTTTAATATACACACACTGTAGCTTTCATTGTATACACTTCCTCTTTATGACTGAATCCCACCCAGTGGTGTCTGAGGTGCTAAGAGCCCCTGCAAATGTCACTTTTGGAGTCAAGAATGCACAGCCATGTGTTGCTCCTTTTGTATTGCATTGAGGTGGATATGGGAAGCCAACAAAACAGAATTTATTACTACAAAAAAAAAAGTTTTTCAAAAGAATTATTTTAAAAACATTTACCTAAATTTCAAAGAAGAACAGCCCACGGCATTGTAATCCCGCAGATGCTCACAGAAACTCACACAATGTGGAATCACTTCCGTGAGGCCATGGAACAGCAAATTACAGGCTATTTCATAAGCAGTTTAGAAACTGCTTTCTGCACATCCCAAATCTATGGTGGGGAACCCCTTTCCCACAAGTTTAATTGGGCCCAGAAGGGGTCCTAATTTGGCTGGTGAGACCATTTCCCTCAAACCACATCCATCTGCTCAACACAAGTGACATCAGATGTGTGTAATAATAATAATAATAATAATAATAATAATAATAATAATAATATTGTACCCCGCCCATCTAGCTGGATTTCCACAAAGACCAAAAATACACTAAGATGTCACACATTAAAAACTTCCCTGATGTCTTCATATGTCTTCTGAATGTCAGGTAGTTGTTTTTCTCTTTGACATCTGATGGGAGGGCGTTCCACAGGGCGGGCGCCACCACCAAGAAGGCCCTCTGCCTGGTTCCCTGTAGCTTTGCTTCTCGCAGTGAGGGAACCACCAGAAGGCCCTCGGCGCTGGACCTCAGTGTCTGGGCAGAACTATGGGGGTGGAGATGCTCCTTCAGGTATACTGGACTGAGGCCATTTAGGGCTTTAAAGGTCAACACCAACATTTTGAATTGTGCTCAGAAACGTACTGGCAGATGAAGACAACAAGTAAATGCAAGCTGTAGTAGGAGATGTCCCACTTTGGCGCAACCAGGTGGAGCCGATCCATTTCAGAAGCAGGATTTGCAAACCAACACTGAAGTAGCTGATCAGCAGTGCCTGCAAACCCTGTGATTGACAGGGATCAGTGACATCTGAAAAAACCCTTTTGGCAGGGATCTTCCTTTGCAGCCAGCTTGAGTTCAAACGGGGATGGAAAGGGAAGAAGGGGACAACCAGGAATGCCTTTGGAGCAAGTCCTGATTCTTTCCTTTGAACTTGGCTCACCTGACTTCTTGGAGTTGTTTTGTGATTAACAGCTGGGTAGACCTGCCCATGTATCAAAGTGGCCTGCTGGCCATGAGGGAACTCAAGATTCAGCTGGCCACGTTCTGTACCCCTGGTCAATTATCTGCCACCAGAGCCCCAGAAGTCACAAAAGATGGTGGTGGCAGCAACAATAGCCCAGAAGAAGTCCCACTAACATCTGGCTTCTTGGGCAGCCATATCTGCGCCTAGGTTCTTCTGAGTTATGATCTTTTGGGAGGCCCAGGAATTCAGAGGATGGAGGGGTGGGAGTTGAATCCACATTTCCCCCTTTTTAGTAACTATTATTCTATTTTAATTATATTGACAGTCCACCCTGAGAAATCTGGTTTGTAGGTGGAATATAAGCAAGCGAAAATAACCTTGTAACTTGTTGATTTTCTCCAGGGTTTTTTTGGGGGGGGGGTGGAGTAATACATTGCAGGCATTAAAAAAGTACATTGAGGGGGTACTTATGACATACTTTTGGGGAAAGGGGATCTGAGATAGAGTGACATATTGTGAAAAGAAGAGGGGAGGAGAATCCCTAAAAGTTCCTTGAATGAGTGGTACAGACAGTCCCTTCTCGATTTTGCAAGAATCTCCCATCACTTTTCATTTAGAACTCTCTTTTGGCCAGATGTTTTGTGGGTATTTGGTCTGGCCCATCCTCCTTCCTAATGCTCTTCACGTTTGTGAACTTTGCCCGGCTTTTTCCTGGTTGCAGACATTTGGAGACCCCCAGGGGTTTGCAAAATGTTATGAGTGGAGTTGTGCTTTTGGATTCTCGTAGTGGAAATCACTTCTGACATCCTGTTCCCCCCTCCTCAGCTTATGAACTATATTAGCAATAAGATCTCCTCTGGGGACTAGGGATTATTTATCCGTAGGCTGTTTGGGCTAAACTGAAAGAAAGAAAGAAACCTCTGCATTTCTATTTAACTTTTTAGTATTCACATTTTCCTGTCTTTAAAGTAGCACTTTTATTTAAGTTAGACTATTGTCTAGAGTACTTTGGGTGATTTGTATATGTTTGTTGGTCAACATTACAGCTGAAGACTATAAGGAGTTGCTTAATGACAAAACTGTGAAGAACTGGAAGTGCAGAACACTAGATATACACATCTATGGTGAAGGAAATGACTCCAAAAAGCTGTCGTTGAGGTCAACTAATCATGCAGGGTTAAAACCACAACTCAGCCACAAACCTCCCTGTATTCCCTCGGGCCAGGCATTAACTCTCAGCCTAATCTACCTCACAAGGTGGTTGTGAGGATAACATGGGGAAAATGAGACCCCGGATACCACCTTGAACTGGGAGGAAAAGCGGGAAGGGTATAAATGTAATACTGATAAATAATGAAAATTCAAAATAAGCAGTCCCTCTCCAGTCTGCCTGCTCCCAGTTTTGAATTTGGGCAGTGGGGTGGAATCATGGACAGAAAAGCTAACCTAAGGATCAATGGAAAAAGGAATCTGGGACACAAGCAGGATATCCAAGGCTACAAATATTGTACATATTTCTGTGTGGTGTCCACTGGGAGAGTGGATAAACCCAAGTGTTAAGAGGCAGCTAAAGCAGTTGCTTCTTGCGCCCTGGGCCACAGCTAAATGCTTCAAGCCCAGCCTTCTCTCCCAAACAAGAAGCGCAATTCTTCACTCACTTTTCTGTGGGAAGTAGGTGACGCTGCCAAAACCACACCACATAGTTTGGCAGAGATCTTTGGTCTGCTGTCGAGAGAAGAGCAGCAATAAGTCAGCTGTGAGGCCTCATTGACTTAACATTTATGCAGCACAGTCATCTTGGTGTTTCCTGCTGTCTTCCATGGGGCTTACTTTGAGGGAAGTGTGCATAGGATTGCTGTCTCAGAGAAGCTCTGAAGACCTGTTTCTTTCAGATAAAGGGCACTGTCCTGACCAGGAGCTCCTGTGATAGTATATAGAAGCATTTCGCAAAAACACAAGATGGAGGAATATTGTTGTTCAAGTACTGTGGTACCTCGGGTTAAGAACTTAATTTGTTTTGGAGGTCTGTTCTTAACCTGAGGTACCACTTTAGCTAATGGGACCTCCCACTGCCGCCATGCGATTTCTGTTCTCATCCTGAGGCAAAGTTCTTAACCCGAGGTACTATTTCTGGGTTAGCGGAGTCTGTAACTTGAAGCGTCTGTAACTGGAGGTACCACTGTATCTAAATCAGGGCTGGGGAACCTCAGGTCCAGGGGAACAAATGGAGCCCCCCGGCTTCTCTCTCTAACCCTCAAGACTCTCCCCAGGTCACATTATTTCCTCAGCCACATCCCCTCTCCCCAAACCACACCCCACACCTCCTTGACCCTCTGCCAGAGGCGTACGAAGGGGTGTGTGGTGGGGGTGGTCTGCCCCGGGTGCCATCCCGGGGGTGGGGGTGACAACCCCCCCCCAGGCCAGATCATGCCACCGCACTATGGTTGGCCACCCGCAGGGAAGATCACACTGCTGTACCACAATCACACCCCCGGAGGATCGTGGCACTGTGCCGATCGCCCTGTGGGCAGATCGCCCCGCTGCTTTGGGTGCAAGGAGCAGCTAGCTCCGCCACTGCCCTTGCCTGCTTGGAATATGCTCTTGAACTCTTGGTTGCCCGCATGGACTGAAGATTGGACTCTATGTGCATGTGTAGAAACCAGCTGACTGGTAGAAAGCTGAAATAGGCATTAATTGCTCTGTGTACTTTTGCCTCTGACTCTGGCTCAGCACTGGCATGTGGTGCTTAGAAAGTTGCCCAGATCAGAATGCAGCCCTGAGCCTGAAAAAGGTTCTCCATCCCTGATCTAAACAATAGTCAGGTATCTTGGAGAAGCTTTGTCTTATCCTACGAGCATCTTCAGGTAAAGGGTTTGCTCCTGAGGTAACTCAGCTGGGTAGAGCGTGGTGCTGATAATGCCAAGGTCACAGGTTCGATCCCTGTATGGGAAAGCTACATATTCCTCCATTGCAGGAGGTTGGACTACATGATCCTTAGGGTACCTTCCAACACTGCAAGTCTATGATTCATTATCATACATGCTAACAGGAGATTTCAGTATTATATGTGGGCACAGCTCTCTGCATGTGAGAGAAACTCCAGGGATGGGGCGAGGTAAGTTGGTGGGTAAGGGGATCCTAAACAAAGAGGGAAGTGACGTAGGACTGAATTATCCCTGAATGTACAGTTCAAACACTCCAAAAGATAGCCAAAGTCCACCGCTCCTCTGTTAGCTTAAGGATCTGTAGGGATCTGCAAGGGATCTAAGAGCTCTGTGCTCCTCTTCGTCTCTGACTCAAACACTGCAGATGTCCTTGATTTTCTTCACAGAGACCTAGATCTTGTCAGTCATAGTAGTTAAGAAAGGCTTGCCCTTTTGCCAACGTGGAAATATTTTCTCCAAATATTTCCTAGAATTTCTTGGCCATTTTTACCTGCCATTTCCCTAACAAAGGAGCTCCTAAGGCAGATCTGCAGCTGTGCCCCTGGATCCATTCACCCGACCAACCCCAACCCCCAAATAACACAACATTAATTTATTTCCAGTGGCAAAGATCTCAATAGTCATGGGACTGGTAATCTTTTGCTGCAGCAATGGATCTACCTCTTTACAGAACAGGGATGCTTGGCAAACGTGAAGAAAAACCTAAAGAACTTGAAAGAAAGAGCATGGCAGGTCCAGAATATTTTGAGAAGCATCATAGAAACACTTCTTTGTGTCCTGTATGACAGGTAATGTACAGCTCGAAGCTACCAGCATGAGTTTGACCAAACTGCAGGAGGCGGTGGAAGACAGGAGTGCCTGGCGTGCTCTGGTCCATGGGGTCACGAAGAGTCGGACACGACTAAATGACTAAACAACAATGACAGGTAATGAGAAAGATGGTTTTCTTATGGAACAGCCTGCTCTTTGCTTGAAGGCCAGTTTAGGCATACACAATGGAAATCAAAGTGCAGCCACTGGCAAAGGCATGTCATCAGTATAGAGAAGCCAATCACAAGCTAAGTGCTAGCCATGGGTAGGCAAACTAAAGCCCGGGGACCAGATCCGGCCCAATCGCCTTCTCAGTCTGGCCCACGGACGGTCTGGGAATCAGCGTGAGTAGAATGTGTGCTTTTATTTAAAATGCATCTCTGGGTTATTTGTGGGGCATACGAATTCGTTCATTGTTTTTTTTCAAAATATAGCCTGGCCCTCCACAAGGTCTGAGGGACAGTGGACCGGCCTCCTGCTGAAAAAGTTTGCTGACCCCTGAGTAGGCTTTCTGTAGTGTCAGATGAAGCCTTAGTCTGCCCGGTGTCCCTGGTATTTTTAGTCAAGTTCTCTTGCAGATGGAAAAAGCAGTTGTTGTTACTAGTACTACTACATTTCAATTAAAAATACAGTCAGTAAAATGTAGAACTTCAAAAAATATTGAAAACACAATGGAATACTGTACCTCAAAAGACTAAAACAGCAGCAGTTTAATCAAAAACTCAGCCAAGGAAAAGTCATTCAGTGCCTGGAGACGACTTTAGGGTACAAACATTTCTTTCAAAAGCAAAGAGGTTCACTAGTTAGGCATCAGATAGGGAGTTCCACATAACAGGGTCTACCATAGGGGAAAAAAATCTGATTCCAGTCTACATCCCATTTAAAACAGGCCTAGTTTTTATTGAGATGGTAATCCCATGTAGTAATCCATTCTTAAGAATGTGGAAGATGGTGAAGGGATTTTTCATCTGTCATAAAATTGCAAGAGGTTTAAAAAGAATTAAGAACCTAGGTAAAAGTTTAAGTATTATCCTCCAAGTTGAGGCCAGGAGCTTTTAGCATCTCAGGGGGGAGGGAGTGGTTTCCCTACTGTAAATATTCCCAGGACTGAATACTCATGCAAATTGAAATATCTTGCAAGAGGTCATGTGTGGTTGCTGATTTCTTGTAATAGTTGCCATATTTTCTGAAGTGGCTATGGAGGCTTGCATTTGATTTTCCAACATAGTGGATGTGACATTCAGGGTGTAGGTATGTATGCATATGATTTACATTATATTATTTATCTTGCAGTTAATATTCTGTTTAGTGTAATAGGATTTGCCAATCCGCTCTTGAAATGGATTCATAGGGGGGGGGGGGAGTCTGGTAATGCATTTTTTTACAATACTGCATTTTTTTTTACTTGCTGTTATAAGTTTTGTTAGATATTTAGTTGTGTACATTATGTTGGAAATCACTAAAAATATCAATGTACTATTATATAATAATGAAAGATTATATACTATATAAAAAAACAAAACTTTGTATTTGTATTCAGATAATATCTTGCCTAGGGGACGCAGGTGGCGCTGTGGGTTAAAGCTTCAGCGCCTAGGACTTGCCGATTGAAAGGTCGGCGGTTCGAATCCCTGCGGCGGGGTGCGCTCCCGCTGCTCGGTCCCAGCGCCTGCCAACCTAGCAGTTCGAAAGCACCTCCGGGTGCAAGTAGATAAATAGGGACCGCTTACCAGTGGGAAGGTAAACGGCGTTTCCGTGTGCGGCTCTGGCTCGCCAGAGCAGCGATGTCACGCTGGCCACGTGACCCAGAAGTGTCTCCGGACAGCGCTGGCCCCTGGCCTCTTAAGTGAGATGGGCGCACAACCCCAGAGTCTGGCAAGACTGGCCCGTACTGGCAGGGGTACCTTTACCTTTACCTTTAATATCTTGCCTACTTTTCATGCCCTGTAAAAACAAAAGTGTTGAGGTGTGGGTGTGGGTGTGGGTGTTTTGTGTGTATGCAGATGCAGATGGAGGTGTGCCGAACTGAGTCTTTGACCCGGGTGAAAGAAAGCCTAGCTGCCCCCTTGAATATGCAATTTCAGAATGACAGTGGACCCACTCCAGTACAGTGGTACCTCGGGTTAAGTACTTAATTCGTTCTGGAAGTCCATTCTTAACCTGAAACTGTTCTTAACATGAAGCACCACTTTAGCTAATGGGGCCTCCTGCTGCCGCTGTGCCACCGCTGCACGATTTCTGTTCTCATCCTGAAGCAAAGTTCTTAACCCGAGGTAATATTTTTGGGTTAGCAGAGTCTATAACTTGAAGCATATGTAACCTGAAGCGTATGTAACCCAAGGTACCACTGTATCTCCTTTGGGAAGAGGTATTCTAAGCCTTCTTAATCACACCTATGAATGGAGGAAGTCTGTTCCTTCTAGGAGAGCTACAAAGCCCGAAAAACTGAGTATAGAGATGAGCCAGATACAAATAACGGATGGGGAATACAGTGGTACCTCGGGTTAAGTACTTAATTCATTCCGGAGGTCTGTTCTTAACCTGAAACTGTTCTTAACCTGAAGCACCACTTTAGCTAATGGGGCCTCCTGCTGCTGCCGTGCCACCGGAGCATGATTTCTGTTCTCATCCTGAAGCAAAGTTCTTAACCCGAGGTACTATTTCTGGGTTAGCGGAGTCAGTAACCTGAAGCATCTGTAACCCAAGGTACCACTGTAGTGAGATTTCCTATCACTGAATAACAACATTCATCTGATTGTACAAATCAACAGAAATACAGGGCTGCTTTTTAAAAATACCTCTTCTGTAATCACTAGATATATTGCAGCTTGGATGGTTAAAAAATGGCAAGGGGGAAGAAACTTGCCCTTTCCCACTAGGAAGCAAGTACTTCTGAAACAGTGTGTTTCTACGGTTTCGAGATTTATTTATTTTCTATGTAGATGTTTTGAAAAGTGGTTCTGCTGTAGCCATTTGAAAAGAGGTAAAAAGCCTGTGGTTTGTTAATGGGACTGTTTCTAATCAGGGTGGATTAGCTCTTGTAATGACATAATTAGAACGATGACTGCAATTCGATGTGATTTTTCACCAGCCTCAAAGCCTGGCAGATTTTTATGTAGATTCATCGAAAAGTCGCCACTTTCCCATCCCTGGGCTGGCAGGACTCTGGAATGCTGTGGTGAATCGCTGACAGTTTGCAGACCGACTGCTGCTTTTTGCTCTTGTCAGGGTCTAAGAGGGAACTGTGCGCATTGTGCTTGTTGCGGTGTGTGGAATGCAAAGTAAGTGGTGCGCGAGGCCCCTCTGGCCTTCCTTCCCCAGCTAACTGGAACACCTCCAATGTTAAATAGCCCAGACTTTTTATCAACTTTTGTGTCCACCACATTACCCAGTTGGCAGCCGAGCTGAGGTAAGTTCAAGCAACCTCATGTCTTGCACATTCCCAGGTCCTCAGTAGCAGCTTTATCCCCACTGGCAATTAGCTTGTGACCCTCTCTCTCTTAAAAAAACCCCAACATGTTTACTTGCGTTGAATCCCATTTATATATGGTTGCAAGCTACTAAAACAGTGTTTATTCAGGTCTCCCCATCGACATATCGGTAAAGGACTGCAGTTCCTCTCATGTGGCAAATGCCAGCTTTTCGTTTCTCCACACACCAAGATCCCTCAAACCACTGCAAAGGTCCCTCAGACCGCAGTAAGGACATCCTCTAGGTTAAATAAACTGCAATACATTACCCTGCCTTGCAACTTACAAGCAAGTTTTCAGATAAAGAGGGGGGAAATTAGAGAGGGTCTGGTGGTTAGGCCAATACCACTTTCCTTACCACAAAGGATTTAAATCCTGTCAGTTCGGCTATCAATCATATTTTACAACAGCTGTATAATGGTCATGCTACCATAAGGAACAAATGTTCAAGTCTGTAGCTACTGGGGTGTGTATGGTTTAGTCAAGTTTTTGGCCCCGGGCGAAACCTCCAGAGGGGTGCCATTGAGGCTCCCAGGCTGTGCGTCCTAGCATGGGGGTGCCAAACTGGATGAAATAAAGCCCAGTTTTGCCCCTGCTTTCTCTCTCACACACATACAACATTTTATCTTTGCAACGTTGGAAACCTCGAAAGTGCAGGAGACTGAACGCAACCAAAATCCCTTTGCAGGAAGGATCAAAAGTCTCACTGTTGGGCCAGAGATCAACTCCACTCGAGCAAAAGGCATCAGATGGAGAGCTGCCTTCCCAACTGCAAATATCCTAGGTTCTACTGAGAAAATTATACATGATTTTTTTGTGTTTCTGTGTGTGTGTGTACGCATATGGGTGTGGAGCAGGGCCGGATTTAGGTTTGATGAAGCCCTAAGCTACTGAAGGTAATGGGGCCCTTTATATGTCCAGCTGTCCTTTGTCTACAACAAATTGTCACTGTTTTTTGTGTTGAACATATGCTATATGGAAATTTATGGACCTAACAGGTATCTAAAGCCATTTGCACATAACAAAATATGTGTTTTATCCAAATAATTGTTGAACTGAAATACAATTAAGAAGTGATATTTTAGGGAGCAGGCTAGCAGGCGGGGCCCATTACTTACATCATAGGAGCCTACACAACACTACACAACACAAAACACTGCTGCTGTATGTAAATTTTATTTTATTTGTTTTTTATCTTATATTTTGGAAATGTACATCCAGTTGTTTTTTTCCCTTTAATTTTTTGAGGGGCTCCAAGGAGAGTGGGGCCCTAAGCTATAGCTTGTTTAAGCTAAAGGTAAAGGGATCCCTGACCATTAGGTCCAGTCATGACCGACTCTGGGGTTGTGGCGCTCATCTCGCTTTAGTGGAAAAGAGTTATGTGGCCAACATGACTAAGCCGTTCTGGTGAACCAGAGCAGCACACGGAAACACCATTTACCTTCCCACCGGAGCAGTACCTATTTATCTACTTGCACTTTGATGTGCTTTCAAATTGCTAGGTTGGCAGGAGCAGGGACCGAGCAACGGGAGCTCACCCCGTCGCGGGGATTGAACCGCCGACCTTCTGATCGGCAAGCCCTAGGCTCTGTGGTTTAACCCACAGCGCCATCCGCGTCCCATAGCTTGTTTAGCTTATACATAAATCCAGCCCTGGTGTGGAGACAGAGTACACAACAGCTTTAAACACCAAGAGAAAACAGGCAGAATGTCTGCTGGAACACCATTAAGAAGGGAGCTAGACATATATTCTGGAAGGTGGGTAGTGCCATAGTCTGGGTGCAACAATGGAAAACTCTCTCTCCTTTATCCCTACCAACTGTACTTCTAAATGTGAGGCTAAATTCAAGGTGGTGGGTTTGGTGTATGAAGCCCTAGACAGCTTGGGACCAGGACACTTGAAGCACAATATCATCCCTTTTTAAACCCAGCTGATCACTGTACTCGGCGAGTGTGAAAATGCTAGGAGCTGAGTTCTCGTAGCTCGTTGACTTAGCTCTTTCTTCTAATATAAATCACATAGAGGATTTCTTCCCCAGGGCCCGCTTAATAAATAAACAAATCTCAAATTAGCATTTGCTATTTTTGAAAGTAACAATCCCACTAAATTAGTCCCATTCGGGCCACATCTGGGTTTTCACAATTTACCGAGGGCTGTTGTATCAGAAACAAATGTGAATAAAGGGCTTTTGTTCCAAAAACGAATTACCGTGGCTCTGATATAAGCAAGCTGTATGATAATAATGCTTTACCAGAATAATTTGGGCTGTAACTTCGGCTCTTTCCTTAACTGCATGTTCCGGATCTAAAAACTGGCTTTTGTTACTGAGAGCATTAAACTGTGTATAGCGGGGATAGGGGGGTAGAGAAACTAAAGCCATGCGTGACTCAACCCTGCATGAAAAAGAGATAACCGTGTCCTGTAATAAAATATATGATTAAGGAAATACAAGGCAATTTTCTGAGCTATTCCCTGCCCCCTTATATGGCAGTAAATGGGAAGCACTGCAAGTGTTTATGTGCACTTTGGGCCCGGCTGGGCCAATCGGTTACAGGCTAGAGAAAGGGCAAGAGCAGCAATTGCAGAGCTTTGGTGCCCAAAGGGAATTTTTAAACAATACAAAGCACTGAGATTCCTGGAATAATGTTTCAGGAGAACTACTAGCCTGCCTGCCTTCCTCCAGGAAGAATTCATGAGATGACACTCCTTTAGCCTGGACTCAGAAAAAAACCAACCATCTGTCCTCGCAATCACTAACACGTATTAGAATCACCACTTCAAAATTTTACTCTGCATTTTTCTAGTTTTTACCATGCAAATTCCTTAATGAAAGTGATCCTTTAATAAAAGCTGCTTAAAACCCCAGTAATCCATGTCTTTGATTCAAAATGAATGACACAGATGTGCTTTTTACAGTCAATAGGTTCTGGTCCTTTCGAGATTTATTACCAGCTCTTGGACTACAAGGAAAGAAGAGTTTTAAACTTTGAAAACTTGGGTTATGTGGACAACAGCAGTTGAAAAACGTGTCATCTGTGTTCCCGAGCATGAGGACAGATGCTGGCTACCAGAGGCATAGCAGGGGTTGCTGGTGTCCGGGTGACCCCACCTCCACCAGCCTGGAGACTGAAGGGCAGCCCTTCAGAGCACGAGGAAGTCTGGTGGAGCCCTCTGCCTGGCCTGTGTGGAGCTCTGTGGTTGCTGGGCTGCTCTGCCACCTTCACTGGGGTGGGTATCCCCACGGATGCCAGTATCTGCTCAGAGTTTTGCACCCGGAACTATGCCCCCCTGGCCCTTCCCACACTACACCACTGCTGCCTACTGTCATCATCATCATCATAATCATAATTTATACCCCGCCCATCTGGCTGAGTTTCCCCAGCCACTCTGGGTGGCTTCCAACAAAATATTAAAAATACATTAAAACACCAGTCATTAAAAACTTCCCTAAACAGGGCTGCCTTCAGATGTCTTCTAAACATCAGATAGTTGTTATTTCTTTGACATCGGATGGGAGGGCATTCCACAGGGTGGGCGCCAGTACCGAAAAGCCCCTCTGTAACTTCTCGCAGGGAGGGAATCACCAGAAGGCCCTCAGTGCTGGACCTCAGTGTCCGGGCAGAACAATGGGGGTGGAGACGCTCCTTCAGGTATGTTGAAGCCTCCGTACGACTGAGCTGTAATGGCTCTCCTTCTCGTCGTATCTTCAGAATCCATCTAGGCTCTCCTCCGATGGTGATTAACGACCTAAGCCTTTGCATGAGGCTTCAAGCGCGCTCCCCATTACACAGAGTACCCAGACAGCAGCAGAAGAGCCAGAAATATGTGCTACATTGTTACATTTATTTCTAACTATGCAGGACAGAAAGAATAAGCGTCTGCTCTCTGTGAGAGACAGAAAAACAACAGGAACAAAGAAACAGGAAACCAGTAACATCAACATCCATCTCCCGTGAGACTTCCAACAGTCTGGAATGTCAACAGAGTCTTGTGACTCCAAGAACTGCACAGTGGCATAACAGAAACCTAACAAGGTATACTGTCAGCCCTGACCTCCCCTACAAAATTGACCAATACAAAGAAAAGAAGAGTACGATGAATTACTATTATTACATTTTAATCCCAGCTTTGGGTTCTGAACTTCCTTGCCTTCTTTTTCTGTGTCATAATGACCATCAGCCCCTTCGTGGGACTTGTGTTTCATTATTCACTAGCTTAACTGGGGGGGGGGGGTGATGCAGAAAGGCAGAAGGAAGAACACTTAAATAAACACTTAAATGCTGACATCACCTGAAATAAAGGCATGTTTCAAAATGTGACTTTGGGATGGGGTGGGGATGGTTTTTAGAGCATGCAATAAAGAGTAATGACATGACTTGCATTGGGGGGGCGGGGACTGTTTCCAGGTTTCCTTGTAGCAGGTCTTTATATATCACAAGGGCCTCTTCCAATGTACCATTTGGCACTCATAGAAGCACTTTTTGAAATGATGCCCCGAGGGCTTACACATGGAAGCGGTATATTACACATGGTTATACATAAAACGTATCCAGAGACAGGTCCATCTGTAGCAACATGGCTTTTAGTTTAGACAAAAAAAATGGCAAATGCATATGTGTGAGCAGCAGAGACATAGAAGTGCCAACTGGTCTCACTACAGTTCATTACAGATGTTAAAAGTCAGTAGAATGAATGTGCAGAGATTCATTGGCTGGAGGAGTCCAGGGCCAAGATGCCACTGTGGGTCTCCGAACATTTCACTGTCTATTGATCCCTGCCACCACCCAGGCCCTACCTGGTACAGTCCTGAGTCCAGTCAGGGTTAAATTGGAACACAAACTTCTGTTTATTTATTGCAGTTTAACAAGCAAGTGGTTTCATAAATGGTATCGGTCCATTACAATCATGGGGTGCCTATCCAGACCTATAACTTCCGCTACCTGCTCTCACTCACTAAACCACCTCTCAGATATTTACTTGTCTTCCTAGCCCCTAACTGTTCCTGACTCAGCTTATTTCGCTACACTAACTCAACCTACCCACAGACTCTATCCCAACTCACTCCCATTCCAACCAACCACCCAACTCCCAACGAACTCCCCTTTTGCCTCTCCCAGAGCTGGTTTTATAGTCCCTCTGACTCCACCCGCTGGGTTCTGATTGGGTAACCTGTTTAACTATTTCACCTCCAGCACTCTCATATGTTAACGTCACAGCCACCACCAGTCCCTCTAATGGGCTTCATTCAACAGGCTTCTTAATAACAAATCGAGTCCTCCGTTAAAGAGGACACGTGTTGCGGTGAGACCTGACAACCTAACCCTGTGTTGTGGGTGGGTACGTTTGGATAGCCACAACACCCGATTGGTAGGTCCCTTGATGCAGGGTTCAATCAGGCAAATGGGACGCAGGCTAAATGGATCAAGGGACCTATATATACCCATGCACATGACCCAGAGCTTCCTCTTTTGGCATGTGCATTGGAACACCTACCCACCCACCTCTCCCTATATTTAGGGCTTGTGCGCTTGACCTTGCTATGCTGTCGTGTGTCATCTGTTGTTGGGACAGGGGCACGGCAGGAATTTTCCCCACTTGGCTGATTGGCTGGTGCCATTTGGGGTTCACCTGCCACGTAGCAAATCATCACAACTTGTAAAGTTGTGGATAGGCTCTGGTTCAGGTGATAGGGATGAGAGAATGCTCTTGTCATCGCTGTGTGAAGGGTATTCCATTAAAGGAATCCAGGGACTCGATGGTTTGGTCAACCCTGTGAGGGTGTTGTGCCCGTGCCTGAGTCCAGGGGGGCATTTAGGTGGTGAACATAGCCTGTTCTGGCTTTCCGCCTATCCAGGTCTTCACCCTTGGCTGACCTAGGGTGCAGGGAGCTAGTCGAACTAGAGCCTATACAACCAGTCACTTGCTGTAATCAATAAAGTTGTGGCCTAAATTCAGCCAAAAACCAAATCAAAATTTGAGTCTTGTCTGAATTTATTTAAGGGGGAGGTTTAAAGGTCTGAACATGCAAAAGGTTGATGAGAGAGAAATATCTAGGCCTAAAGCCAGTCTCCATCCTTCTTGCTTTGGAATCTCCCAGTGCAGTGGTACCTCGGGTTAAGTACTTAATTCATTCCGGAGGCCCGTTCTTAACCTGAAACTGTTCTTAACATGAAGCACCACTTTAGCTAATGGGGCCTCCTGCTGCTGCGCCGCCGGAGCATGATTTCTGTTCTCATCCTGAAGCAAAGTTCTTAACCCGAGCTAATATTTCTGGGTTAGCGGAGTCTGTAACATGAAGCGTATGTAACCTGAAGTGTATGTAACCCGAGGTACCACTGTATTTCCTTATGCTCTGCTAGAGATGGTGAAGAATGGTGCTATTTTCAATTGGTGGTGCAGAATCAGATCCTGACATTGTGCAAGGATCAGGTGTCAATGTTGTGGCCACTAGTGGCTTTCATTGATACCATTTAAAAAAAAATATTAATCCTGCTGTGCTTTCGAAAACAAGTCAGTTGAGATGCACATTAATAAGTCTTGTATTGCTGAACAGGATCTTGAGTGTAGAGTGTAGCTGAGCAAGAAAGGCCTCAGTCTGGGCACCTGGGGCTGTGCAGGATGCCTGCATCCAGTTTGCGTGCTGAGGTCCCCAAGACACCCCAAACCCAATAACTCAAACTTCACACATTATTTTTGTTTAAGGTTTTTGGCATAATTTTGGCCACAACTTTATTATCAATACAAATTGTGAGTGGTTGCTTAGGCATTGGTTAGACTATCTGTCCTCCCCGCCTTGGGGACAGCCCTGACTCCGTAGTCAGTGCGGAAGAGCAAGATCAGGGTCAACTGGAGCTGCGAAACAGACCCTCAGCTAATCCCCGCATGCTCCTTGGAACTTACACGGCCCGCACCCTGCACCAAGGGTTTGGACGAAGGGGATGGTAAGTTCCAGAATTCCTTTAACGGAATACCCGTGCAGCATTGGAGGGGCAGGCCCAGCCTATCCATACCCCTCCACCAACCAATTTTAACCAATGCCTAACCGCCAACCTTACAAGTTGTGACGATTTGCTACGCAGTAGGCAAAACCCAATTGGCACACACTAATCAGCCAAGAGGTAAATTCCTACTGGGCCCCCGCACCAAGGCGAACGACCCCATGACAGGCATAGCAAGGTCAAGCGAAGCCCAACAAGGGAGGGCGGGCGGGAGATCCGATGTCCACAGCAAAAGAGAAAGAGAAAGCTGTGGACCTTGCTTAAATAGCCACTGACCCCACCCCTAAGTTTGCAACATCAACTTTCCCCAGATAACCAGATCCTCCCATCTAAACAAGCCCTGGCTTTAACTTGCCTAGCAATCATGGGGTGCCTTGTATAGCCCCATCCGCAACCCGTGCTCTCCTTTTAGTGAGAACACGCTTTGCGTGCTGAGGTCCCCAAGACACCCCAAACCCAATAACTCAAACTTCACACATTATTTTTGTTTAAGGTTTTTGGCATAATTTTGGCCACAACTTTATTATCAATACAAATTGTGAGTGGTTGCTTAGGCATTGGTTAGACTATCTGTCCTCCCCGCCTTGGGGACAGCCCTGACTCCGTAGTCAGTGCGGAAGAGCAAGATCAGGGTCAACTGGAGCTGCGAAACAGACCCTCAGCTAATCCCCGCATGCTCCTTGGAACTTACACGGCCCGCACCCTGCACCAAGGGTTTGGACGAAGGGGATGGTAAGTTCCAGAATTCCTTTAACGGAATACCCGTGCAGCATTGGAGGGGCAGGCCCAGCCTATCCATACCCCTCCACCAACCAATTTTAACCAATGCCTAACCGCCACCCGAGCCCTTTACGCTCGCCGCCAACCACTCACAGACTAAACCACACCCTCAACTTGGACACCACTGCATCCAACCAGACATCATTCCCCAACGGGGAAAGATGCACCCCATCATCCCTGAATAATTCAGAGGCCTTGAACGAAATCAGAGGGTGAGGAATCACAAATCCGCCCAAACCAACCACCAATTTGCTTGCCGCGGAATTAATCCGCTTCCTAACTCTTTCGGTGGCCGCCGGGCAAGGGCTACCCCTCCAAATGCGGCGTTTCAGCAGCTGCGACCAAATTAGTGTGGTTGAAGGCACCAAGGCCGCCAAATCCCTCAAGTCCAGTAATATGGCAGCACGCAGCCCAAAGCAGGAAGAGGAAACCATATCATTCTCCCCCAGCTGCACCACTATCGCTGTAGGGGGGCCAGCGTGGAGGACCCGTCTGTGCATGAGAGGCAATAATTCTCTCCACTGCATCCCTCGTCTGGAAATCCAGGACACCTGCACGTGCTGCGGAAGGCCCAAGCCAGCTCCCAGACCAGATTGACGAGCTCTGACAGCGGCCCAGTGCACAATGCTGTGTCCCACTATCCAAATACGGATAGCGGCCAGACCTAGGGTTAAAACACAAAAATGTCAGTACACACACCACCATTATTTCCTCACATATACTTTGAATGCATCCGATCTCCAACGACCCAGGTCCTTTATCCTCCTTGCAGACAAACCCCAATGGGCAGCTGTCGTTGCGGCACCAATACGGAAGGAGTGAGGAGCAAATTCCGATGCTTTGCGGCCGCAGGCCACTACCACCTTGCGCATCACCTTAGTGAACTGATGCCGGACTAAAGGGTGCCCATTTTCATGAATAAACAAAGGCCCCTCGCCTGCCGGCCACAAGGACAAGTATCTCTTAAGATCCTTTACGGGGCAAGGACCCTTCTCTCCCGTTGCCGAGAGCCGAATGACGGCTCCCCTACCCACCTGGTCGGTCTTCGAATTCCTGATATGCACCCTCAGGTCCGACTGTGACATGCTCACGTCCTGCAACAGCAAACCCCTGGAACCTCCATCCCGTTTTTGCTCCAGGACCACCTCGCCTACCCTCAGTGCCCCAAAGAATGCCAAGGAAAAGGCTGCTGAAAATAGACGGGCCTCAAACTTGGACCAACAGATGCTCCGCAGTTTACTGCGCATCTGTATCAGCAACTCAAAAGTGATGGGACTTCTGGGAACAGTCCTCGATGGGGTGAGCCGTCCCCATCCCTCCAATGCCCGGCGCACCACAAACTTCCTACATGGGTCCTTGTCAAAAGTGGCCCTGCTAAAGAAAGAAATTGCTGCCGAGTGAAGTCGCAGGGTCCTAGCCGCCCGGCGCATCTGGAACAAATGTGCCAGATACTTAAGCACCTGGGCAGTAGAATGAGGGGTGATGACCGCCCCCGCCGATTGGCCATTAAAGGACAGAAAATCAGCCCAGGCCTTCTTATAGGACCTTAGCGTGGAAGGGGCGACTGATGCTGCTACTCCCTGTGAAACTAAGTGTTGCCAAGGTTCCAGAGATGATCCGGGAAAATCTCCGGACGGTCTCGAGCCTCTGGCGCCAATGACCTGAATCGTTCCATCTGAAAACGGGACAGAGCATCAGCAATCTCGTTAGAAATACCCGGAACGAAGCGAGCAGAAAATACAATATTAAAACGCAGACAGTGCAAAACAAACACCCGAAGCAAGGCCGAAACCCTAGACGACCGGGATGACTGCTTAGCTAAAACAGTCACTACTGCCTGGTTATCGGACCAAAAACAAACCCGATGGTCCTTAAAATGCTCGACCCACAAGTGTACCGCAACAACTATGGGGAAAAACTCAAGAAATGTCAGGTCTCGAGTTATCGCTTCCCCACACCAAGCCTGGGGCCAAGGTTCAGCACACCACCTGCCGTCCCAAAACAAACCAAACCCCAGTGACCCTGCCGCGTCCGAATGCACTTGAAAATCATTGTGGAGGTTCAAAGTGTCCTGCCACAGTGATACGCCATTAAATTCTTCCAGGAATTCCAGCCACACACGGAGGTCGGCTTGCACTTGGGCGGACAAACGAACCCTATGATGCGGTGCCTGCAGCCCCGAGGTAAGTTTGGCCAGGCGAGAGCAGAACGGGCGCCCCGGCGCCACCACCCTGCAAGCAAAGTTTAAATGACCTAGCAACGACTGAAGCTGTCGCAAGGTAACCTTCCTCAATGGGAGCAGTTCTTCAATGACCTTCCTTAAAGCAACTAACTTATCTGGCGGCAAACTAGAGGTTTGGGCCACGGTATCCAACAAGATACCCAAATAGGTAAGTTGCGTAGTGGGACCCTCAGTTTTCTCTGCCGCTAATGGAACCCCCAGGTCTTCAGCCAGGGACGCAAAGGCACGCAGCAGAACCACGCAATTCCCCGTGTCCCTCGCGGAGGCCAGTAAAAAGTCATCCAAATAATGCGTAACCCCGCCCAAACCGGTTCTGTCGCGCAAGGCCCATTCCAGGAATGAGCTGAAACACTCAAAAGCCGCACAAGCTACCGAGCAGCCCATGGGCATAGCCTTATCAAAATAGAATCCCCCGTCAAACTGAAAACCCAGCAGCCAGAAATCCTCAGGATGAATTGGCAACAAACGAAAAGCCGACTCAATGTCGCACTTGGCCAATAGGGCACCAGGCCCAAACTTCCTTATCATCTTGATCGCATGATCAAGAGAGGCATACTTCACCGAACAGATCTCCGGGGGAATTACGTCGTTAACCGACGTACCATTAGGATGAGAGAGGTTATGAATTAGGCGAAACTCCCCCGGGGCCTTCTTGGGAACTATTCCCAAGGGTGAAATGTGCAAATTAGGAAAGGGGGGGTGGCGAAAGGACCAGCCATACGACGTAAAGCCAGCTCCTTTTCAATTTTCTTACGCGCCACACCAGGCATGTCCTTAACGGATTTCTGGTTCCTAGGATTCTGGGCTACAGGGGCCACGACCACTGGGATCCTAAATCCCAGCGAAAAACCATTACTCAAATACGACGCTGACTCTCTGTCTGGGTAAGATTCCAGTAACGCCAGTAACGGCTGTAGCCGAACCGGAGTATAGGCCAAAGAAAAGATATCACTTTCCTGCTCCGGGAACAGGAGGCTGGGCAGGGACCTTGGGGGGCTGCTGGGAGCCCCCTCCCCTGCGAAAGGGCCGCCTGGCCGCGGAGCAAGCAGAAGCCGAGTGGCTCCCAGAGCATTTGTCACAAAGGTGTGCGAATTTACAGGCTTGACGTTGGCAAATGCCCTTATTAAAGTCCCAGCAGAACCACTTGCGCCCAACTTTTTGGGTGGCAGGCTTGAATTTTTGCAACTCAGAAGCCTTCTTCTCAATACGTGGTGCCACATAAGTGGTCCACACATCCAAGTCCTACCTGTCCCAGCGGGCCGTCGGTATCTTGGCCGCCCTACGCCTAAAGTTCTGGTCATATGATAATGCAGCAGTCTCGCCAGCCATCGTAAAAGCTGAACGGACAATAGACAGATAAACCCAGAGGTGCAGAGACCTCTTGGGATACGCTGCAGAAATCACACCAGCAAAAACCTGGAAACTATCCATCCAACGTTCAAAAGTCCTGTCAGCCTTTGCTACAATTGTCCGTCTTTTGGGAACGGAAAGGCCCTTGTCCAGCGGCTCCCGACCATCAAGCGGAGGAGCCAAGCTGAAAATATCCACGTAGCGGCCATCCAGAATCCTAGACCGCAATTTGGAAGACAAGTGGGCACCAGGAATAATATCCCTAGCAGAATTGGTGGAGACTCTTACGTCAGGCACCAGGACCCCTTCTCGACACTCCTGTACGGCGCCATACCTGGCCCTATGAGAATTTGCCCTACGCTCCCAAACCCACTTTGGCAGCCCCGACGACTCCCCGTAGCCCCAGTAAAGCTTAAGGGGGGCCCCCTCATCACTGCTAGAGCTGATGGAGGAAGTACCTGAAGTGGAGGACGATGTGTCCCTCCGTCTCTTCTTAGAGTGCCTCCTGGAGCCCCTTTTTCGGCGACGATGCCCACCGGAAGAGGACCTTGGAGGAAGAGGAAGACTGTCTTCAATCGAAGAATCTGACGCTTCACCCTGTTGCACTGCACCTGGGGCTGACTGAACAGAGACAACTTGTGAATGAACTGGATTAGAATGCCCCAGTGCTGGGGGCCGTACAGGTGAGCCCCGTACAGCGCGGCCCCGGGTCGATGCGCTTCTTCTGGCGCCGACCCTGGCACGACCACGGCCCCTAGGCACTGCATCCTGCGATACAGGCAGCACCGAAGGTTGGACCTGCGGAGCATCAGGTAAGCCAACTCCGGCTAACAGTGGCTCCCCTTCTTCACTAGATGATGATGCAGGAGAGGAAACATCCACCGGGGGAGGCGGGAATGCTGATGACGTTGACGGGGTCGAGCAACGGTGTAGCAGGCCATCCATCTCCGCCTCTACCCTTGCCAGTGTCACCGGGTCGCCAGACAAACTTGAAACCATAGCCTGGATGCGTTTCAAGGACTGACCAGGCTGCGGAGATCGCAAGGCCTGGGATGGGCCTTTTATAGGCCGCTTCGAGGAGCGGGCTGGAACAGGCCTTCCTGCTGCCTTCTTAGGAGCCATTCCTACTACTGGTGAGAAAAGAAAATAAAATAAAATTAAGTAGGAAAAAAAAAAAAAAAAACCAACTAAGTTCTTTAAGACGCTAGAATCTGCAAGAAAATGAAGCAGAATGAATTAAATAGTTAATTAAAACTAAGACCTAGACTATAAAATGATGCACCAGTAGACAGGAGGCAACCCCTTGCTTACAGATTATGCAACAGATCGGTAACCCAGGAGCAGCTGGGAAGAGCACCAGCCACCAAATCAGAAGCTGTCCAATACGGAAACAAACCACAACCTTGTGCTCTTTACCAGCACACACACCTACACTAGCCGTCCAGGCTGCGTGCAATTGAAGAAATTAATTGCCTGCAAACATATCAACTGCCACAAGAGGTCGCAGTAGTACCAATTACACTCAGCCTAGGATAAAGCAACCACCAGGCCCTGCAATTACTAGGCCTGAACGCTAGAGGCCGCCACGTGGCCGAGAGGAATCAAAATGGCGCTCCCGCCTAATGAGGCTGCAAAATGGAGGCCTCACAGCTCTCCGCTCAAATCAATGCACCTCTGGGGACAACCAGCGGCACCCAGCCCCCCAGCAACACCAGGCCGGCCTCCCAGGGCCTGCTACAGGGCAAGGTAAGCCACCCCTAGCCAGGCAGCCAGCCGCAGGGAAGCAAAGGCCCTGAATAGCGTTTTCGCGGGGGGGGGAGGGGGGGAGGAAAAAAGGCCCGAAAACACAGGCCGCGGCACGTCGCGGCGCGAGCGCGCCCACCCCCCCCACAAAGCGCGCACCCCCGGCTCTCACGGGGAATCGGGGCCCCGCTTGCCTTCGGAGGCCGATGCAGGCCTCTCCGGAGCCTCCGGAGGCCCAGGGAGCGCCAAATCGCAGGGAGGCCCCCGGCACCTGCAGGCCCAGGCGGCGGGGGGGGGGGATCGCGCGAAAGCCGCCCAGGAGGCCTACTCCGGCACCAACAGAAGCCTGTGGGGAAGGGAGAAGCAAGGACAAACTGAGAAGAAATGTTCCCTTGACTGGGGATCGACCCTGCAAGAGGGCAGGGGAATTGAGGGAAGCCCTCCCCACACGGCCCCTGGGCCCAGGCCGAGCACCCCCCCCCCGACTAAATTAAAGGGAATTAAAACAAACAGGAAAATTAAATAAAGTGGGGAAGGATCTTTCAGCAACAAATTAAAGAAAGAGGAGAAAATGGAGGAAGAAAAACAAAGGGAAAAGGTATACGACCCAAACTTCTGCTGTAGTCACTCAGAGATCCGATGAGATCCGATGTCCACAGCAAAAGAGAAAGAGAAAGCTGTGGACCTTGCTTAAATAGCCACTGACCCCACCCCTAAGTTTGCAACATCAACTTTCCCCAGATAACCAGATCCTCCCATCTAAACAAGCCCTGGCTTTAACTTGCCTAGCAATCATGGGGTGCCTTGTATAGCCCCATCCGCAACCCGTGCTCTCCTTTTAGTGAGAACACGCTTTATCAGTAAACTAAACTGGAGATTCCTAGACTGGAATTTGTAAGTACAGTGAAAGAATCAATTTTTAAAAAGATTTAACTTAATTTCACTGCCTTCAAATATGACAGCATTAATCTTCATAATGCAGAGGCATCTGAAAACTGGCTCCTTAACTTCCAGCCGCAAGGAGCTTAGTGCCCAGAGCAAACGTTCTCTTCCCCTTTTGGCAAACCAGCCTTATTCCATAATTTATGTCGGTATCTGTCCCACAGAATGGTAACATATTTATGACTACTCAGCAATTCCCTTATTTTCATTGTTTCGTTTGCTCATCTTGCCTTTTCAAAGATTTCTCAGTTGCCAATCTCTGAATCGAGGAAGGGTATTGCTTTGTGTGTGTGGCTGCTTGGAGATTTCATATGCTGAATAGTTTCTTTATAGATATTGGCATGAAGCATTTGAGTTGTTTTAGCTCTGGGATCCAAAAATCTAAGGTTGCTTAATTTGCCAAATCAGTGCATCACTGGTTTTTAAAACAGGAAAAATATCATAGTACCAGTTAGGAACATATTAGTAAAACACTAATTATGAAGTGGAATGTGTCAGTATTAAATGAGTTATGATCTGGCGAGGACCTGCAAACTATAATCAGATACTTAATAAACTCTAGACATGCAGCTGCGAAGACTCCTGGATCGTTGCCACCTTTTATTAGAAACGCTGCGCAGTTAAGGGTCTGTCAGCGTTTCCATTATAAAATTCATTTTTAAAGGACTCTGTTGCTTTCAAATCGCGTCAAGCCAAAACTTGACATCCCGCCATGTTGGGAGACCTTCAATTTAATGCAGTAGCCTTAGGTTACTTCTGATACTGTTTTCATCCAAGAAGAGCAAGACTATGTGCCTTAACTATAGATATTTACCTCTTACATGGAAGCCGATATAGATTATCTGAATGCAAAAGAAAGAAGAAATTGACCCAGGTCTGAATGACCTGCCACTTTCCTCCAGAGGCCTCCAGTTCCATTAGGACCACATTTTGTACATAATCCAAAAAAGTTTGTTCGTAAACCAAAAAGGTTTGCAAACCAGGACACGCACTTCTGGGTTTGACGTGTTTGTAATCCAAAACATACGCAAACCAGACTGTTCGCAAACCAAGGTACCACTGTACAACACATATAAATAGCTTTTTCTTTACCAGTCTAGCTGATTCCAATGTCTCTTGCTTACATGTGTTAGGTGTGGCTCTGCTCCCTTATCCACTTCAACTTCTGGCCTTGCCTGCCACTGGAATGTGGCCCTCGGATGTTTGCCCATGAGGAAATGAGCCCCTTGGTCTGATAAAGGTCTCTCCCTCCACTTGCACTAGCTAGATGAGCATCCTTCACTCCTGCCCTGTTCTCTTCTGGTGCACAAAAGAGAGTGGCGAATGCGTAAGTCTTGCTGAGTGAGACCCAGGTCCAGCGGCCTGTTCTCATTGCTGCCGACCCAACGTCTACAGGAAGTCCACAAGCAGGACGTGAGTGCAACAGTACTCTACCTGTTATGTACTGAGCTGAATCCTAGAACAATAGGATCCAGAATACAGCAGTCTGATTGGTCCTCAGGAGCCACCCAATCCAGCTCCAGGTGGAAGTGAATCAGCGACCTGATTGGCCTGCAGGAGCAGCCAATCAGGCTCCTAGATGAAGTGAATCAGCAACTTGATTGGCCTGCAGGAGCAGCCAATCAGGCTTCTGGAGGAAGTGAATCCACAACCTGATTGGCCTACAGGAGCAGCCCGGAATTAGCCAATCACGCGGGGTCCATTGTGTAAATAATGTATATATAGCTAGATGTTTTGGAGACCATTTCATTCATTGCTACTATGAGCTGAATAAGGAGAATGAAATTCACACTCGACTCCGAGTATATTTCACTACCCATTTGTCATTCCCAGAAACTGCTATTTATCCTGCCTTTGGCACTGGCAACAATGCATGCCATCAGGCCTAGTAACCACTGATAGCTGTATCCTCCATGAATTTGTCTGCATGCTTTTTGAAGCCATCCAAAAGTTTGGCTATCATAACTGCATTAAGAGAACTTATAGGGCTAATGAAGGAAAGAAGCAGTTAAAGAGGGGCGCGGATGATGGGGCAAGGTAGGGCCAGTATTAATTTTGGAAGGATAATTTAATTCAATTGGCTTGGTTTCAGCCTGTTTAAAACAGCAGATGACTGGTTTATAATAATTATTATTATTATTTATTGAATTTATATACCACCCTATGCCTGGAGGTCTCACGGCAGTTCCAAGCTATATGAAGCCAGAGTAATTTATGCCAGAGTAAATTATGTTGCATCTTAAAAAGCAGAGACATCACCTTGCCGACAAAGGTCCATATAGTTAAAGCTATGGTTTTCCCAGTAGTGATGTATGGACGTGAGAGCTGGACCATAAATAAGGCTGGTGGCCAAAGAATTGATGCTTTTGAATTCTGGTGCTGGAGGAGACTCTTGAGAGTCCCATGGACTGCAAGAAGATCAAACCTATCCATTCTGAAGGAAATCAGCCCTGAGTGTTCACTGGAAGGACAGATCGTGAAGCTGAGGCTCCAAGACTTTGGCCACCTCATGAGAAGAGAAGACTCCCTGGAAAAGACCCTGATGTTGGGAAAGATGGAGGGCACAAGGAGAAGGGGACAACAGAGGACGAGATGGTTGGACAGTGTTCTCGAAGCTACCAGCATGAGTTTGACCAAACTGTGGGAGGCAGTGGAAGACAGGAGTGCCTGACATGCTCTGGTCCAGGGGGTCATGAAGAGTCCGACATGACAAAATGACTAAACAACAACAACAACAAATTATGTTGATGTCATTTACCCCTGTTCCACAGTCCATTCAGGAGTAGGGTTACTGCCGGCTGAGCTAGCCCAAGTCTGGCAGTGGGAAAACAAGCTTTTAAATTTTTACAAGACCTTTCCCCCCAGTATAATTTAGGAATATGGGAATCTGCCTTACGCCAAGTCAGTTCCAGCGCAGTATTGTCTACACTGGCTGGTAGAAGCTCTTTGGGATTTCAGTCGGCAGTCTCTCCCAGCCCCAGCTAAAGATGTCAGGGACCAAAGCTGGGACGTTCTGCTTGCAAGACAGATGTTCCACCACTGAGCTATGGTCCTTCTAGTCTTCTGCTGGGTATCTAGCCTGTATGACCAAGCTGATCAGAATTTGGAGTAGGGGTAAATTGCCCATGCCCGAGCCACTTTCCCAGAAGTTACCTTGGCCTCAGCTCAGGGTTCAGCTGAGCTAGAGGACTTAACCCTGGGCTATCTTCAGCTGAGGACATGCGTGGCACTGTGGGTTAAACCACAGAGCCTAGGACTTGCTGATCAGAAGGTCGGCGGTTCGAATCCCCGCAACGGGGTGAGCTCCTGTTGCTCGGTCCCTGCTCCTGCCAACCTAGCAGTTCGAAAGCACGTCAAAGTGCAAGTAGATAAATAGGTACCACTCTGGCAGGAAGGTAAACGGCATTTCTGTGTGCTGCTCTGGTTCACCAGAAGTGGCTTAGTCATGCTGGCCACATGACCCGGAAGCTGTGCGCCGGCTCCCTCGGCCAATAAAGCGAGATGAGTGCCGCAACCCCAGAGTCGGTCACGACTGGACCTAATGGTCAGGGGCCCCTTTACCTTTACCTATCTTCAGCTGAGCCACTATGGGGAATGTCAGTTGACATCCATTCCAAACTCCACTCATTCTGGCAGATCTTGAGTTTGGAATACCCCCTAAGCCATCCGTAGACCACTAAGACCATGAGGAAGTGGACCATCGTTCTGTCTCTTTTTTGCATTCAGAAAGATCTCTCCTTGCCCCTTCACTGTTTGAAACTCCTGTGGCTGATTTTGATGCAGTGACACCGTACGAGCCCACTTCAAAGATCAAAATGTGATCTCCAGTCAGCTACAGCTCACATGCAGCCAGGTTCTGGGTGATATTCCCAAATCACAGAGGTGCCAGTGCAAAAATCAGAGGTAAAGGCAAACACTTGTGCAGCTGCAGATCACACATGTGGTCAGCTTTAAATTAATATGCTTAAATCGTTTTTTTGCCAACGCAAATAGCTCTTATTTGAGTTTGACTGCTCAGTTAAAGAGGAATGAATCTTTCACATCTTGCCAGATTGTCGTTTTACTAACAATCCCAGTCTAAATGGCATTTGGGTCTCCTTAAGCTTGGCTGGAGCTTCACCTCCTGATCTAGGAATTGGCAGCCTTGCTTTCTGGTTGGAGAAGAATTGTTTTGCCAGGTATAAGAGAAATTGATTAAACTATTTTTGAATTAGAGGCAAATAAAACCTAGTGTGGTTTTAAATTTAATGTAAAGAAAGAGAAAATCTAATGTTTTCCATACCTGTAATTCAAAAGTGATTGAAGTATTAAAGACTTACCGTCAATCCCTATGGGGAAACAAAGCACCATATGGAAGAATTTGTGTTTCTTTATTATTTTTAACAAAAAGTAAAAATATTACAATTAAAATGTTATTAAAAGTTTAATTCTAACTGACCAGTTCCACGTGGCACAGCTGGGGTGCTGAAATAGTTTGTTAACAGTTTGGGCATTAACCCTTATATATTTATTTTCCCCTCCTTAATTCCCTTTTAATTACACAGAACGGCCCAGGGTTTACATGAATGGAGAACTAGGGTCACTGGCAGATACCAAGGTAACTGCTGCAGTTTCTGAACCAGAAAATAACCAAAATGCGTTTGTATGCTGACTTCAGTTGCATAGTGGAGAAAGAGACGTTAGGGCCCTTCAAAGCACCCATTTTCCTGTGTGTTCACTGTCGGTGCTCTTGATAGCATTGGGGATATCACAGAGGAAACTTTCAGAAAGTATTCAATAGTATTATGAAGCTGCAAACATCCCACATTTATGAGGTGTTCCTTACTCTGAAGTTCTAATTTTAGGAGACAATATGCTCATGTCGTTTGTAGAAATATTCAAGATGTGTGATTGGTAGACAGGATCTGGTGCAACGAGACATGGCTACATGACAGATAAGAGAGTGTTCATGTGCAGAGGGTGGTAACCATGTTTTGAATTCCAACATTAACTCATGCTGTTTTGGAGTCTTCATGAAATCTAATTGTCCGTCACTGCATCATGGTAATGTTTTGTGTATATATACATTCAAAATGTGCAAGTTGCCAGAAAACAAGACAAAAAATCCTTGTAAAAACTGTGAGCCAGGCCCATTAACTTATAAAATTATCCTTCACGAATCCTTTTATAGGATGCCCATGTCAATGTTTAGATCAGACGCAAAGCAAACAGTGTCAGCAAAATGCTACCTGGGTGAAATTAAAAGCATTTCTGGAGCTCCATCATCTGTTTCCCATCCTGTTGTTTTGAATGGAAAGTTCTATTTTTAAGGGCATTATTTATATCCTGGCAATATTTTATTCTTCCTTTGAAGTCAAGCGTCTGGTGGAATAAATGTGTGGAAGGCTTTGCCAATTTTATGAAAAGTTTTTGAAGCTGGTGTTACTTGCTTTCCTCAGTGTGTCAGTGGGCTAGGATGCTAAAAACAAAAGCAAATCCCTATGCTATAAATGCCCTACAAGACATACAGGAGGCAGCAGGAACAAGCATGAAAGCAATGTCCGAGTGGCATCAGCCCATGGTTAGTAGACTAGCAGAATTTAGGATTATAGATTCACAAGCAAGTCCGGCAAGTGGTGTGTTGTTCTTTCTTGCCCTCCTCCAGGGCTGCTTTATTCCAGCCGTTGCAGTTTCGGATGACACACTTTGCCCTGGTATATGCATTTTTGCGCATATTACTTGGCTGGAGAACGGCACTGCAATATTCAGAGAGGTGCAAATTTCAAAGGATGGTTGTGCCTCGGTTTGCATATTGCAAGTTTTGATTGGTGCATTGAAAGTTTGACTCAGGTTCGCCTTTAAATGTGAACTGAAGTGTTTTGCTTCCCCATCTCAGGACCAGCCAACTAAGCCAGAACGAATGAAGTTCAAGAGTGCTTATGCCGTCATCAGCATTTACTTGGTGGTTTTCTTGGTAAATTAAGAAAGTGGTCTGACTCACCCCTTTTGACTATTACACTATGCATATTGCCATGGCCACTCTGGCAGCCTTTCACAACAAAACCAGTGAAACAGGACTGCTTGGATGTAGACCGAATGGTTTCCAATGACTTTATACTTCTGTACGCCAGACACTGGCCTGTGTTATCTCAGTTCTGGTGCTGCTCAAATCTGCTTTGCATTGTTAAGTGGTCTTGCATGCAGACCTGCCATAGAGAATTAGAGGAAGAGACAGCCTTGAATATTGAGGCATTCCACATTCCACAAAGACTCTTGACACCTCTCCTTTGACCCCACCTGATATATCTTCTCCCAGTGTCCTTCCTCCTCTGACAGACCACTTCACCTACCCGTTCACTGTGGTCACCCAGGGGACATCTCCTTCTGGTGCCACAGGTGCTGGAGGTTTCTTCCGTGACAGCTGGGACTAGGCCCTTCTGGACAGCAGCACTTGCCATGTGAAATACACTTGTCAGGCTTCAGACAATCCAATCCCTCCCCCAGTGGCTGCCAAAAAGCAGATAAACAAGAAGGGTTCTTACCACATAATTTATTCAGTATTCACAGAGAGAGAGAAAGGAATGCTGTCTCTCTTAAATAATGGCGTTGCTCCAAGTAAAGTCCAACCCCCTCCGTCGCTCCTATTCTACATTGTCCCTGTGTTGGCTGAACTGAGCTTTCTGCCTCTGAGTTTTCTGTTCTACTACCCTCGGTGCCCACCAAATCCTGGGAGAGGGGGGGCTCAGAATTGCTTTCCAAAGATGCTGAGTCTGTCAGCTGTCTCTCCCCCAGTGTTTCTTTTTCCTGCTGTATTCTTCTCCCAATATTTCCCAGCTTTTCCCCTCTGCAGCCTCTGAACTATGGCCTTCTGCAAACCACTGTTCTAAATCTATACTGTCCTCTTGTTCTTGGGAAGGATCAGGAAAAAGGGGTAGCCCCCACCATTCCTCCTAAGTCCAGCCCCTGACAACACTACCCATTGAAGTTATGTAAGCTCCACTTATAAGTTTCATTGAATGCTAAAAAAAAATTTTTTTATAGACTTTCCCAGAAGGGTTAGTTGACATGGGCAGTATCTTTGAAGAATTGCTATTATCAGTTTTTATTTGCTGTATTTTATTGTTATTGTACACAACTTTGGTATTTTGTAATGCTTAGCTGACAATAAATAAAATTATCTCAGCTTTTTCCTAGGCTGACTGTTTCCCTAAGTAACATACATTATTAAAAGCACAGGTCTTACCAGATCCCGGTATCTTTTTACTTGTGCTATAGCAAATTTTTAAATTATTATTTAATGGAATTTTAAAAATCTCAATCGTATTTTATGTATGCCCTTACTTTTGTAAAATTAATTACTTTTTGTAAAATTAACCTTACAAAAATTTAGTACCTAATTTTAGTACATAATTCTTTTGCTCCTCTCACATCTGAGCCTAAGTCTACCTTCTGAGGGTGGGTTTGAGTTTTCATGTGTGTGTGAAGTGTTTGACTGCAATCCTATCAGGGCCAGCATCAGCACTGGACACCCTAGGACAGCTGCCAAGACCCCAGAATCCAACAGGATGCAGTGCTGAAACACCACTCCTCCATTAAAAAAACTGTGTTGCGTGCAGTGGGACTGTTGTCCTTTGTTCTTTTTTCTCTGCTGTCTGATGCTAGAGAGAGAGGGAGCCATGTTGCAGTGCTCTCTGTGTGTGTTTATATGTAAATAAAGTAGATTAGCCAAAATGCTGAGTTGCTGAGGTCTGTTACGCAACTGCAAAGACTCTGCGGATCCCTAAGTGTGCCGGTGTCTGTTGGCATCGGTCGCTGTGATGTTCGGGCTGAAGAAAGCTTTTGAAGCTCCTGAATGATCGACCAGGAGGGAGAGGACATGCCGGTCGGGCATGAGTCTCTGCCAGGGTCCTACTTGAGTGTAGGACGAGCTCCTGACAGAGCCATCCCCGAATCCTATGCACATTTGCATAGGAGAAGGATGGGAAACTTGTGGCCCTCCAGATGTGATTGGATTCCAGCTTCCACCAGGCCCAGCCAGCATGGCAAATGGGCAAGAACGCTTGGAGTTGTACTCCAGCAGGATCTGCAGGCCCACAGGCTCCCCACTGAACAAAGTGAGCTTTACTTCTAAGGATGCATGTATACTGTTAGTCATTTGCACACCATCTAAGTGTACTGCTTAATCCAGCCCTGACAACTCTTCCTTAAGTGATCACACCATGCCCAAGTGTTGTTATTGAAAAATGGCTCTTGACGAGAAAGGGGGGAAAATGTTATTTGTCTCTCCCCCATCCCAGATGGAACAAACTTCCAAATGAATGCAATGCGCATACCAAAGAAACCTGGGAAATGTGCCCATATTATGGTAATGAAATTGGCAAGTGAGAGCAGAGTTAAACCTTGGGATACTTTTCAACATCCAGAGTTATTTTGAATTCTTGAAGCATGGAAATTCTCTTTGTTTCTGCTAAAACTGGCCTCATGGAATGATTACCTAAACTTACCATAATTCACTCTGTGCACCTACTTGTTATAGGTTTTTATTACTTTCCCTTGCAGATGTTGCTGTTTCCAATTAAGGGCTGTAACTCCTACTCTTGACTGTTAATAACTATTTTGCCCTAAGACATATCTCATTTGCTAACTGAAAAGGCAGGCTAATAGAGTCTACACCGGGGTATATTGTTTGGAGTGAATTCATGAAGCAAACTCCCAGTGACTGTAATCTCTGGAATGCTGACTCCTTCTGAGGTCAGTAATTGGGTATTTTGGAATTTGCCATAGCAGCAGGTCTAAGCCTGTCTTCAGGATGCTTTGAAATTTAGACCCTAAGGTCAGCAAAATAATTGGTTCAGTAGGACACAAACTCAGAAAAGGGAGGTTGCAATTTTCTGTCAGCATCTGAGACTTTCAGTGCACTAAGGTGCTTGCAATATAGCACCGTCATGATAAGAAAACGAATTTTCTACAGAATTCACATCCACAAAACGACTGCAAATTAAATTCTTAGTACCAGCTATAAACATCCTGTGAGATTGCTTTACCTGCCCATGATGATCTCAGCTCCTAAAACCCACTGATGTGGTCGTCGGCGTCATGCCATTCAGACATTTGCCATAGTATCCCTGTTGTACACATGCTCACTGAATGTGTGAGCATAATCTCATAGTTGAGCATCCTGTTCTCATAGAATCGTAGAGTCAGAAGGGACCCTGAGGATCATCTAGTCCAACCCCCTGCAATGCAGGAATCGGCAGCTTCCCCTTATGGGGATTGAACCTGCAACCTTGGTGTTATCAATGCCACACTCAAATCCAGCAGTAATCAATGAATGTAAGCCATGGTTTGTTGTTGGTTTATGAACTTTGCTTTATGTTAACTATGGGTGAGCCCAGCAAATCTTTAAGCTCCTCCCCAGGTAAAACTGAGGTGCCATCATGCTGACAGTCACAACTGAGTGTCTGTAGACTTCCTGTACCCTTCCTGTAAACCATACACTACCTTCTTTCCTTCCTTCCTTCCTTCCTTCCTTCCTTCCTTCCTTCCTTCCTTCCTTCCTTCCTTCCTTCCTGTGTGCTGAGAAGATCAGGCTCATTATGTTCCCTCCATGGGCTAGTTCCAGCTTGTGGGGGGCCTTGGCTTGGACCTATCTGGTGGGTGCTGCAATGCCTACCATGGTATGTTCTTCGCGGATTAAAGGGGGAATAGGAAGTTAAGGTGACCCTTCCAAATATGGCTGCTTCTCTTTCTTTCATGCACAGTTCCACACGATGTCAGAATGCGATAATATTGTGACCCAGCAGAGGTGACCCGAGTCAGGAAAGGAGAAGAAAGGTTAGTGGGAATCTAATGGGAAGAAAAAAGAACAGAAGCAAGGTTTTAAAACTGACCAAACAGAGTAGGGGGAAACACTGCAAGCTACAGATCCCAAAACAGAAACGACCCAATTGCAGAAATCTGATTTTCAAAATACAAGTAGCTGGCCCAGGTGGATTAGGAGATTTTCAGAGATAGAGGACAGCTTCTGGGTTGATGTGGAAACCAGACGAGCATGAACGATGGTCTATTTTTATTTTATTTTTTGCAATGGGGGAATACTGCAGGCAAGATTGGGGGGGCATGTCTCTCACTGCAGAAGACCAAAAGGTTTGTAAAAATGTGAAACGTGTTTTGGATAACTCTTTTGCAGAGAGACAAAATGTCATATATAGGATTGCTAAATATAACAAGAGGTGCCAAGAACGAGAGGAAACTGCAGAAGCTTTTCTCACTGCTCATCATAAAGTAGTACAGGGGTAGGGAATCTTTTTCAGCCTGAGGGCCACATGTTAGTGGTGGTTGGGGCCGGAAGTGAAAGTAGGCACAGCAATTAATGTGATGTTTAGCTTTGTATGGTAGGCTATTGTCAGGTGCTGATGGTGGTTGCTCATGAGTAACCAGGCAGGACTCCAACCTGTCTTTTACAGGTTTATTGGTGCAAACTATTTACAGTGCAGAAACACAAAATTCATGTCCGTCTAGTCACTTGCAGAATCTGGGAGTGGCCCCTTCCGGCTTCTCCCCCAACATAAGAACTTTGGCACCCCAAGCCTCCGCCTCCCCTCCTTACGTTTCACCCCTCTGCGCAGGCTGGGCGACGGAAGAGCCGTGTCTGCCTCCTGGCCAGCCGGGCTTGGTGAGGCGCTTGGGCTCTCTGCAGCATCTTTGAACCCTCACCTCGCTTGGCTGGCCCCTTCCCTCTCTGCTCCACTGGAGGGGTGGCTTTCCCCACTGCTGGACGAGGAGCTGCTCCTCAGAAGTGTAGGAGGCTCTCTGTATCCCCCTGCCTCCCTCCCCTGTTCCGATGGCAGTCCCCTGACAGCTATTTTCCACACTCACACGCACTCCCTCTATTCTCCCTCCACACCTGCCAAAGGCCATTGTCAGAGTGCAAGGGTACATTCCAGCCTGGCCTAAACACTCAAAGTGGTTGTGAAGCAAGTCCAGTACAGGGTTTGGCCCAAAGAAAGTCCCCTGAGTCAGACCGAGAAGCCTAGAGAGCCATATGATTTGTCCTCTGTGCCTACAGTTATTCATCCCTGCCCTCAATGAACATTAAGCAATGGGACATTAAAAGAATGGAACAGCAGCCATTTCTAAAAGTAAAAGGCTGAAGTTTCTCTCCCAGAAGAGATCAGCCCTCCTTTATGGAACTCCACCTCTACTTCCTGTTCCCGCTTTGACCAGTGAAGAGCCATAACAGTATCTTGCCACATCTCCCTTTCTTGACTATCAATACCTAAGGCTCTTAAAGCGTAATATCCTCCAACATTTTCCCGATGAAAACAGGGACATCCTAAAGAAAGGCAGGACATTCTAGGATCAAATCAGAAACCGGGATGGAAAACTGGGACACTTAGGGGGTCTGGAACATGAGCTGTGCAAATGGGAAGGAGAGAGAAAAAGTGAGGATCAGTTACGGGAGGACTGTTGGGGCGGGGATGGGCAGAAGGAGAAAGCTGAACAAAGAAATGAGCAAAAGCAGAAGATTGGAGAAGAAGCCGATGAAAGAGAGACCTGACAAAATAGGGAAAGGAGAGATGGGACTGAGAGAGGAGAAAGAAGAGGAAACGCTGATATCTGAAATATCAAAGACAGAAGCTACCACCGAAACAGCTTAGCCGTTCACCAACATGGTTGCTTCGTTGATGGAAGGAATTTGCTGCTGCCAAGCAGCCGGCAGTGGTTTGGGGTTGGGTTCCTGCAGGAATATTTCAATTGTTCATTAATTGGCTGTGCTTGTTCTTTTCCTGAGTGAAGCTTTGATTTTCCCCTGTCAAGCGCTCTAAGCCGAATTAGCCCAATTTCTAAAGTGGGATCCAAACTGAATTTTGTTTTTAGTGCATAATTCTACTGAGCACCCTTCCCTAAAAAAGAAGGAAGGAACCAGGTCTAGCAACAATGGGGATCCTACCAGGGTGGTATCCAGCCTCTGCCTGGAAGCCTCCAGTGTGGGAGAACACACAATTGTTTCTATTGATCTTACTATCAGTTTATGTCCAACCAAAAATCTACCCTCTTTTAATGTAAGCCCATGAGATCTAGTCCTGGCCTCCAAGGCAGCAATCTTTGCCCTCTTCCATTTGACAGCCCTCTGGTATTTGAAGGGTGCTATGTTAAATATCCTTCAGCCTTTCCTTGTGGAACTTGCCTTCTACACCCAAGTTAATTGTTTTTATATAGATCCAATTCCTGTAACATATACATAGGAAAAAGCTTGAAGCTCTTAGTTAAGTGGAGCTAACCTTCTTGCATGGACAGCAGGCATTTTAATCATTTTGTGGTGTTTGGGTGTAAGCAGAACTGAGAAATGACACCTTCGCAGATGTGCTTCTAATCAGATCTCAGGTCTTCACAGCGCACAGTAGAAGGCTGAACTTGTTAGTGCTGTCTGAAGAGACGTTTTCACAAACAAATGGTTAGTTCATGATTCCACCCCCACCCCCTTTATTTATTTGAACAGTTTCATCCAACTCTCGCTCTGTTATTTATGTCCTGGCAAGTTCAGGGCTGTGTTTTGGGAACCATCATTTGGTTGCTCCACAGTCCAACTCTCAGTGTCCAAGTTATTTCAGAGCTGCTAAAACGGTGACAAAGATATAAAGAAAATTCATGTGTTTATCATTGAGAAGGAAACCAATTCCATATGTTCCACGCATATACCTCATTTCACGTCTGGCTTTCTTGGATGGGCAACATCACATTGCGATGTCAAGGAGACCGGGGAGGAAAACAGAAACAACAATCTGCTTTTGCTTAAAACCTGTTTCAAAGAGTACATGGAGCTGACCCCTTCAAAAGCCGTCAAAGTTCATTCCAAGTGGCTAGTTGCAGAACTCTTGTGTGGAGAGAGGCTGCCAATTCTGCGTGTGTCCCCCCCCCCATCAAAGCTTTTCATAAATCTATAGCCAGAGTGCATAGATGGCACCTTGCAGTTCTTTCAGGATTTGCCTTTGGGAAAGGGTATTGGAAACAGCTGTCTGCCTCTGGGTGAGAAAAATAGTCAGGCCTACTCACCATGGAGCCGTAACCCCAAGTTGTTAAAAAGAGGTAAAATTGCAAGCTATTAACAACTGCATATTTGCGGGGGCAGTGATCCCCCCTAGTTGTTGCACTGTGAATACATGCATAAAGATTGAGGGTGCAGGGAAGAAATGCGCTCATTTTTAAAAATGGATCCACTGACAGCAAATTCATGTGCAGGAATAATAATAAAAATAATAATAAAATTTTATTTATATCCCGCCTTCCCCAGCCGAAGCCGGGCTCAGAGCGGCTAACAACAATAAAAGTAACACAGCATTCTGAAATCAAGTCATTCTAAAATCAATTCAAAATCAAATTAATGGCAACCATTGGGCTAGAGTTCTGTGAGGATTACCAAAGGAGGGGGTCAGACTGTGCCTTGGCCAAAGGCCTGGTGGAACAGCTCTGTCTTGCAGGTCCTGCGGAAAGATGTCAAGTCCCGCAGGGCCCTAGTCTCTTGTGACAGAGTGTTCCACCAGATCGGGGCCACAGCCGAAAAAGCCCTGGCTCTGGTTGAGGAATAAAGTTTCTCTACCATCTGCTACCCTTCCTGGACCAACCTTCCCATCATTGGCCATCTTGGTTAGGACTCATAGGAGCTGGAGTTTTATACTGTAGGACCATAGCTCAATGAGATGTGATGGAGAATGGTGTTTTTCTGTTGAAAATTGCCTCTTCCTAGTAGCCTGTCCTATGACTTATAAGGTTAAACATGCACCCTAACCCCCCACCCTACCATAAAGAAGTTTGGGGACCATTGTCAACATATACATACTGCCATTTCTCCACTCCAAACTGAACCCTCCCCAAGCAGCTTTCCCCACCCTGCGAAAAGGAGACATTTGCTACATGGACTCTGTGTACTTCTGCCCAGAGAGTCACTTTTCATCTTCTTTCTTCATGCCTTTAAAAGGCCTCCTCAAACCTCCTCCAGTCATCAAAGTGCAATCGATGTGGAGACAGCAGGCCTCTCAGCAAAGTCTCCAGGGAGTCTATTTGTTGTTACAGTACTGGAAGGTTACATGACGGTAACAGAGATGTGGATGCAAGCTGTCCTGGTTCTCAGGTTTTATTTGGGAAGGAAAAAAGAGAGATGCCTGTTGCCAGGATCAGCCAAAGATTATTATTCTTCATTAAAGCTGTGAGCCCTTGGAAAAACCTGGCCAGCTCGTTTTAAAAAACAAAAACAAATAAATCCTGCAGGAGCCTGTAGGGAGGCTAGAGTTACTTACCGTTGCTTTAAAATACATCCAGCGCTATGTCAAAGCAGCAGTGGGTATATTTAAAAATGACAAGTCAGACTTTAAAAAAACAACATTGTTCTTAGTCACTCCATTAGCCTCTCAGAGTCTCTCTCTCTCTCTTCCCCACCCATCCTAAAATGAAGAATCTTGTCTCAGCTCCCAATTAGCAAGCTGAAGTACTGTATTTATAATACCAGCAAGGACTTTCTCCTCCCTCTCGTGCTCATTAGCTCACTCCAGCCCTTCTTAGCCGAAGGATTTTCTAAAGAGTCTTGTTAAGAGCATTAATAATAGTAATTAGAGGGTCAAGAAACCATCCTGAAACTTGACCCAAATCTTCACCCAGTGCATAAATGAGCACTCTCGCGCTCTTGCTCTCTTTCCCTCTCTGGAGGCTGGAAAAAATTAGTTAATGTCTGTTTCGCTGCAAGAACATCAACAGAATGGCCCTGTCAATGGACACCCAAACTTTCCAATGTTGATTTTGAAGACTGATCTGCGGCTAGTGTCATTATATGGTCTAGTCACTAGGCAGCATTGGACTTAGTTGCATCTGGGAGGAGTCAAGTGTTTCCTCTTCCTGTTCTTGCTACGCAGAGACAGTAGTTCTTGACCGGTGTGTCCCCAAAGCTTTCCATGACAGGTGGTGTGCAAGCCAGTGCTGCTTCAGAAGGGCCATAGAACTCAGGGCTGGGGAACCTGTGGCCTCCTAGATGTTCCTGCACTCCAGCTTCTGTTGGAGTGAACAATTGACCATGCTGGCTGGAGATGATGGGAACTGGAATCCAACGCCAGTGGTTCTCCACCCCTGGTTTATCTCCCAGTTTTTATTAAAGTAGGCCTTCTAAGAACTAAACAAGGCAGAAGAAAGAGAAAGGGGAGCCAACCCAGGCTATCTATTCTGTACTTCCTTTGCATGTGACTTGTGAAGCAAAATGAGATCAACAGCACCCAAATGTTTAAGAGCCAAAACTGATTAACATAATATCTAGTATCACTGTTAGGATAAGCACTAAGGGTGTATTTTGGGGTCCACATCTATTTTGTTCGTATCTGTGTTTTTATCACTGTGAGATGCATTTTTCTTCAGTAAACACATACAGTGGTACCTTGGTTTTAGGACAGCTTAGTTTATGAACAACTTGGAAATAGAACACTGTAAACCCGGAAGTGGGTGTTCCAGTTTGTGAACTTTGCCTTGGAAGCTGAACAAGTTGAGGGTGTTCCTTTTGTAAATTGAGTCCCCCGCTGCTAATCAGAGGCTTCCTGTTGAGTCTGTTGGCTGTTGAGTCCTGAGCACCCACACAACACAAAGATGATATTTGGAGCTTTTGTTTTTGCTGTTTTTTGCGTTTTTGTTTGTGTGGCTTTTTCGTTTTTTTGACTGTCACTTGTTCTTCGTTTTATGGGACTGACTTGTGACTGTGGCTTGTGACGTCATTTTTGTGACTTGTTTTGGGGACTGTGTGGAACCCAATTCAGCTACTGATTGACTGATTGGTTGGTTGGTTGGTTGGTTGTGTGGCTGCAGAAATGGATAAAAGCCCCCCATCCAAACAATGACTATCATCAGTGCACATAAGGGAAAAAAAATTACCATATTTTTCGCTCTATAACACACACCTGACCATAACATACACATAGTTTTTAGAGGAGGAAAATCCGTAGGCATGCCACCCGTAGGCATTCCCTCCATAACACGCACAGACTTTCCCCCTTACTTTCTAGGAGGAAAAAAGTGAGTGTTATGGTGCAAAAAATACGGTAATTTTAATTTTTATCATCTACAATACTGTCTTATTCATTTTATAGTACAGTACATTGATTATTGCTTTCATATTATGGATCAATGGTCTCGTTAGCAATTCATGTTAAACTGATGTTTTAGGGGTTGTTTTTAAAAGTCCAGAACGGATTAATCCATTTTGCATTAATTTCTATGGGAAAGCACGCCTTGGTTTTAGAATGCTTTGGTTTTGGAACAGACTTCCGGAACGGATTAAGTTTGGGAACCAAGGTACCACTGTACTGGGTTGTAGCCAACGTTAGTCCTACTCAGAGTAAACCCACTGAAATCAATGAGCTTAAGTTAGTTATGCCCATTCATTTCAACGAGTTTCCTCTGAGTAGAATTAGCACTGGATAGAGCCATACATTACAGAAACAGAAAACCTTTTCTCACTCTAAGATATGGTCCATATAGCAACACTAGAATTTCTAAAATTTGCTGCAAGAGAAAAATTGTGTACTGTGCCACTCACCTTATACATTTCTTGCTTCCTCTTATCTTACGATGAAGGGCCACAGCTCCATGGTATAGCATCCATTTTGCATGCAAAAGGTCCCCAGCTTCAATATCCAGCGTCTTCAGGTAGGACTTTGAAAGCCCCTTGCCCCAAACCCTCCATTTGGGCAATACTGGTCTAGATGGGCCAATGGTTTTGGTTCAGTCTACAGCAGCTCCCTATGTTGTCTCCTGAGAAATCTCTATGTGGGACAAGAAGCTACAGTTAGAACTGGATATGGAACAACTGATCTGGTCCATGGGGTCACGAAGAGTCGGACACGACTGAACGACTAAACAACAAATGTTGTCTGTATTTTTAGGTCACAACACCCCAGACAGAAAAGCCAGGCCTGGCCATCAGACCAGACAAGTTACAAAATTCCCCTGCCAAGTACCTCCAACAATGTCTGTGCTTAGTAACTGTTGAGTAATCGCAGCAGTTTTGCCCTGACTATCATGGCCAGAGTCCAAGAGCTTGCAAAATATTTAAACTATTAGCTGGCCAAAAACAGCCAACAGAAATATATCATTTAAACACTTTCTGTGGATGTGTGACACTAGATGAGATTTCCCACATGGAATTCACTTCTACATGGTGCAAATCCCACACGTAGTTTGTCATCTCTGACAAATGTATGCTTTGCACTCTGACAGGTGCTTACGGACGTGTTTCATGGGAGCGGCTGCCAATCATGGTTTCCAGCGGTTTCCAGCATTGGAAAAACCATGGAGATCATGGAATCCAATTCCTTGCTCAATGCAGGGTCCAGCCTCCTCCACTGCTGAACAGCTCTTACCATTAAGAAGTTCTCTTAATGTTTAGTTGAAATCTGCTTCCCTGCCATTCCCACTCATTGGTGGAACAGAGACCAAGTCTACTTCATTTTCTAAAAAGGTGAAATGCTTCTGGGAGATGATATATAATGAGATGAAAAAAATGTTGAAATATACAGTCATAAAGAAACCAGAAGCATTTTTACTGGGCATTGTGGGGAGTGATATAAATAGAAAGGAATGTAAGCTCTTTTTATATGCAATAACAGCAGCAAGAATATTACTGGCCCAAAAATGGAAGCAAGAAGAATTACCGACGATTGAAGAATGGAGAATGAAGTTAAAGGACTATGCAGAACTATATAAACTAACAGGAAGGATTCGAAACTGGTGGGACCATAAATTCACAGAAGACTGGAGTAAATTTACGGACTACTTGAAAAGTATTTGTGAAGATCAGACAATGTTTGTAGGTTTGCAAGAAGTTTTGTGAGGAGTATTATAGGAAGTATTGCAAAAATGGAGAAGGGGAAGGATGATTTGTTAAGAGATGTAAAGGCAATATAAAGTTAAGAAATGCATAAGAAGTGGTTAAAATGGTGGATCATCCGAGGTGCTGATGGAAGTCTAAAAAAGACTTGTATAAGTGATAAGTTTTGTGGTACATTTTATAATTTATATGTTAAAATATATATAAAGTCTACTTCATTTTCAGGTGTAATAGCCACACCATTTCATGCACATAAATGACCACCAATGGAGAATTTGACTGGGGAGAGGAGAGCACAGGAAGGGGTAGCTGTAGGCTTGAGGAGGCCCTTGTCAAAGAGTGAGGGGGCACATTTTAATTTACCATCCTACAAAAAATTAAAAATGGTTTGTTTTTTGGTGTAAGGGGCTCAACACTAGGCACAAGCAAACTCGGCCCTCCAGATGTTTTGGGACTACAACTCCCATGATCCCTAGCTAACAGAACCAGTGGTCAGGGATGATGGGAATTGTAGTCCCAAAACATCTGGAGGGCCGAGTTTGCTTATGCCTGCTCAACACCATTGCCAATGTGCCCTGCTAGGGTTTTGGAACCCAGTTACCTGTCCCAGGCTCCCAGCTGATGGCTCCAGATTCATAAGACTCACCACTATGTCTGATACTGAGCTTTCATTCACATTATCTAGATGTGAGATGGTGGTAGTTGTGTGTTTGTTTTTTTCAGAGAGCCGAAAGCTGTGTGAAGGACTGACTGCTGCTCATCTCACCGCTGCCTCCAGTAAACAAGCTTAGCAGGTTTTTGTATTGTTTCAAAAAAAACAAAACAGCTGCTTGATCAGGGATGAATGGAGAAATGTGTGCACACCACTGGAAGCAAAGCCTCTCTCAGACAGCTTTCAGTTCCCTTTTTAAAAAGCTATTGTCTGCCTCCAGCAAAAGGCGAACAGCCCACTTCAATGGAGATTGTTCAGGTGAAAGTACTTTAATTATGTTCCTTATGCCCAGGAGTGCATTCACTGCTTTTCTCCACCAGGAATATCATGTTAATTGAAGTGAGAAGTGATGATTCAAAGCACATCACGTTTGTTGAACCGAAGCAATTACTTGAGTGAAGAATATAAATATTTCACTTTTTCTTGTAGTGCTGTGTCATATTGACTGTGGTTCTATTTAAACAGTCTGAATTCTAAACCTTACTTTATTACTGAAACTCCAAACTGCTGGGATTTCTGATCCTGGCAGAAGCACTTAAGAAGAAAAAGGTCTCTGGTCTTGTAAAGGGCTTTCAAAGCCAACATGAAACATCTTCTTGGGGTTGGGATGAAATACCAGCTCTATTTACTTTTAATCCCCAGGTTTTTTTGTTCTGTTTTTTAAAGCCAAAGCTTCATATTTAGATTACTTCCAAAACAGTGGGAACAACTGCATGTTTGCTAAACTGGTAGAAGCAGCTGTTGGTTGCTTCCTATACCCAGTTTTCAACAAAACGGATGTGACATTTTCTCAGTAACAATTGCCTGGATTACTAAAGCCCAGAGGCAGAAACCCTTCCATGCTCCAGTTCATGTTGCAATGCATCAGGTGTCCAAAAAACCAGCCACGTGAGTGAAACCAACCAATCATTTTCATAATGAATGCATGGACATAGAAATATGATCACTGCAATAAGCAGCACTATCTAATGATTCTGTCTCCCCTCTTCCTGTGAAGATAAAGGGCACAATCCCTTTATCAGCACGTCTACAGTGTGGTGTAGTGGTTCTGAGTGGTGGACTCGTAATCTGGTGAACCGGGTTCGCTTCCCCGCTCCTCCACCTGCAGCTGCTGGGTGACCTTGGGCCAGTCACACTTCTTTGAAGTCTCTCAGCTTCACTCATCTCACAGAGTGTTTGTTGTGGGGGAGGAAGGGAAAGGAGAATGTTAGCCGCTTTGAGACTCCTTCGGGTAGTCATAAAGCGGGATATCAAATCCAAACTCTTCTTCTTCTTCTGCATTCAAAACTATGCCAGTTTCAAAGGTCATTGGACTGAACAGATTGCATGTGCAGCTCCCCAAGACAGGCTTGCCTCTTCCTTGAGAACTGGAAACTTTACTTTGGTGAAAGAGATCTCTTCCCAACAAGCTATACTTCCCAGATTTCTTTGAGGGGTGACATGGCAATTAGAGACTGGCTGTCACCGGGACCTGTCAAAGACTTCAAGCAGCTACACCTTTTCTCCACAAAGCCTCATAGCATGCTATACAGAGGGAAACGATTTGGGAAGAAGACAGGAGCCATAGGAGCAGCATAGGTTTGGAAGGAAGTGATGCTTAGCAAAGCATTGCCTCAGTGTGGGAGACACAGCAGGAAGCAATAGGGAGCTCTTTCTGGGTTAAAACCCTGTAGCAAGTTGAGAAGTAAGCTCCTTCTAGGAACAGGTATTGAGGGAAGAGGAAAAACCCAATAACCTCAAGGAGAACTCAATGGTGAGAAGAATCCCATATCTCCTATACTAGGAGTCAGGGACTCGCATCTCTGAAGGAAAGACAAGGTCTGGGGGCTCCAAGACTGCTCATAGGTTGGTGGCTCTCATCTGGAGGAGATTGTAGAACAAGGAGGATGTTACAAGTCCCTTGACTTTTTGAGCTACACATCCATATACTACACATGAACAGTTCTCCATTGTCCATACCGCTTGGCTATGCTTCAGACTTTGCTGTTGAAGCTTTATCTACATGGAATGATTCAATATGTTGTCCAGGGGCGGGGAGGTGTCAAATAAATGAAGTTATTAGTACCTGTGCTCAGAAAGAAGTTCTGGTCCTGGAGCAGGTCTATGCAGCTGTATCTGGGTATTCATATTACTCATGGGTAAAATAAATCATGTGAGGGACAACAGGGCACACTTCTCATCTGGGGAATCACCTTTGTCCTATTTATAGCTCTCCACAAGAATTGATGCTTTTGAATTATGGTGCTGGAGGAGACTCTTGAGAGTCCCATGGACTGCAAGAAGAACAAACCTATCCATTCTGAAGGAAATCAGCCCTGAATGCTCACTGGAAGGACAGGTCGTGAAGCTGAGGCTCCAATACTTTGGCCACCTCATGACAAGAGAAGACTCCCTGGAAAAGACCCTGATGTTGGGAAAGATGGAGGGCACAAGGAGAAGGGGACGACAGAGGACGAGATGGTTGGACAGTGTTCTCGAAGCTACCAGCATGAGTTTGACCAAACTGCGGGAGGCAGCGGAAGACAGAAGTGCCTGGCGTGCTCTGGGCCATGGCGTCATGAAAAGTCGGACACGACTAAACGACTAAAAAACAAGTAAGAGGGCAAAATTCTAAAGCAGAAAGCCTTGTGTATCAATAGAAGCTCCCCATATCACATAAACATTTGGACCGTCAGGGTTCTAAATTATGCAGTTATTGAAATACAGTCAATTATTCAACGCAGAAAAAGAAATGGGGGAGGACATTTTCCATTTTTTAATGTTTTTTGTGTATATTCAGTAATTCTAGAAACCGACAATGATTTGTGGGCTTCTGTGATGTAAGTGGGTAAAATACTGCTATTTCATGGATTTCTGCAGGTGCCTGATGTTCTTTTAGCAAAGGCTGAGTATGCACAGTCTAGATGTCATGGCAAGGTTTCTGGTTTATAAAAAATCATAGTCCAAGCATAATGAATTTTTCCAAGCTTGGGCGCCTTGCTCTGTGGATGCACACAGACACAGAAATCGCAGGGCAAAGGAGAATGCTCACCACACAAACAGAGGCCACGGTAATTTTGCACATTTTGAATATGTCCGGGTTAGCAGTGCTCTAATTAAACTCTGATTAGCAAGTGGGTTTGATCCAGGCCAATTCAGCCTTGAAAGAGGCTGTGTTCCCCACCCCCTTTGGCTGCCAGTTTATCAGAGGTAGGCAATTAAGAACTCACACACCTCCAGGTCTTGGGCGTTTTGAAAGGCTGGATCTCATGCCAGTCAAGCAATAGAGACCCATTGTCCTTAGAACAATATTCTCCTCTAATCTCACTTCTAGCAATTTACTTTTTTCTTTCTAAGCAGATTTAGAAACAAAAAGCCTTGAATAAGCAGGGGGGAGGACTAGTCTATGGCAGTGGCGGGCTGTGGCGTAAATACCATTGCTCTATATGAGTGTCTAATCTCATCTCCAAAGTGGGAGTTTTCCCAGTCCATTCAGTTTTTCATTTAACAAGCACTGGATAAATAAACGTTGACTGCATCCCTGCTTTGATTTAGGGGAACCTGCGAGGATCCAATTATGTTTGGGGGTGGGGTGGGCAGGCATTCCCTTTCTCAAAGCAAACACAATGCCGCCATAGAAGTCCCATGTAATTATTGCTTCACTACAAATTTACAAGCCTAGAGGTGAGCTTTGCTTTTGTTGACTGGTTAAATGCAATTATTACCTTTCTTTCACTTTCAGGTTCCCAAACTCTGGTGCCTGACGCTTTTGTTCACAAAGCCCCAAGAGCCAAAAAAGATTTAGCTGGAAATCAACACTATAGCTTTGGGTTCACTGAATGACACACAGTCATAGCTGGCCAAAGGCTCCGAGTTTAAAGGAACCCCAAAATATGCTATATACATGCTTAATAATCTCCATTCATGATCAAAGAAAAATCACATAGACACGACACTCAAAAGCAAGAGCCCTCATGTCGTAGCTGATGGTTTGACTGACCTATCACACCTTTTGATCCATGCCACATCTGTTCCTCTTAGCTCTTGCAAAAAGGTAGCCATTTCCTTTTACTTAACACTTTCAGAGAGGGGGAGCGGGATATTGCAGCACAACTCCAGATTTTAGAATGATATCCAGAATGGACCAGTCACACTGTAAAAAGTTATGGGTATTGACAGAAAGGGAGCACAACCAAGGAGCTATCCCCATGGTACTCCAGACTTGACTTTGGATGTTCAAGGTCATGGTTACAGCAAATGATCCAGTGATGTGTTCCATCTAGCATTCTTCCAAAGGCATCTGTACTCGGGAGGCAAGACGGAGCACAATGATGTTAGCATTGCCCTGGGAGTACAGTACATGGCTGTTCCATCATTTGTACAAGCTACTGTACTTCCATTGAGAAGACACAGTTAGGATCTCCAGGTTATCTGCCCGGTTCCTGCTGCAGGCAACCTAAAGTGGCATAAACCCCACATCCTGGCTCAGATGGAGCACATCCACTGGCTCAGTTGGGGATTAGCTGGCTCAGCCGAGACTGGTGGATCTTACACTGGTGTAAGCCCCACAAAACAGCATGCAAAAGGCATTATATTACTGAAGATTTCTTCGTAAAAATGTGCATCATGCCTTTTTGGCATGTTATTTTCAGTGATATATTGCATATAGAATTTTGTGTGACAGCAGACATTTGCACAGAAATGTTGGCTCATTTTCATGAGGATTTAAAAAAAAAAAATCAAATGGATGCCAAATTGTGAAGAGCTGAACTGAAGATTGCTAAAATGAGAAACTGAAATTGACCTGTTCACTCATCCCTATATGTGTGTTGTGTGTGTATACAATGGTACCTCGGGTTAAGTACTTAATTCGTTCCGGAGGTCCATTCTTAACCTGAAACTGTTCTTAACCTGAAGCACCACTTTAGCTAATGGGGCGTCCTGCTGCTGCCGCACCGCCGAAGCATGATTTCTGTTCTTATCTTGAAGCAAAGTTCTTAACCCGAGGTACTATTTCTGGGTTAGCGGAGTCTGTAACCTGAAGCGTATGTAAACTGAAGCAAATGTAACCTGAGGTACCACTGTACAATAATGTGTATGCACAATGGTATCGGGGGTCACACCCATCATTGGCATGTGGCCCCAAGAGAGTTGGCCAAGGAAGAATGTGGCCTCTGGCCAAACAGGGTGACTCATCCCAGTTATAAGCCATACTAAACCGAAGTGAACTTATATATTTATTTCCTTTTGTCATATTATACTACAATCTTATGTTGATGCGCCTTTTATTTTCATATCAGTAAACTAGGCTATGAGGATGATAGATCTCTTTAAAAGTGGGCAAAGCCAAGCTCATTTGGAATGTTATTGGAGTATGGCGTATGTCCTTGACCTCTCAATAGGAAGCAGAGAATTAGCTGCAGTGCAAATCAAGAATGCATGCATCAGTCTCCTCCCGGATTCCTTTACTCTCACTTTTTAAATTTAAAAGAAGAAAAACATCTCCCTGGGAATTAAATGAGTGAATCAAGTGATGCTGTCACCCACACCCACACAGCCTTTTAAAAGAAATAAGTGAGTAAATGTTTCTGTTTTCCTTTAAAGTACAATTTAAAGTTTCCCTGAATGTTCTCTTCCTTTGTCCTTCCTCCAGCCACAGAAGGGTTAATACTAGACAGCTCTGAGAGCTTAACACTGTGAAGGGGTGTGTTTGTGTAGAATTATTCCCACAATGAGAAACGGTATTCTCTAGTGGTACACATTAATCAGCTCCAAACTGAAGTGTGTGCCTCTCTGACCTGCTTGCATTTCCTCAAGTGTTTTGTCTCGGTCTTTCTCAAGAGGAATTTTGGTATTCACAGCTGGTGATGGGTATTCCTCTGTGAGATTGTTTCACTTGAAACTGAGATCACCTCTTTTGACTATCCGGGGCTGAACTTCAACCCACCTAATATGGGCAGATACTTGGGAAGGGAGAGGCAACGGAGGGGCTTGTATGCTCTTGAGCTTTAAGTTCATATCCGCAGACCGCAAGTTCACAAGCCAAAGCAGTATATTAGGCAGCCATTCATTTAAGCCAGAGGTTCCCAAACTTATTTGGTTTACTACCCCCTTTTTAGGGAAGGAAAAAAAGGGACAAATTGAATCCTTTTAGGTATCTATATTTCCATTTACGTCCTACAACAAAGTAAAGAACGATCATGTTGTAAATAAGACACCTGGAAGCTTTAAATTATAAAATTATTTATTAAAATTGACCGCAGTAACATTCGCATTACACGCAGAAAATCAAGATAACGAAGGATAACATAAAAATTACCAATAACATTCAAAACAATCCCAATGAGAAGGATGAACCTTTAAGGATATGTTACATGGGTAAGCGTTATTACACAATAGATGAAACATGTACAAATTGTTTTTCAAAATTGGACAAGGAGGTGGACTAGGCTCCGGGATGGAAAACCCAGGGGGCAGGCCGGACTAAAGCCAAGGGGAAACCCCTCGCCTCTAGCATGGCTACCAGATCCAGAGAAGGTGTTGTTGCCATCCTGCAACGATGGTTGCCCTGACGGTAAGCATCATGACACAACAAATGAAACATGTCTGAATGGTTTTTCTTTTTCTTTTTTTATCTTTTTATGCTTCCACTACCCCCTTATTTTTATTCAACGCCCCCAATTGCCCCCTGGATTATTACAGCATCCACAGGGGGTGGTATCACTCCCTTTGGGAAACACTGGTTTAAGCTATTTGTGGTGCACGGTTGTGATTAGACACAGTTTGTACTTCATGATATGGCCTGAAAGGGACCGTTTACCAGCAGAGGGCAGAGGCGGAATAGCTGGCTGTGGCCATGCAGATTTCCAGGGTGTATTTTGAGAAACATCGCAATGTTCTTTTTCCTAGGGTGTCATTTGCCTGAATTGCTTGGCAGAGTAATGGGAATAAGACCATGATGCCCTGTGCATTGATCCAAAGAGTGGCAGTGACTTTCCACAATACAATTTGCTCCCATCACACCAAAACACACTGGAAGAGAACAGCTGTTGCAGAGCCAGTCTGCTATGCAATACATCTTACCAGAGCACACTAGTAGTGAGCGGTTGTTGCATGATCAGCAGGTGAATCTGTTGCTGGCAAGGGTGTCGCAGTGGGAGTCCCCATTTTTCAGTACAGGGTTGATCATACCATCTGCTGAGGCACCAGAATAATTGAGGGATTGCTCTGGTAAGTGAACAAGGTGATGATAAGGCTTTTAAGTTTGTAATAGTTTGGTATGGAGGATGCCACAGAATGAAGTAAAACTGTGGATGGTGACAAATACATACTGGATATTTATTTCCTGTTTTTTTGATGGGGCTCACGGGGGTCGTTTAACCGGCCCACAAGCCGGCCGATTGGTGAGTCCCTGCGCACTGTGCTAAACCAGCGCAGCACAGGGACTCGCTTCCATGGCGCCAGAAATCGCATCTGCACAATGCTAATGCTGGAAATCGCAGGCGTGCACACTCATGCACGCGCTTGATCCAGCTCATGGAGGGGTCTCTGCTGGAGTGAACCAGCCCAGGCGAGGTAAACCTTGCCGACCCTGGAATAGGATTACATAGCATACTTTGCTTCTTACAAACAAAAAGTACATTTTTGTACAATATCTTATATCTTCTATAATACAGTGGTACCTTGGGTTAAGAATTTAATTCGTTCCGGAGGTCCATTCTTAACCTGAAACTGTTCTTAACCTGAGATACCACTTTAGCTAATGGGGCGTCCTGCTGCCGCTGCACGATTTCTGTTCTCATCCTGAAGCAAAGTTCTTAACCCGAAGTAAGATTTCAGGGTTAGCGGAGTCTATAACCTGAAGCGTATGTAACCGTATGTAACCCGAGGTACCACTGTACCTCGAAGCTCTGGAAGCATACACACAAATGCCAAAATTATTTCCGATCATCCTTCCCCAAAATGGTGCTCTACAGATGTTTTGGATTACTGCTCCCATAAGTCCTTGTCGGTCTCATCATTCGTCAGGGATGGTGGGAGTTTTAGTTGACTCCACAACATCTGGAAGATACCAGGTTGGGGACATGCATGGGCCAAAATTCAAAATTAAGGGGATGAGAAATTGAAAATAGCAGCTGGAAGAAAGTTTGTGAAATGAAGGGAAGGGAATCACATGTAAGGCAGAATAAGAGAAATGGCACAGAAAAGAAAACAGAGGGATGTGGGAAGGATGAGAGATTGAAAATTCCACTCCATACCAAAGAGACATTTGGACACCGTTCAACCCATCAATATGCTTACAAATATGTCTTTTAGGTTCTCAGTTTCTATCCCATACACTTTGAAATACTGGAAATACTGTTTCATAACTGAAGTAAAGTTTGGCAGACATCAAGGTCCCCTGCTACCCTTTCACATTTAACACGGGTCTCATTTCTGACTTTTTCAATTTAAATAAGAATATAACAGACATACCTATCATAGTAGCTGTGAGAAATTTGTTACTTGCAGGCACATTCCATCCATTTGACCACTGGGCCTTTTGCAGAGAAATGTCAGGAATGTGTCTTTAGTTACACCTTCCAGTAATTGGGCCCTGCTTTCCCATTAGATGATGCTTTGAAGTTGTAAGCAAACACACGCACCGGCTTTCTTTTATTTCTGCAGATGTGGCATAAAGCTCAGCCCCTTTAAAGTAGTTGCAAGCTGTACACATCCCACGAAAGTGTCAGCTGAAATGAAAAATAATAATAACAACAACAACAGATATTACGCATTTAGACCATACCAGTAAAGTGAGATGAGCGCTGCAACCCCAGAGTCGTTCGTGAATGGACTTAACTGTCAGGGGTCCCTTACCTTTACCTTTTACACCAATTTTGTAACAACTGCACTGGTTGTCTATTCAAATACAGGCCAATTTCCAAATGCTGGTACAGACCTTTAAAGAAATATCTTTTTTCTTCATTTTAAAGATCAGACTCAGTATTCCTCATTCTGCATAAAGATACTATGAGATGGCTGAGTTTCATAATCACATTATTTCCCCCTTTGCTTGTTCATAAATACGCTAGAGATTAGAAGTGCTTTGAAATCTGCTATGTTGATTTGTGGGTTAGGGTTAGGGTTAATATTAAATATAGGGATGCAGGTGGCGCTGTGGTCTAAACCACTGAACCTCTTGGGCTTGACGATCAGAGGGTCGGCGGTTCGAATCCCCGCAATGGGGTGAGCTCACGTTGCTCAGTCCCAGCTCCTGTCAACCTAGCAGTTCAAAAGCACGCCAAAAAGTACAAGTAGATAAATAGGTACCACTCTGGTGGGAAGGTAAACAGTGTTTCTGTGCGCTGCTCTGGTTTCCAGAAGCAGCTTAGTCATGCTGGCTACATGACCAGGAAAAACTGTGCACAAACGCCAGCTCCCTCGGCCAGTAAAGTGAGATGAGTGCTGCAACCCCAGAGTTATTTGCAACTGGACTTAACTGTCAGGGGTCCTTTACCTTTACCTTATAATATTAAATAGGATGGAAAAATGGGGGGGGTGATGTTGTCACTGCATTTTCCATTCCAATAGCCAATAAAGAGAGTCCATCTCTTGATAAATGGGCCATTCTGCTGATCAGTTAGTGTTCCTGTCTGGTGACACTCATAATCTGCTTCCTGAGGTGGTCACCTCACACTACCTAATGATAGAGCTGATCTTGGACTGTCCGCTACTTATGGAAGAATTCTTCTTCATCATCATCATCATCATCATCATCATCATCATCATTTGTAACCCCCCTACATCTGTAGATCTCAAAAGAAAGCCAACCGCCTTTTCTGTCTAGTAAAAGCGACTATCATTGCACACACAAAAGTCAGCCTACTGTGAGAGAAATGTTTATAACCTTCAGATGAAACCAAGATTGATTCCTCTGGCACTACAATAGAGAAGAATCTGTTGAAAATCTTAAATCCCTTCAATATGTCACTAGACAGCTCTCGTTCTCACTCGCTCTGTGTATGAAACAGGTGAGGTCATGCTGAAGAGGATCTTTTTTCTTTGATGAAGCTACATAAACCTCTATCACAACAGCAGAGGCTTCCTAAACAAAGGATTAAGAACAAGTGAAAGGGAAGTTAAGCCTTGTTCTGCCACTCATCGTCTATGTCAGAGAAGAGCAGGAGAGATGGTTTATTTAAACTAAGCCCATTGCTTGCTATAATTTTCTAGAATCTGAGGAGTCTCGTTTTTTGAGCTTTCAAACTGTGGAAACCACAGGACATCTCATTGAGTACTTGCTTGTGTGTCAGATTCTTCACTGCCCACAAGCGGTTCTGTTCACTTGCTGGGCCAGGGGTACTTTAACAAAACTTATTCCTATCATCAAATAATGGCATGAGATGGAAGCAATCTGCTGTCTGGGGCTTGCAGTCTTGGTCCCAACCAAAAATTGTACAGTGGTACCTCGGGTTACATACGCTTCAGGTTACATACGCTTCAGGTTACAGACTCTGCTAACCCCGAAATAGTGCTTCAGGTTAAGAACTTTGCTTCAGGATGAGAACAGAAATCATGCTAGCTAAAGTGGTGCTTCAGGTTAAGAACAGTTTCAGGTTAAGTACGGACTTCTGGAACGAATTAAGTACTTAACCCGAGGTACCACTGTATATTGCTTTCCTTTAGGGAAGGGATGGGGTATCTCAGGCCCTGGAGGCTAAATGCAGCCTCCACCCCCTCAAGCTGTCGCTCTGGATTCTTGTCATGTCCCCCCCCCCCCGTCCCAGTGCTCTTCTTTGGCCTTGCTCTGCACCTTCATTTAGTGCCTTTGCCTTACTGGAATGTGTCCTTGAACTGTGGAAAGATCTCTGGCTTGCCTGGATGGAGAGATATGGGGTGGGTATGCAGAAACCTCTGACTCTCCCAGGCAAAAAAAGAGAGGTGCCAACCTAGCAGTTTGAAAGCACGTCAAAGTGCAAGTAGATAAATAGGTACCACTCCGACGGGGAGGTAAACAGCGTTTCCGTGCGCTGCTCTGGTTCTCCAGAAGCGGCTTAGTCATGCTGGCCACATGACCCGGAAGCTGTCATGTGTCAGCCACTAAAGGGAGATGAGCGCCACAACCCCAGAGTTGGCCACGACTGGACCTAACGGTCAGGGTTCCCTTTACCTTTATCTGCCTAAACTGTAATATTTTATTGAGAAGATGCAAACCCCAATTTTAAACAAATATTCAACCTTTCCTTTTTAGGGAGGGTGATTGTGCAACTTCATTCATTTCTGGATGACGCAACTTCCCCAAAACTCTTTTCAGTCTAGGTCCTGATGTAGTTATGGGACTGAGATAGATGGCCCTGATGAATAATCTGACTCTCCTCAGGCCTGATGGGGAAACATTTCCCTGTTGATGTGGTTAAACCTCTCCATAGCTTTTGACATTGTAGAACTGTGGTGGTTAACCTCTGACCCGCAGGCCTGAGTGAGCCCAAGTAGCAAATTTCCCTTCAAGATCTCACTGATTTTTGGCAGCAACAGCAAAAAGAAGGGGTGTGTGTGTGTGTGTGTAATAATAATAATAATAATAATAATAATAATAATAATAATAATTTATTATTTATACCCCGCCCATCTGGCTGGGCCTCCCCAGCCACTCTGGGCGGCTTACATAAAAACCAAAAATACAGTAAATTATCACACTTTAAAAACTTCCCTGAACAGGGCTGCCTTAAGATGTCTTCTGAATGTCAGGTAGTTGTTTATCACTTTGACATCTGCTGGAAGGGCGTTCCACAGGGCGGGCGCCACTACCGAGAAGGCCCTCTGCCTGGTTCCCTGTAGCTTTGCTTCTCGCAATGAGGAAACCACCAGAAGGCCCTCGGCGCTGGACCTCAGCGTCCGGGCAGAATGATGGGGGTGGAGACGCTCCTTCAGGTATACTCCTTCAGCACCAACACTTTGAATTGTGCCCGGAAACATACTGGGAGCCAATGTAGGTCTTTCAAGACCGGTGTTATATGGTCTCGGCGGCCGCTCCCAGTCACCAGTCTAGCTGCCGCATTCTGGATTAGTTGTAGTTTCTGAGTCACCTTCAAAGGTAGCCCCACGTAGAGTGCATTGCAGTAGTCCAAGCAGGAGATAACCAGAGCATGCACCACTCTGGCGAGACAGTCTGCAGGCAGATAGGGTCTCAGCCTACGTACCAGATGGAGCTGGTAAACAGCTGCCCTGGACACAGAATTGACCTGCGCCTCCATGGACAGCTGTGAGTCCAAAATGACTCCCAGGCTGCGCACCTGGTCCTTCAGGGGCACAGTTACCCCATTCAGGACCAGGGAATCCTCCACACCTGCCCATCCCCTGTCCCCCAAGAACAGTACTTCTGTCTTGTCAGGATTCAACCTCAATCTGTTAGCCGCCATCCATCCTCCAACCGCCTCCAGACAAAGCACTGGGGTACACTGAGAAGTTTAAATCTTCCCACCTAGCCCAGCACTCTGATGGAGATGCAAATCACCCCTTCCCTGGTTGTCAGATTACTTATTTGATGAATGGGGTTACAAGATGGCTTCTGCATGGATCAGATTGGGGGTGGGTGGGTTTGCATGCAAGAATGTAGGGTGGCCGTACCCACTGGTGGCCACTCTTACAACTCCCATGTGGACCCTGGAGGCCAACAAAAAGATCAGCCAATCTCTATTGTAGAAAATAACCTTCATTTAGACTGACTTCAAGACCCGATTACCCCAATCGGGCCTGATGCCCCATATGCTTCTATCATTTCTATATATTTTTTTTAAAAGGTAAAGCGTTAGTTCTGCAAAAAGTTAGTTCTGCAAAAGAAGGACTGACACATAATGGCTTCTCACCAGTGTTGTTTAACATCTATATGACATTATTGTGAGAGAGCATCTGGATCTTGGGACTTGGGTCTCATCAATAATACAGTGGTACCTCAGGTTACGGGCCGTGGGTGGCGCTGTGAGTTAAACCACAGAGCCTAGGACTTGCTTATCAGACGGTCGGCAGTTCGAATCCCCGCGACGGGGTGAGCTCCCATTGCTTGGTCCCTGCTCTTGTCAACCTAGCAGTTCGAAAGCACATCAAAGTGCAAGTAGATAAATAGGTACCGCTCTGGCAGGAAGGTAAACGGCATTTCCGTGTACTGCTCAGGTTTGCCAGAAGCAGCTTAGTCATGCTGGCCAAATGACCCGGAAGCTGTACGTCAGCTCCCTCAGCCAGTAAAGCGAGATGAGCGCCGCAACCCCAGAGTTGGCCACGGCTGGACCTAATGGTCAGGGGTCCCTTTACCTTTACCTTACCACTGTATTCTGTTGGGAGCTGCCCAGAGTGGCTGGGGAGGCCCGGCCAGATAGGTGGGGTATAAGTAATAAATTATTATTATTATTATTATTATTATTATTATTATTATTATTATTATTATTGACACACTGAAATCAAGGTATGTTACATCCATAGCATTCCACTGATCCACTAAGAAAAGAAAAGAAAGGAGATTAGTCTGCCATGACTTGTTTTTGAGAAACCCATGCTGGCTCTTAGTAAACACAGAATCCTTTTCTAACTGCTCACAGACCAACTGTTTAATTAACTATTTATCTACTTGCACTTTGACATGCTTTCGAACTGCTAGGTTGGCACCTCTCTTTTTGTGCCTGGGAGAGTCAGAGGTTTCTGCACGTCAAAGTGCAAGTAGATAAATAGGTACCGCTCCGGCGGGAAGGTAAACGGCGTTTCCGTGCGCTGCTCTGGTTCGCCAGAAGCGGCTTAGTCATGCTGGCCCCATGACCTGGAAGCTGTACGCCAGCTCCCTCGGCCAGTAAAGCAAGATGAGCACCGCAACCCCAGAGTTGGCCACGACTGGACCTAATGGTCAGGGATCCCTTTATCTTTACCTTTAAAGGAACACCTAGCTACTTTGAATGAATTCAAATCTCCAGGGCCTGATGAACTGTATCCAACAATACTAAAGAAACCCTCTGTCTATAATCTTTTCAAATTCTTGGAGAACAGGTGAGGTCCCTGCAGACTGGAGACAGGCAAATGTTGCCCCCATCTTTGCAAAGGGGAAAAAAGAGGACCCAGGGAACTACTAACTGATAAGCTTGACGTCAATACCAGTAAAGCATCCAGAACAGTTAATTAAACAGTTGGTCTTGTTTTCAGTGTGTCAATAATAATAATAATAATAATTTATTACTTATACCCCGCCCATCTGGCCGGGCCTCCCCAGCCACTCTGGGCAGCTCCCAACAGAATACAGTGGTAAGGTGTAAGGTAAAGGTAAAGGGACCCCTGACCATTAGGTCCAGTCGTGGCCAACTCTGGGGTTGCGGCGCTCATCTCACTTTACTGGCTGAGGGAGCTGACGTACAGCTTCCGGGTCATGTGGCCAGCATGACTAAGCTGCTGCTGGCGAACCTGAGCAGCACATGGAAACGCTGTTTACCTTCCCACCGGAGCGGTACCTATTTATCTACTTGCACTTTGATGTGCTTTCAAACTGCTAGGTTGGCAGGAGCTCACCGCGTCACAGGGATCTGAACTGCCAACCTTCTGATCGGCAAGTCCTAGGCTCTGTGGTTTAACCCACAGTGCCACCCGCGTCCCTTTTAGAATACAGTGGTACCTTGGGTTAATAACTTAATTCGTTCTGGAGGTCCGTTCTTAACCTGAAACTGTTCTTAACCTGAAGCACCACTTTAGCTAATGGGGCCTCCAGCTGCCACCGTGCGATGTCTGTTCTCTTCCTGAAGCAAAGTTCTTAACCCAAGGTAATATTTCTGGGTTAGCGGAGTCTGTAACCTGAAGCATCTGTAACCCGAGGTACCACTGTATTAAAAACACAATAAAACATCAAACATTAAAAACTTCCCTAAATAGGGCTGCTTTCAGATGTCTTCTAAAAGTCAGATAGTTGTTTATTTCCTTGACATCTGGTGGGAGGGTGTTCCACAGGGCGGACACCACTACTGAGAAGGCCCTCTGCCTGGTTCCCTGTAACCTCACTTCTCTCAGTGAGCGAACTGCCAGAAGGCCCTCGGAGCTGGACCTCAGTGTCCATGATATTCTTGAGGAAAGGCTGGTAAAATGTAGGCTAGATTATGTCCAAATGATTCATATTTTGAAAGGTGGGAAATAAATAATTGCAATAAATAAATGAAATAAATAAACCAGCATCTAAATTGGACTGCTTGATATTGTATATGGGAACTGACATCAGTGTAGGGCTCCAGGGTCAGCCCTCTCCCTAAGCAAAGTGAGTCCCTTTCCTCAAACAACAGATTGGGGGTAGGAGTGGGATGGTTGCCCCCTCAGGCTTTCCACTGGTGACTCTGCTCACAGAGCTGTAAACTGTTCTATTTTTCATATGCTTGGGACCCACAGGAGGAGTTGTAATAATTACCAGAGCCTCTTCCGGTTAACCAAGCCAAAACCAGTCCAAAGCAAGACAAGGCAGGTGTGAAGATATAACACCCATCCCAGATGCTGGAGAAATCTCCCCCCCCCCTCAAGGATCCTTTCAACCCAATCTTGAGCCTCTCTCTGATCTCCCCTTTGGCCCCATCCCACCCCAGGATTCAGGTATGAAGGTGGCAGTGGAATTAATGGGAAGCCCAGAATGACTGGAGGAGCACCCATTTGTGAAAACCCGAGCAACGTGGTCCAGGTCCCGAATCCAAGGATTCCGCGAGGAGTCAGTCCAACAGAGCCAAGGGCAAGTCACAAGGCAGGAAACCAGGCTAGGTCAGGCACAGGGTCTCAGGCTGGTTCCAGCAAGCAGCAATGTTGCTCCCACAACCTGGGGAGGGGTCCAACAACCTTTTATCTCTGTCGGGGTAACGGCCGGTCCTGATCCCCCGGTGACTCACCTCCCTGTCTCGCCCAAAGGTGAGCAGTCCTCCTGCAAGTACTCAGGTCTCTCCTTCTCTCAGACCTCAGTCTCTGCAGCTCGGGAGACGTCGGTGGGTTACTAGCCCCAGAGGCCACCTCAGCCTCTCCTGACCCAACTGGTAGTGGAGCAGCTGTAAGTGATTGCCCTGCAGATGGCAACAAGGTCATCCCCGCATCTGGAGCCAGGGCTGGCTTAGGCCCCTGACACTGCCCAGCTGGTGCTTGTTGCAGGGGAACCTGTGCAGACTGGGCTCTTCAGAATCAGGCCCCAAACTAGGTTCAGATGCTGCCTGAGGCGGAGGATCTGGTGCAGACTGAGACTCCTCTGGTTCCGAGTCTGAGCCCGAGTCCCAGACCATCACAATTTTGTTGCCAGGGATCTAGTTGAGAGAAGATCCAGCTACAAGCAACCCAGCAGAGGATCTGGCAGTGATTATATGTCTCCTTGAGTCCTTTGTTGGGTTAACAGATCCATTCTGAACTCATTAATCTTTAGCTCTTCCTAGTTCACCTCCTGCCCTGATTCTAGCTCTCACCTCCACACCACGTGCTGGTCATGGGCAGCAAAACGGGACTCTGGACAGCAGCTCCCAGTAACCCCTGCTACCTGAGATATGGGTAGCATTGGCTCACCTGAAGGCTTAAGATGGCTCATGTTTTCGCCTCTGGTGGTTCCGCCCTCTTGGAAAAGCTATATGTAGTCTTTTGGAGTTGTCCTTTCTCAGAGCAAGGCATTGTGAGCAGTGCTTGTTTTAAGCTTCAGTTTACTGCTGTAAGCTGAGCCAACGACAAGTGTGATGTAAAGCTCAGGCTCTTCTGGGGTTTGATAGAACATAATTAGTAGAATGTGTGTTACTAGCAGGAGGCTAACAAAGTAAAGAGGGCTATCTATGTTTGAAGGATGCCCTTCAGTTGTAGTCCCTTGTTGCATGAGTGCCACGCAACCACACACAGCACAATTAGCAGGAGGGCTCCCAAACATAGCTTCCTGCAGTGGCGTAGCATGGGTTGTCAGCACCCAGGGCAAGACAAGTAATTTGCGCCCCCTAACCCATGGATTTGCGCCCCCTAACCCGTGGATTTGCACCCCCTAACCCTAACCCCCAGATGTTGCGCCTGGTGCAGCTGGCCCCCCTGCACCCCCCACGCTACGCCACTATCTTCCTGCATTTTGAAAAACACATTTACATCTAAACAGTGTGAGAATAAGACCAATAAGTCCACAGTCTAAATTATTTCACTGCCCCACTGTGAGTTTATGTTGGGAGCACATCAGGGAAAATTAGTTTCCGTACGACAAGGTGCTATACCTTAGCTGGTATGTTTTGCCACCAACAACATATTCAGAAAGTCCCTAACTATTTAGAGAGCCTTCCATACTGGTGACAAAAAGCCCAGCAGACTAATGCTCCCTTGGCCATGTTGAAACTGCTGCATCAAAAGGTTTGCATGGATTATTGTTTTTCTATTCTGTTGTTCTGGAGTTTTGGATAGTATATTGGATAGAAAATGATCATTTGCCATCTATGGCAATAGCCAGTGGAAGTGCTTAAAGCAGCTGCCTTAAATTGGACAAAAGTGATTCTGCAACTAAGGGTGGAGCCACACCATACATTAAGGCATATTCTATGCATGTTTACAGCACATGAATTCCCCCAAAGATTATTGGGAACTGTAGTTTTTTGTTATTGTTTTTTTTAAAAAAAGAATACCAGGGATTTTAGCCCCATGAGGGAGAAAATGGTGTTCCCAAGATTCTTTGGGGGAACTCGTGTGCTATAAATGTATGTTGGATATGCTTTAAATATATGGTAAAGGTAAAGGGACCCCTGACCATTAGGTCCAGTCATTGCCGACTCTAGGGTTGCGGCGCTCATCTCGCTTTATTGGCCAAGGGAGCTGACGTTTGTCTGCAGACAGCTTCCGGGTCATGTGGCCAGCATGACTAAGCCGCTTCTGGTGAACCAGAGCAGCGCACGGAAATGCCGTTTACAGTGGTACCTCAGGTTAAGTACTTAATTCATTCCAGAGGTCCGTACTTAACCTGAAACTGTTCTTAACCTGAAGCACCACTTTAGCTAATGGGGCCTCCTGCTGCTGCCGTGCCATCGGAGCCTGATTTCTGTTCTCATCCTGAAGCAAAGTTCTTAACTTGAAGCACTATTTTTGGGTTAGCGGAGTCTGTAACCTGAAGCGTATGTAACCTGAAGTGTATGTAACCTGAGGTACCACTGTACCTTCCCGCCGGAGCGGTACCTATTTATCTACTTGCACTTGACATGCTTTCGAACTGCTAGGTTGGCAGGAGCAGGGACCGAGCAACGGGAGCTCACCCCGTCGCGGGGATTCAAACTGCCGACCTTCTGATCGGCAAGTCCTAGGCTCTGTGGTTTAACCCACAGTGCCACCTGCGTCCCTAAATATATGGTATGGATATGTATATAGCACAATAATATTTTAACACATCAAAGTTATGTATCATATCCATGGATAGGCCGCCTGGTGCATGGGTAACACAAGTGCTATAGACATTTGGACACTTCTGGACAGGGCTAGGAGGGTTCATGGGCTACAGAGTCCAGCCTAAACATCTGCCTGCTTCTCAACTTGGGCACTGCTGTCTCTCCTAGGATTAGCAGACTAGAAGCAAAACTTTCCCAGTTCATGGCTGGTCAGTTTCATATGCACTAGCCATAGTGCGCACTAGAACAGTGCCAAACTTGGGGAGAACTGTAGAACAAATCAAACCTAAGGAGTGACTTGATTTGTTCTGCATGCCCCGCAATGTTTGGCTACTACTGGGTTAAACTCTGTGAACCCAAACCAACATGTTTCATTTGATGACACATGCCGGTGATATTCAGAAAGTTTGTCTGTGGACTAATGAGATGTGTTCCCATTTCCATCCTCATGAACCGTGGATGATAAGAAACAGCCATATAGCTTGAACAGTAAGTCCCTGGAGAGTTAGGAGCGAGTGACACATTCCCCACTATATAATGCATATGGGTAATTATGTGAGTTACTCCCATTAGGTTTAATGGTAGCCACATGGTAAATTTCCCTCTGATTGTACTATGGCTCTCTGCCACCATCTGATTGCGCAAGACAATATTTGGATGAAAGGCCTCCTAACCAAAGTTAAAGTACCACAGGAAATAGTGTGACTGACTCAGAACTCACACTTTGAGCACTGATTTGTGTGAGTCATCACCACAGAACTAATGTTCCAGAATAGAATGAAGATTTCTGGAATAAATCATGGTATGGTGGAGATTCTCAGTTGGAGTTAAAACATTTGCATTGTTTAAAGGATTGAAGCAATTTCATAACTGTGGCCTTCCAAATGTTGTTTGACCAAAACTCCTATTGGCCCAGTTAGCATGGTCAGAGGCCATGGTTGATGGAAGCTGTAGAACAATATTTGAAGGCCCACAGCTCCCTTCTTCCTGGTCTAATTATTGTATGGAACAGAGTTTTTATCCCAGCTATGGATCATTGTACATTACACTGTCTGTCACCATAGTGGCTCTCAACAAGGGCTCTACAACAGCTGACTCCAACCATGAGATTCAGACAAGAAGAAGAAGAGTTTGGATTTGATATCCCGCCTTTCACTCCCCTTCAGGAGTCTCAAAGCGGCTGACATTCTCCTTTCCCTTCCTCCCCCACAACAAAAACTCTGTGAGGTGAGTGGGGCTGAGAGACTTCAGAGAAGTGTGACTGGACCAAGGTCACCCAGCAGCTGCAGGTGGAGGAGCAGAGACGCGAACCCGGTTCCCCAGATTACGAGACTACCGCTCTTAACCACTACACCACACTGGAGATTTGGAAAAGGCCTTTAGATGCAGCCATGACAGTCGAGTGATCATCACCATTAAGCCACATGATGTTTATGAAGTTGCAAGGCAGCAGGTTCTAGGGAAAGTGTTGTTTTCCTGCTTCTGTTGTGTGAAAGGTTATCATAGTTTTTTTGCAATGTAGTTGTAGGAACATCTAAAGCTGGCTCTGAGAGACAATAAAAGGTCACTAAAATTGACAGTTATTTAAGAGATAAAAGAGTTTGCCGCAGGCTGATACTGAAGTTGTCCTTTTCCTCTTTCTGGGTATATAAAACCATGTTTACTGTGCAAGATTCTGAAATATTACATATTCTTTGAAACTGTTGTCGATGTGTGTTGCTGTTACTATCCTTCAGAAACTGGGCCTCCTGATGTCTATTGTTCAAAAGTACTCTTTTATTTGGTCATTTCTTATCCTATTTCTTGAAATTCAGAGCACAGGAACACTGGGAACACAGAAGTATCAGCTTCAGGATGAGTCAGATATTCCATTTTAAAAGAAAAAAAAGCATTAATAGTAACAACATGTCTCTTTTTCGTGGTTAGGCAGAAAATTTCCCATCTATTCATCTACACAGTATGTCAGTTTGACCCACTGCAACAGATAAACCCCAATCTGCTAAAAGCATCAAATATCGGAAGGCTTGAAAACATTTTTTTAAGTGCATACAGTTTTAAAAAATCAAACATTGTATTATTTTTCAGATAAGGTGTTTTGGGTTTTTTTTTAAAGAATCAGGGTGTTACTTTGATGTCAGATTTGGCTCTGTCTGTTACCACTTCTGAAGACAATCCAACTTCCTTTTGTGTGTAGGCTTTGGATTGAACGCCAAGTAACCAAATTTTTGTTTTCTTTGGATGTTACTTTTCAGCGCAACACTAGAGGGAAGAACAACAACTGTGATGTCCAAAAGAAAACTGAAGGAGGCTTCCAAAGCTGTGTGAACTTGAGGCTCAAAGACGAGCTCTCAAAACATTTTAGTCCATCTCCTCAAGAGTGTTAAATTTCATCTTTGCTTTCCTCTCCTGAGCTCCTTGTTTCTGCCACACAGAACCTCCTCCAATGTAGCATGTTATAGTTGTTGATTCAGTTTTTCAAACTCTCCTGAGAATGAATACAATGGTTCACACAGATTCAGCCACAGTGATCCATGTACACATGTATTGTAGACATGTGGAACTTCTGCAGCCTACATGCTACACATATGAAGACAGAAGGTCTTTCAGGTATCTTGCTACCAGGCGGTTTTAAGGCAGGGATGGGGAACTTGGACCCTCCAGATATTGTTAGATTCCAGTTCTCATGAGCCCCAGCTAGCATGGCAAAGGGTCAGGGTTGATGGCAACTGTAGTCCAACAACATCTGAAGAGCCTCAGGTTCCACTTTCCTGGATACTTTATAGACCATCATTATTGGCAATATCAATATAAAGGCTGGCTTTTGTTTGTAGCAATGAATGATAGATGTACTGAAAGAAGATGCATTTTCAGAGGTTTAATAACAGTGCGTTCCTTAGTCCATCATTTCACGAAAGCATTCAACTGATTTTCATGCTCTGGAAGAAACAGGGGAGAGGAGTTTTTCCAATCTCATCCAATGATGTTGCTGTTCTTGGACTTCCCCTTGCAGGCTGCCTTCTTACACTCAATGGGAATGGGCAATTGAGCTTTCCTTTCTACACAGTGCAAGATGGAGCAGTCTACACTCTCAAAACTAGCAATTTTGACTAATGATTGGGAGAGAAGATGCTTGTATGTCAACAGCAATCTATATCTAGCCCATATTTTCATGTAAGGATCTATGGACTGGAACCATTTTATTGTTGTTGTTAGTTATTTAGTTGTGTCTGCCTCTTCGTGACCCCATGGACCAGAGCACGACAGGCACTTCTGTCTTCCACTGCCTCCTGCAGTTTGGTCAAACTCATGCTGGTAGCTTTGAGAACACTGCCCAACCATCTTGTCCTCTGTTGTCCCATCTCCTTGCGCCCTCCATCTTTCCCAGCATCAGGGTCTTTTCCAGGGAGTTTTCTCTTCTCATGAGGTGGCCAAAGTATTGGAGTCTCAGCTTCAGGATCTGTCCTTCCAGTGAGCACTCAGGGCTGATTTCCTTCAGAATGGATAGGTTTGATCTTCTTGCAGTCCATGGGACTCTCAAGAGTCTCCTCCAGCACCATAATTCAAAAGCATCAATTCTTCAGAGATCAGCCTTCTTTATGGTCCAGCTCTCACTTCCATACATCATGACTGCCATAGCTTTAATTATACGGACCTTTGTTGGCAAGGTGATGTCTCTGCTTTTTAAGATGCTGTCTAGGTTTGTCATTGCTTTTCTCCCAAGAAGCAGGCATCTTTTAATTTCGTGGCTGCTGTCACCATCTGCAGTGATCATGGAGCCCAAGAAAGTAAAATCTCTCAATGCCTCCATTTCTTCCCCTTCTATTTGCCAGGAGGTGATGGGACCAGTGGCCATTATCTTCGTTTTTTTGATGTTGAGCTTCAGACCCCTTCGTGGATCACTGCCTTGCTGTGGCAAAGGGGCTTGAATAACTCAGAGAAGCTATGAACTATGCCGAGCAGGGCACCCAAGATGAACAGGTCAGAGTGGAGAGTTTTGACCAAATGTGATCCACCTGGAGGAGGAACTGGCAAGCCACTCCAGTATCCCTGCCAAGAAAACTCCATGGACAAAGACAACCATTTTATTAGTATTGGTTATCTATGCATGGTACAGATTGGTGAGCAGGACCCAACAAGGGTCTAGAAGAATTATGCTAAAAGATGCATAATTGAAAACATCCTGGCTGTGGATAAGATGCCCTAGGATAACCCTGTTATCTGTCATTCTGACCTGTGTTGGAATGGGATGAGGATCTATCATGATTGCAGTTCTATATACTCAACCTGACGCAGGTGGCGCTGTGGGTTAAAGCCTCAGCGCCTAGGACTTGCCGATCGAAAGGTCGGCGGTTCGAATCCCTGCGGCGGGGTGCGCTCCCGCTGCTCGGTCCCAGCGCCTGCCAACCTAGCAGTTCGAAAGCACCTCCGGGTGCAAGTAGATAAATAGGGACCGCTTACCAGCGGGAAGGTAAACGGCGTTTCCGTGTGCAGCTCTGGCTCACCAGAGCAGCGATGTCACACTGGCCACGTGACCCGGAAGTGTCTCCGGACAGCGCTGGCCCCTGGCCTCTTGAGTGAGATGGGCGCACAACCCCAGAGTCTGTCAAGACTGGCCTGTACGGGCAGGGGTACCTTTACCTTTATACTCAACCTGAAGCCATTGTTGAGTGGCATCAATATAAATAAAAAGTCTGATGCACTCATAGTAGAATTTAAACGTCTTTTTTCCAAATTAATTGTAACTAATCTGTAGCACTTAAAACCTAGATGAGAGAGTTTAAGAGAGAGTTCTTCGCTTTTTTTTTTTAAGAAACCCTTCTAAGTTCAAAACATCCAGGAGGATCAACATAGAAAGTTTGTGTAAGTGGTGATATTTCTTTGGATAACTTATCCATAAGACAGTGGAAGTTTTTATGTCTTACACTCTCTCTGCAGGAATTGGCACCATGATGCAAAAGATTAGCAGAGCTTCAGCGACAAAGAAACATAAACCAAAGGGAATTGAAAGAAAACAACAAACCTTATCCAGATCATCTCACTGTTAATTGTCTCAGCTCTTTATACCTTACTGTAAACAAACATATTTCAAAAGTGTGAGTTAAGTAGGCTGTTAAATGTATGCAGTCTATTCAGTCACATTTGTTGCTGTACAATTAGCATCTTAAAGTGATTAAGGAACACCTGGTTTCTTAGCAATAAAATTTTTGCAGTGATAATCGCTCCCCCTTTCCACCCCTGTTCCCTTTTTCTTTTAAAAAAAAACAATATTAGCAAATTTACACACTATAACAAATATTGTAGCAAAACAATGCTAGGTTGTGTTTATGTAACAACAGGTTTGCACAGACCTTGCTGAATGGGCGTTTACAATTTAGAGAGAGATTGGTGTAGTCACTAGACAGGGATATTAAAAGAGGCCTGATGTTTTAATAATCCCTTTATCTTCCCAGGAATTTCTGGGAGTAGTAACTCTGTGAGGGGAATAGGTCTCTGATGACAATTCTTAGCACCTTTAACAAACTACCATTCTTTGGGGGAAGCTACAAATGTTTAAGTGATAAGATACAGTGGTACCTCGCAAGACGAATGCCTCAGAAGACGAAAAACTCGCAAGAGTTTTTCGTTTTTTGAGTTGCTTCTCAAAACGATTTTCCCTATGGGCTTGCTTCACAAGACGAAACGTCTTGCGAGTTTGTTTCCTTTTTCTTAAAACCGTTAATACCCAGGGAATCCGTGCTTCGCAAGACAAAAAATCCGCAAGACGAAGAAACTCGCAGAACGAATTAATTTCGTCTTGCAAGGTATCACTGTACTGCTTTAAATGCATAGTGCAAGTGGGGCCACAGTTGCAGAAGGCAGGAGAGATTGCGCAACATCAGACTGACAGTGCAGTGAAATGTTTAAGGATTACTATTTTAAGCTTCTTCAGAAACAAAAATCTCTGAGACAGCAGATCTTCCCATTTGCTACCCCCACAGTATTGTCTGGCTTTATTTTAAAAATGAAAGCTAACAACCCTTTAAGAAGATAAATATATGCCAGAAGCACTGATGTCAGAATGAAAAGCATTAGAAACTTGTTATATAAATCAATAAATGCACACACACACTTAAAGTACATAATTCCATCAAAACATTAAACACCCACAATAAGACAAGCCCATTAAAACAGCACAACGGTGAGCACAGTTAAAACGGCAATTATAGCAGGAGGTTCAGGGCAGGAGATCAGGGACGCACAATTCCTTTGCCTGACAGGCCCTGAAATCCAACGCAGAGTTCAGAAAGACGTCTGAGTCCCTGACGAGGGAAATGATGTGAAGTTCAAGTGAAAAGGAGAAAGGGTTAAAGAGAATTGCATTACTGTACTTCTGTGCAAGGCTAGTGCAACTGGGCTGCCCCTGAGCTCTGTGCTTGGGTGGTCTGGTACAAATTCTTATGCGCCAATCTATTGGGGCATCTAGCAGCGTGATTTATGCAGCTGTCAAACAGCCTTCATCAGCACAAGTGAATTGCGGGCACCGTCAACGAGCGCAAACGCCATCCTAGCGTCTAAAGCAAAAGAAAAACAGCCCAAGGTACCACCCACTCATCTTCTCAGTTCTTTAATGACAAGTTCCCTCTACAGAAAGGGGGGGGGGGAGCCCATACAGCTGCTCACATGAGACCACACTTACAGAGACCCTACTGTCTAATCACAGACAGCTCATGAAAAGCTCACTTTCAGGGCTGCACAAGAGCAAAGCAGGAGAACAGGGCAGATTGGCAGAGCTCCACCGAAAATGAACAGAGGGCTGGTGGCAAATAAGAATTTGATGCAGGAACACATTGGTTAGCTTTCGTAATAGATACGGGGCTATTGTTTTGTAAGGAAACAGCTTGCGTCATTTCTGGACAATATACATTTGACAAGTGGAATTGCTAGGGGTTTATTGAATTGAAAAATGTACCTGAGAATCTTGGTACGCCTATGGAAATAACACGTCTCGGGTACATCCCAGTTTCAGGAGTGTGATGAACATTTGTACAATGTACACACATGGAACGAGAACTGAAAAATGGCAGGGAGCACAGTGAAAGAGCCGCACACCTTCACTTGACTATCTGCCCCAGGGATTGGCAACTTTCACAGGCCAGTGGGCACATTTGGAATTTTGAGAAAGCGCCATGGGTGCCAAGTCACAAAATGGCTGCCAAGGTAGTGTGTGACATAACACAAAATGGCTGCCACACCTTAAAAAGCAGGGGGGAAAGACAGGAACCAAAAAGAGTGTGAGCATGCCTTCACCATCAACCATCTTCATCAATGGTGAAAAGGCACCTACATCAGCCACCACCCTGCCAACACACAGAGTGGAACTCCTTGCACCTCTCCTCCCCTCAGAAGGGAATGGTGGGTAGGAGCCCAATGCTGTCATCTAATGAAATGTGTTTAAGGGGCCTGTTCAATGCAGGAGAGCATGAGCCACTGCAAACAGGAACCAAGGAGGAAAAGCAAACAGTCTCTTGTATATTGTAGAATTTTGAGGGTATATTTACTGACACCATTTGTGGAAGCTTAGGGTGGGGGACTGGGAAGCAAGTGTCGGTGACCCTTGGTCTGTACACACATACAAATTGTACCCTCATAGACTCTCTCTGTTTGGTCAGGGACCATGAAAAAAGACGGATCCCTGACACATGGACTCTTTATATGCGCATGAGGCCTACACAAAGTCCATCCAGTGAATGCACCTTGGTTAGTGGCAGCGATTGGACTCTGCCTTCCTCCTTTCATGAATACATTTGTGTCTCATGATCAGGGCTCGTGTGGATGCGTGCCAATATAACATAGGTTGCATGGCTTTGGCCTGTGATAAACTTAAGGGTTCACCTACTATGAAGTATAGCAGAGGAACCAGAGCAAGAAAATATTATTTGTGGATATGTCAAGGCTGCAGTCTGTAATGCAGCTGTGATCTACATCAGCTGTTACCATTTACTTCATGACTGGCGGCTGAATGTGGATTGGTTGGAGATAGCCCTCTGCCCACCTATCAGGGACTGGGCAGAGGAGGAATGGGGGAGATGGCCTCCCCATCCTGACCCTTCCAGGGAGGAGAAAGAGGGAGACAGTCTAGATTTACAACAGGGGTTTGAGGGAGGTCACAGCTCAGAGGCAGGTGAGGGGGGGAAGCTGGGCAATAATGGGAGAGGAGGAGGCAGGACCGGAATGACAGCTGACTGACACAGTGTCTTTAGAAAGCATTCCAGACCTTCTGTCTCCCAGAACCCGGCGGGCCTTAAAAGTAGGAGAGCAAAGAGCTCAAAGACAGAGGGCACATAGCAGCACCCAAGTGACGAATGAGAAAGTGGGAGAGACACATGTGTGTGTGGGTGAGTGGGTGGAGATTCACTCCGGACAACGGCATTATCCAAGAGGCTGGGTTCTATAGCCTCTCTCTGTAATATTGAAATAAAAAAGGACGGTAAGACACTTTTCCTTGCCTTTATACTTTCCTGGGCAATCAGCCGGGAGCTGCTGACAACATCCTGACACTACGCCTGCTGACCTCTCGTGGCCAACAGGTGGGTAAGGGCCACCAGTGAGATTGCACACACACACACACAAAGTGGCAACCAGTGGGAAACTCTGAAATGGAGCGTTCCAAGGCTGTGGAAGGGCTCAGCTAGCTCAGGATGCCTGATGTGGACCTGGTTGCTATGCCAGTTGCAGGTAACTTTCTTTCCATCCCAACTGGGCTGCACTGCAGCCAGGGTTGCATTGCCCCCTAAGCTAGCTGAACTTAAGCCACGTAAACAGTATATTTTAACAGTACATTGGAAGCGTGCACACACACACCCAGCAAAAAGAGGAAAAAAGAATTCTGTGTTGAACCAAAGGTGAACTGTTCCAGAAGCTTTGCTAAAAATGCCATCTTGGTAGTCAAATAACCCCCCAGTTAATTGGTAGTTGCTGTAGCAATAAGTTCACATTCACTTGCTTTGATATAGGCTAATTGGCTGGCTTTGATGCTATCCTTATCTGTGGGAAAGGGGAACTGTTTGTAAGACTTGGGTATTTGCCACCTATGCCCTCACCTGGGCAGGTGAAACAATGGGAAAGTAAAAGGTAGAGGGACCCCTGACTATTAGGTCCAGTCGTGACCAACTCTGGGGTTGCGGCGCTCATCTCGCTTTATTGGCCGAGGGAGCCGGCATACAGCTTCCGGGTCATGTGGCCAGCATGACTAAGCCGCTCCTGGCGAACCAGAGCAGCGCACAGAAATGCCGTTTGCCTTCCCGCCGGAGTGGTACCTATTTATCTACTTGCACTTTGATGTGCTTTCAAACTGCTAGGTTGGCAGGAGCAGGGACTGAACAACAGGAGCTCACCCCGTCGCGGGGATTTGAACCTCCGACCTTCTGATTGGCAAGTCTGATTGGTTTAACCCACAGCGCCACCCACGTCCCGAAACAATGGGAAGCCCTAGGGAAAATCAAGTATGCTGCTTTGTGTATAAAGAATATACATGTGTTTGCTTGGGTGCAGACAAACTACCTCCTTGCTGAAGTGTCCACCCCGCATTTGTAAAGCCTAGGAGACCTGGAAGGCTGATTTGCTGTAAGTCTACACCTTTCTTTAATAAAGCACTATCATGAGCTATACTGATGTTTATGACATCCTTCTTTGGTATCCCTGCCCCCAACCATTCCTAGAGTCCTCCTTTGGGCCTGCAGTTCAGAACAACTGTAGTTTAAGGGTTGCTGGGAACTGTAACTCTGTGAGTACCGTGGCCAGAATTCTTTGAGGGGAATGTGTGGGCTTGAATGTGCTTTAAAGGTTTAGTGTGTATGCAGTTTGTTAATTCCAACTGAAATCAGTGGGACGCATTAGTCATGGCTTAAGTCTCATTGATTCCTGAGTTCAATTAACTTTGTTTTGAAAATATCTTTACTTCCCTCAAACTGTTGTGCAGAAAAGATTCAGGCAGCTGAGTTGCTCTGGTTTCTTTTATCCTTTTGGTTTGTTTGTTTGTTTGTCTCCCACATTATTAAGCTCAAATGGTAGAAAGCATTTCCAGGCAGCCTTCCAAACAATGAGATCTATAAAAAGTATATTTTGGATGATAATTTATTCTGAAGAGTCTTTATTCGACTGCCTGAGAAAGGCACCCATAAATCAAAGAGATCAACAAACAAGACAGGACTTCTTAATTTGCATCAAAGTGAAAAGCGACATTTCTTCTAAGAACGATTTGTACCTCAAAAAACACATAAGAGATGGCCCCCCATGAAAGCGTTTTATAAGTTGACGCAAATCCAAGAGCAGCCATAGAATGCCAGAAATATTCAAGGCTTCAAATGCTGGATTTGGAAGCACTTTAAGCCTTCAATGTGTTGACCATTTGGGCCACAAAGCTCTTATGTGAAATAATAAATTCTCAGTTAATTGAAAACATTGTTTTTATAGCAGAAGATTTTTGCCTGATGTTTAATTACACTGTATGCTCTTTCATTTAAATATTATAATTACAGACACACACACATAGATAAACATAAGCACATGGGCCCATGTTTTCTGGCACTAGACTTCGGGCTCATAGTGGATTCACAAATTCCTGACGTAGATCACACAGGCCCTGACCCAGGAAAGGCTGGCCAGTGTGACTAGCTGTATGTCGTGCACAAAACCTAGAGTAAGTTTTGCGGAGACAATACACCTTGGTGGTGGCGATGCCGTCTTGAGTCCTAGGATTACCACTGTCTTTTTCTTCACTGGCCTCCTCTGATGTTGTAATGGAACGGGGGGAACTTTTCCCATTGCATTATCTATCTCTGGGTAAAATTTCACCTGCTATAGTTCAGCATGGCTGAGATCATGGAAGCAGGGATGGGGAACCTGCAACCTTCCCAATGCTACTCCAGCTCCCATTAGCCTCAGGCAGCATGAGCTGATGGGAAGATAGGAGTTGTAGTCCAGCAATATTGGGAAGGCCGCCCATGCCTGTGTTACAGAAGCTCCACATGCTAAGTTTCTGTATGGCAGACTGTCTTAAAGGCACAAGAGCATTAAGGGAAAAACTAATGACAACAATCTGTTCTGAGGACTCCAGATACTGCAGGAACCCACGTGCCTACAAGTTTCAAGCCGGGAGTCTTTCCCAGCCCTGTCCAGAGATGCTAGGTGTTAAGTTGTGGGTGAACATATCAGACGACACAGCGTTTCTTCAAACAGCTCTTGTTTATTCACAGGCCAGAACAGAACTGGACTGAAGGGTTCAGCCAACCTACTTATATAGAGCTCAACTACAAGGCAACAGTAACAACTTTCTGTACCTATCCAATCACTGAACGTCACTTTCAATTCCTTATTTGCATATGTGGACCTGAGTGAAAACTATCTACAGTATCCCCCTGCTGGCCCAGGGTGAGAACTTCAGTACATAACACTAGGGATTGAACTTTGTACCTTGGGCATGCAAAACAGATGCTCTCCCAGTGAGATGTTTATTCAGGGGTTCCCCAAGTATCATTGTTTAGTATTGCAGGCTTTCCAGGGAAACACATTTAGGATCAAACATGAAGCGGTCAAAGGGGAAACAACTTTGCCAAATGCGTCTAGATCAGGCATAGACAAACTCGGCCCTCCAGGTGTTTTGGGACTTCAACTCCCATCATCCCTGGCCACTGGTCCTGTTAGCTAGGGATGCTGGGAGTTGTAGTCCCAAAATATCTGGAGGGCCGAGTTTGCCCATGCCTGGGCTAGATGGTTTGAAGAAGCCTGGTTTTAAATAAGGAGACTGAGATCACCACTGGTGCTAATTTAGGAACATGGGAAACAAAGCAGTTGCTGGGTCACTGAGCAATGGCCAAAAGTAGCTTATAATTCACCTCACCTTATATATCACTAATCAGTCTGAAATGAGAATTGAATTTCTGATCAGAGCCACCTGTGAGTACATCAGTACAAGAGTACATCAATAACTTGCCAAGAACAGAAAATACAAAGCTATTTCCAAAGCAGTATCCAGACTAGATCTGGATAAAGTCTAGATTTTTCTAAGCAAAGACTTCATAGGATTTCTAAAAGCACTGCTTTTAGAATATTCTTAGTGATATCCAAGTTTAGTCATGCTCAGCTAAATCCCTTGCGTGACATTCAATCAAGTTTTATTCAGAGTAGACCTATTGAAATTCATGGCCCTAACTTAGTCATTCATTTCAGTGGGCTTGCTCTCAGGAAAACATAGCCATATACTATCCAATACCATAACCCAGTGCAAATATTCATTAATTAGATTTTTAAAAACAATGCTCAAATGTTCTATAGCATAAACATCTGGAATTCGTTTTTAAGTCTTTCTCCAGTCTCTTGCAATCTGCCCACTCTGATTTTTTGGATACTGTCATCTATTTTTCCACTCATAAATTGTTGGGATGCTTTGTTTTCAGATTTAAATAATAGCGAAAGATTTGTTCCCGTGTTCAAAGACAGGGGTTGGTATGGCTTCGATTTTGATGCAAGGGTAGATGAGAGAGGGGTGTTGTTCTTGTATTTTTTGCAGCCTTTTGTTGTTACAGTATATAGAAGAGAGATAAATTTTACATGCAAGAAAGTATATCACAATTTGCATTTATTTTTAAATTTGTGCCGCACCGCTTGGCTTAAAGTATTTCCCTTGTTTATAAGAAAGCGTTAAAAACCAGGGCAGAATTCACAACAGCTTCCTCCATCTAAACTCCAGTGAAATGAATGGCAGCTGCACAAAGCACAGATGTTCTTGCGCAACTCCCTGGGGCTTGTGCATGTGAAGCTTCCAAATGTATCAAATTTCTTCTCTCTCTCTCTCTCCCCCAACCCCCCACCAATCGGCCCAGTGTCAGCCCAGGGTGGAGGAACAGAAAGGCTGAATGTCTGCAGTCACCCAGCTAAGAAGAACTGGGTATGTGCAGCCAAGCAGGAAAATTGGTGGCTGCAGTTTGCGTGTCGAGGTCCCCAAGTCACCCCAATAAAACATGGAATTTTTGTTTAAGGTTTTTGGCATAATTTGGGGGCACAACTTTATTAAAACACAAAAAATGTGAGTGGTTGCTTAGGCATCGGTTGCGACTATCTGGCCCCGCATGGGGACAGACTGACATTTGCATGACCGTGAAAGTCAGAAAGGGAAAACATTTTGGGGAGAGCGATGGAGCAGGGGACCTGCCCTCACCTCTCCCCAAATGCTCCCAGGGGCTCTTGCGTGGCCCTAGTCCCTTGACAGGGGTTCGGACAAAAGCATGGCGAGCCCCTGGATTCCTTTAACGGAATCCCTTGCAGCAGCATTAGAGGGGCAGGCACAGCCAATCCATACCCCTCCACCAACCAATTCATTAAACCAATGCCTAACTGCAACCTTACAAGTTGCGACGATTTGCTACGCAGTAGGCAAAAGCCAAATGGCACCAACCCATCAGCCAAATGGACAAAATTCCAACCGGGCCCCTGCCCCAAAAGCAGACGATCCCATGACAGGCATAGCAAGGTCAACACGAACAACTCTGAAAATAGGGAGGGTGAGCGGGTGATCTGATGCACGCAGCGAAAACAGGAAGCTCAACGCTGCGCGCAGGGAGTTTGAACTCTTCTGGCTGTCAATCACCAAATGGCAACATCAAAATCTCCCCAACAACAAGGGAAGCCCAATCACAACGGTGGCCAACTAAATTTTACCCGCCCAGCAGCAGTGGGGTGTCTTCTTAGCCCCCACCGCAACACCTGCTCTCCATGAAGGAGAACACGCTTTCTGCAATGTGCATGCGTTGCCATCTACCCGGCAACTGACAAGCTGCCCATCCATCTTGCTGTGTGTGCCACCCTCCACACAAGAGACGGCAGCTCATAATGCATCAAGTGGTATGTACCCATGCAAGGCATCAAGGAGAAAGGGGTAGCATAAACAGTAAAATGCCAGCTGAGTAAGTGTTGCATTTTTAAAAACCACATTTTCCACTCCCTTGTTGCCCAAGGTCTGTCTAGCATTGAATTCAATATAAAACTACTATATGGGAATATCTGAGAGGTCACCAAAGGGCTGAAAAATATTTGTTTTAGGTCTTATCCATGCTGTTGTTTAATGTGGATAGTAAGCTTCCAGTATCTCCATTCATTCTCCATTGTCCATATGATGTTCTCCTCTGAAGTGTGCCTTCCCACACTTTCTTCTCTCTCAATCTGGATTTTTAAAATATTGACTCCTTTTTGGAATCCTTTATTGTCACTTGTACAACTTGTATACAGTGAGATTACACGAGCACCCCCCACTCAGCTCTCTTAGTCTTAATTCCCCTCGTTTACTGACGCACACCCACCAAACCCAAAAGTCAGTTGCCCTGTTGTTATCTTTTCATTCAGCAGCCTAACAGCCCACGGACAGAAGCTGTTTTTTACCCTGTTGGTGCGACTAATCCTGCTTCTATATCTTCTGCCCGAGGGCAAGAGATCAAGAAAGTGCCGGCCAGGGTGTGAATCATCCCTGAGAATTTTCCTCACTCTCCTGAGGCAACGTTCTTCCACAATGTCATCCAGCGGATTCACAGGACAGCCCATAATATCTTGTGCTGCATTCACCACCCTCTGTAGGCCCTTCCTATCAGCTGGTGTCAAACCAGCATACCACACTATGATGCAGTATGAAAGGACAATTTCTATTGAGGACCGGTATATTGGGAGAAAATGTGCTAAAAATACATATACTGATGAGCACTAAAATACTGCCAAATGTTTCACAAAAATAACCATCACAGTCTTCTGCTAGCACAACAACACTGCTCTCATGTGTCCCTGTGCCTTCCCCCAATTGGATCAGAGGGGTTAGGAGAACCCCCAGAACAGTTCACAAGCATAGAGGAGATCGCTCCAACAGCACAAGCATTTATGTTTGCCTGATGGAGCAATCTCCTTAGTGCTAGGACTCAGCTATACTGCTGCAAATAAAATGTTTCAAGTGTGTTGTACAGTGCATTATACACTAGCTGACACTAGATGGCAATGGTGAGCTATGGAAAATCCAATCTCTTTTTCACAACGTTTTTTTAAAAAAAGCATTTTCACAACGGGGTTTTTTTTATATATCTAGATTCCACCCTACACTGAATTCCTCCCCAAACCTAGTATGACTGTTTTCATTTTTAACTTAAGTAGAAAGGGAAATGAGTGGAAGATGAAGGTGTGGCTGCAGAAACGTTGCACTGAGGTGCTGTGTTGAAGAAGTCTCCTGTGTCTTCCATCTTTAACACCAAATCAATAACAATCCCTTTGGGGATAAAATTAGCATGGAAACTGTTGTGGCGCTACATGCAGCCTCTATATTGATTACAACATTGTGGTTCTCACTCCACAGGAGTGCTTATTTTGTTGTGTTAATTTATGTACACCTTTGTAGGTCTTTCCCCCTTTTGCACTCTCTGTAATGGCTCTGAATAATTTCTACATGCCCTTCACTTTTTGGAATTGTCAATGAGTTATTCTGGGCTGCTGCAAAATTCAAGGCTGTGAGTAGAATTTGGGAAACTGCTCCGGATGGCTCCAGATGTTAAAGTTCATGCATGAAGCATCTGAATCCCAGTTTAGGCTGAAGGAAGCAGCAAGACAAAGGTCCTGTCACACACACATTCAGAGTAGTTAGAAACATGATCACACAAGGTTAGGGTGGTTATCATAACTGATTTGAAGACTGGCTCTTGTTTCTCATGAGTTTCAGCTACCCCTGCTCTGGATACACGGAGCAGCTGTCCGAATCAGGCTTGCTAATATATGCAGAATGGATGGAAATAATTCCCCTTGGGGAAAATAATAAATGTCACATAAAGCTTCACAGTTTTTTTTCCAAAAGTGCCTGCACTTCCTTTCCTGATTTGTCTTGATTAGCAAACAGGTTGCAAAATTAAATTTAAAGGTAACAGAAATCCTATCCCAAATTTCCAACTTACTTTTTGACTAAAACGACCATGTTCTACATCAGGGGTCAGCAAACTACGGCCCGGGGGCCGGATGTGGCCCACCGGGCTTGTTAATCTGGCCTGCGAACCTTGCAGACCCTGCCGCCCGCTCAGTCAGTCCCTGCCCTAAACCAACGCGGCTCGGAGGCCTCGTCGCGTGGGAACTGATTTCAGCAACATTGAAGCTCCTGCAGCCAATCCAAAGCCGTGGATGCCTCTGGGCAACGCCCCTTCCTTCCCACTGAGGCCGCCGCATATGGCCAAGAGCCGAGCGGTAGGAAGAGGTGGTGGGGAGTCTGCCTCTGCTGCCGAGGCCAGCGGCATGGGCTCTGTGCCCCACGGACCCCTGGCCGAGGCAGAGGACGACGACAACACTGCCGAAGATGCGGCGGCAGCATGAGTGGTGGCGGTGGGGGGGGGTCCTTTCGGGAGAGGGGGGTGCTTTCGGGGGAGGGTGGGTCCAGCCCCCCCTGCAAGGTCTGAGGGACAGTGGACGGACCCCCTCCTGAAAAAGTTTGCTGACCCCTGTTCTACATCAATGAGGAGGCCATTCCCGGTTGGATTAGAGACAGAGTAGCCAGCGTGGTACCCACAGCAAAGCACTGGCACATAAAGGTAAAGGGACCCCTGACCATTAGGTCCAGTCATGGCCAACTCTGGGGTTTCGGCGCTCATCTCGCTTTATTGGCCAAGGGAGCCGGTGTACAGCTTCCGGGTCATGTGGCCAGCATGACTAAGCCGCTTCTGGCGAACCAGAGCAGCGCACGGAAACACCGTTTACCTTCCCGCTGGAGCAATACCTATTTATCTACTTGCACTTGGACGTGCTTTCGAACTGCTAGCTTGGCAGGAACTGGGACCAAACAATGGGAGCTCACCCCATCGCAGGGATTCGAACCGCCAACCTTCTGACAGGCAAGCCCTAGGTTCTGTGGTTTAACCCACAGTGCCACCTGCGTCCCTAAGCACTGGCACATACAAACTAATAAATGAAGCACAGGGTGTTTCTGAGTATACGCAGCACACATCTCTCTTTCCCACTGAGTAAATATGCAATGCAACTGAGAACTAGAAGTCAAGGGTTCAATGTGCATGTTTTCTTGGGAAGCTCAATTCCCCGCATGCTAAGGGGCAGGTGTCAGAGACTGACAGGATGCTAATGAGGGTGCATTGGAGGAAGTGGGGCTGGAGTCTGACTCAGGAAAAGGGAGCAATGGTTTGTGGGGACCTGTAACATCCACAAAACAAGAATCAGAGGCAGGTTAGGGAAGTGAAGGGCTGGATGCTTCCCCACCTTTCCCGGTACTGCTGTCTCCTGGAACCAGGAGAGAACTGAAGTGGGAAGAGCATAGGCAGCTTCTCTGTAGGCGCAGTCTCTGGCTACATGCACATAGCCCATTGGGGGAAGGTACCTAAACTGGTGGAAGAGGGGTTCGCCTTCTGTTGCTGCAACCGCTCCATAGGGAATAGCTGCCTAGATGCTAGATTGGTGTACATCCATAGCTGAAGAAGCGACTGCAAGTGCTATCTTTGACAATAAAGAGCTCACTTTCTGCTATGTACATTCATTTGGCTGAGAAACACCCTTGGCAGCAGGCAGGTGAAGAGGATGAACAATTTAGAGCATCATTTGTGGAGGGGACACGGGTGGCGCTGTGGTCTAAACCACTGAGCCTTGGGCTTGCCGATCAAAAGGTTGGTTTTTCGAATTCCCACGATGGGGTGAGCTCCCGTTGCTCGGTCCCAACTGCCAACCTAGCAGTTCAAAAGCACACCAAAAAAAAGTGCAAGTAGATTAATAGGTACCACTCCGGTGGGAAAGTAAATGGCGTTTCTCTGCGCTGCTCTGGTGTCAGTGTTCCATTGCGGCAGAAGTGGCTTAGTCATGCTGGCCACATGATCCGGAAAAACACTGGCAAACACTGGCTCCCTTGGCCTGTAAAGCGAGATGAGCGCCGCAACCCCAGAGTCATTCGCAACTGGACTTAACTGTCAGGTGTCCCTTGACCTTTACCTTTACCTTGTACCAGGACCTAACCTTGGAACTTGTTTCACTGTCAGGGCTGAATCCTAGATCTTGTGGAGCCATAACAAAAGATCTTCCACATGACCAGACTGTCACTCCTTCGCCGCTGAGTAACCACAGCCAATCACAGAACATTTGATATCACAAAAAGAACTTGACTTCCAGCCACCTACCAACTAAAGGATGTGTGTGAGTGTTTTTCCCCACTACCAGGCCATTCAAGCCAGATATGAAGTAATAATCAAAAGAAAATGACTAGCAAGCCCAACTATACCCTCCTGGGAAGCAAACTCCGTATGCAGAGCACCTCAGAATTGTGTCTCCCAACCCTCTATTCAAAGTCCTAGTAGAGCAACCACATGAGTGAAATTTAAGATGGGGGAGAAATTCAGTTTGGTTCATAAGCTGCACTTCTCAAAACAATCTGTGAACCGACATGGAACTCTTCACACTTCTCTGACCAAAAACCGTGTACAAAAAGTGTGTCTGTTAGAAGAATATGTGCCTAAAAGGTCAAACGCTAGTGAAAACAGAATACAAAAATGCATTATATTAGGGAAAACTGCTTGCAACAATATTAGGCAAAAAAGAGCTATATATATTAGAAGAAATGCACACTAATTTATGTGCATTTTATGTATTTTATGCTGCTTTTATAATTAAGTGTTTTAAATTTGTTGTTAGCTGCCCTGAGCCCGGTTTTTGATGGGAAGGGCGGGGTATAAATAAAAATTTATTTTTATTATTAAATTGCTGTGGGGGAAAATGTAAACTGGTGCAAATATGTGGCAAAATTAAGACTGAGAAAATGTGAAACTGAAATTGGCAGATTCAGCCATCCCTGTGCACATTGCAAAGTTTTAATGAGGTTTTACAGAAGGTTTTTAAAACCCGAGAATGTGGACATTTCCAAGGCATTAATTTTTCTGGGATAACGATCCAAAAAACAGTGTCAGTCCAAAGTAAATTGCAGAGTTGTCATGTATGGCCTTGGCATTCCCATTGTTTTGTGTGTTGCCCAGTCTTTGCATTGCACAATCTGGGACTTGGAGTCCTGATGATCTACAGAGCCATGACTGAAGATGGGCCTGAATATTCAGCTTACTTTGGTGATACGAAGCCTGCATTTAGTTAACACATCCAATAACTTGTGAGTAAAGGTTATGACTGCGATTCTGTTGAGCTGGCCAGGTTCATCTGGTTCTGATTTAGTTCCTTGACACAGGCTGAATAGCACGAGCTTGACTGTTTCCATTAGCTCATATGTTTTAGAACTGGAGTGAAAGTGTCTAGTTCCTTGATGTCACTGTGCACGCATTATCTGAGCAAAAGTCCCCTCAAAGCGTGCTGGAGAGAAATGCCATGAATCCAGCAGAGAGTTCAGTGGTTCTTAAGAGACATGGAAGGGTAACATGGAAGAAAATGTGGGTTTCACTTCCTCAGCAAAAGAATGTCTTGAAAGAATGCAAGAGAGTTTAAACAAAGGGAAGTTTGTTCTCATTATGCTAACTGTGTCAGGCTGTTTTTCTTCGGTAGAACAATTTAAGCAAACAAGGGATAAGCAGGGGTGCCAAAACTGTACTGCTGCTATTGTTTTCGCAGAAAAAGGCCTTGTTTGGTTTTTTTTTCAAAAAACCTACTTCTGCTCTGACTGGTTTTAATATAGTGCAGTTGGTTAGTGTAGAACGATGGAGCTGTTCCATCAAGGACTGGTTAGCTCTGCCACAAAAACGCATATCCTAGAATTATTTTAAGTTACTGTTCCTCATTCACTGACACCAACAGCTGGAAGGAATGCGACAATTGTTCCAGTGTAACTTAAAAAGCACTTCAGCTCAGAGCCAATTTAGACATTAGATTCTGGCAAGGCTTTCCCCCCGTCCAGAGCCCCCACTCCCACCCCACAGCAATTGCCCAAAAAATTCCCACAAGGGCTTGATTTTGAACTAATCATGTCAACATTTTGCCTTCCCAATGCAAGCACTGCAGTAATTTCATTGTGTAGGAATTCTCTCACAAAGCTTGAACAGAAACAAGTGGGTAACTGGACTGATAGAAAGTTCATCAGCATAAGACACTCTAAGATGACATAAACCCAGGGAATGTTTCCCTTAATTTCCCCAATTACCTTCAGATTGGAGAATGTCCAATGTAAAAATTTGGGAGAGTTGCTGGAGAGAAGGTAGAGTGAACTTAGAATCATAGAAATGTAGAGTTGCAAGGCTCATCTAGTCCAACCCTCTGCAGTTCAGGAATCTCAACACGTGGTTCCCCATCCAGTTTGAAACCATACCGGACCCTGCTTAGCTTTGCAAATGTGCTGTCAGTTTTATTGCTGCACCATTAGTAGACTTGTGGCCTTTTGAGGTGTTGTAAGACTGCAGTCTTATCTGCTTGAGCCAGTAAAGCCATCAAGGGCCAGGGATGATGGGATTTGAAACCCAACATCTGAAGTGTCACAGGTTCCCCATCCTCGTTGCAGAGCCTTCAGGAAATATAGTTAGATGTTACTATTTTCATCATTTTCTTTATTTAGAAAAGCAATTATATACTAACCTCTCAAAAAATGTGAGACCACTGTAAGGTAAAGGGACCCCTGACCATTAGGTCCAGTTGTGGCCGACTCTGGGGTTGCGGTGCTCATCTCACTTTATTGGCCAAGGGAGCTGGTGTACAGCTTCCAGGTCATATGGCCAGCATGACTATGCCGCTTAGGCGAACCAGAGCAGCGCACGGAAACGCCGTTTACCTTCCTGCCGGAGTGGTAACTATTTATCTACTTGCACTTTTGACATGCTTTTGAACTGCTAGATTGGCAGAAGCAGGGGCCAAGCAACGGGAGCTCACCCCATCGCGGGGATTTGAACCACCGACTTTCTGATTGGCAAGTCCTAGACTCTGTGGTTTAACCCACAGCGCCACCCACACCACTGTACAGCAGTGTAAAAACTTTTTTTAAAATAAAAAACCTCATTAATAAGTCTCTTAGTGATCATAAAGGTTCATAAAATCCATTTTTGTTGTCCTGCCATTAGTCCTGGGGGATGTGGGGTGTGAGGATCCAATATGGGGTGTCCTTGCAAGTTTGAGTGCTAAGTTGTGTGCATGCGAAGACCAGCCAGTATTTTCAGTGTCCGGCTATGGAACAGATCTGCCTGTAAATAATTAAAGATAATCTTTTAAAGAAAGAAAAAATCATTTTCCTTTTCGGTCACTCAGAATTCAGTATTTTTATGTCTTCTTTGTTAATTCATAAGGTAGTCCTCTTGGAATGGTCAGTTCTTCAGGATCAAAATGATAGTAGGACTAAAACAAAGAGCGAAGCAATGGCTGGCAAATAGCTGCTAAACATTTCAAGACAAGCAGAATTATCAATTTATTCCTTCCAATGTGACAGAGTTCTGCTTAATGTACAAATGAGCAATGAACGTTTTGTTTGACTTGGATTATGAGAACGTCACCATTACGCTGATTGTACTGTATGATGTTGCCATCTTGTCATTATTTATCATGGATAGATGCTCTGTGCTTTTAATACAGGGATGAAGCCAAGGGGTAGTGGGCCAAATTTCTCACTCTCACATTCACTACTCCAGCTTTCAGTCACAGTGTATTGAGATCTGAGCAGAAGAGGTGAAGAACTTGTGTGCTTCTCCAGATGATCTCCAGTCCACATGGCCAATTGTCAGGGATGATGGGAGTTGTAATCCAACAACATGTTGAGGGCCACAGGTTTCCTAGTCCTGTTATATCTTGGAGAAGAAGAAGAAGAAGAAGAAGAAGAAGAAGAAGAAGAAGAAGAAGAAGAAGAAGAAGAAGAGGAGGAGGAGGAGGAGGAGGAGGAGGAGGAGGAGGAGGAGGAGTTGGAGTTGTTGTTGTTTGGATTTGATATCCCACTTTATCACTACCCTAAGGAGTCCCTAAGTGGCTAACGTTTTCCTTTCCCTTCCTCCCCCACAACAAACACTCTGTGAGGTGAGTGAGGCTGAGAAACTTCAGAGAAGTGTGACTAGCTCAAGGTCACCCAGCAGCTGCATGTGGAGGAGCGAGGAAGTGAACCTGGTTCACCAGATTACGAGACTACCGCTCTTAACCACTTCACCACATTGGCTTACATCTTTGTTTCCCTTATAATGGTTTTTGCCACTCCTTTGCTCCCCAAAACAGCTTTTACCATGCTGGGTAAGGGCTTTATCTGCTGAATTTCAACCTCTCATGCTTAAAAGTGCAGAGCCTCTGTCCATCAACCCTGAGATGAGCATTTTATCAGCATAACTATAGCCCATGGCCCAAAGCCAGGTCTTCTTGGTTTCCCACCTGCTAAGGCAGACCTGATGATAATTATGTCTTGCCCAGAGATTTAACCAAAATGATTACTCCACAGTGCCAGGAAGCCGTAAAGTTTCCTGGCATAAACAGTTCAAAAGTCCCCAAGGCAAAAGAGTAGCTTTATTGCTGGCTCTGGAAAGAAGAGTTCTGCCAACAAAGCAATGCAGATGAAACTATTGAACGTATCAGTTGCTTGCAATTCCGGTGTCAGTAGGAAGAGCCCTGTGCGGCTGAGAAACTTCTTGCAGCACTTTAAGCTTCAGTTAGTTCATCGAAAAATACTGTGTGAAGGATGTGGTTATGCCAAGATTCAGAAATCAGTCTGGCTCATTTCTAATGCAACACTATTCTTTGCAACATCTGCCCAGGAATTACTTGGTTTGTTTATGTCTGTTTCAGCTGATGTTGTCTTTCATTTTAGGAATCGGATCCAGTTCAAACAACTAAGATATGCAGGTCAAGACTATGCCAGTCCACAATTAGGGGAGTCTTCTTTGTGCGTCCCCAAAGCTAAGTTACCGTTCTTGCACCTGCATGCCCAATTATGATCCCCTTCTCAAATGCAGCCCACAAAGTTTCTTGGGTGTACCCTGTGCACATACCAGCATGGTTTGCAGCACCAACACAAAATTGTTATGGCATGTCGTTAGTGAAGAGGGAGAAGAAAACAGTGTGCAGGCAGCTGGGACCAGAGGAGGAAAGGAAAGCATCAGATTGTAAAGAACACTGCCTTATCCTGAGGTCTTATGGACTCCCATTCACCACCTGCCATGTCCTTTAAAACCATGCAAACATTGTGGAGAGACTCAGACTAAGACTCAGTCCTGCATTCTGACTTTTTAAGTCTATATCATAATAAGATGAGCCATTGACCAAGCAATTAGGTATGTCTGATACAGATTGCTGTTCTTTAGTCTCTGAGAATCATGGCCACATCATTTGCTTTAACAGCAAACTCATGTGTTGAGTGTTGACAGAAACAGAGCTAAAACGTGCTACTAAGAAGCAAGAGGACAGTATCAGCTTGCTATCAAAAGAACCCTTAGCTATGCAGAAGTACAAAATAACTTTTTAAAAAATAATCTAAAGTGGGAGGCAAAAAAACAAAAAAATACATGTTTTAAAAGTATGCTATTTGCATATACAGAAGGTGTTTGCATACCTGCAAAGACAGGAATTGACAATGCAGTAACAGAGAGACCACACCTGCAGGTAGGGTCATGTCCTCCAAATCCCTTTTGGAATATAAGTATCCTGTCCTTATGAATAACCTGTGTGTTACTTCTTCAGAGACTCTAATTGGTAGTCAGGTGAATGACTCACTCCTAAATCTTCAGAGGTGACTTTAGTCCACATTGCTTTTTAAAAAAATAATGCACGACTGAAATGATTCAATTTTTTGTCAAAGGTTTCAGACGCAGTAGCACAGATGTTGTAAAGGTTGTTCTAAACAACCCCACTGAAAGTGGCAGTAGTTACTCAGACCTCGTTTCTGGTTGTGAAGGGGGCCCCATAACAGTTCAAGCTTTGTTGTTGCTGTTGTTTAGTCGTTTAGTCGTGTCCGACTCTTCGTGACCCCATGGACCAGAGCACACCAGGCACTTCTGTCTTCCACTGCCTCCTGCAGTTTGGTCAAACTCATATTGGTAGCTTCAAGAACACTGTCCAACCATCTCGTCCTCTGTCGCCCCCTTCTCCTTGTGCCCTTCATCTTTCCCAACATCAGGGTCTTTTCCAGAGAGTCTTCTCTTGTCATGAGGTGGCCAAAGTATTGGAGTCTCAGCTTCAGGATCTGTCCTTCCAGTGAGCACTCAGGGCTGATTTCCTTCAGAATGGCGAGGTTTGATCTTCTTGCAGTCCATGGGACTCTCAAGAGTCTCCTCCAGCACCAGAATTCAAAAGCATCAATTCTTCGGCGATCAGCCTTCTTTATGGTCCAGCTCTCACTTCCATACATCACTACTGGGGAAACCATAGCTTTAACTATGCGGACGTTTGTCAGCAAGGTGCCCCACAAAATGCAGGTCTGCTGCTACAAGTGAATTACTTGACTACAGAGCTTCTCTTGACACAAAGGAAGCAGAGAGAAAGGAGAACAGCTTGCAAACATCATGCAAAACTGTTCAAAGTGTGTAATATTTAGCATGAGCGTGCATCTGGCCACGCAACTCAGCACAATTTGTGCGCCCCACAAACATACCCACTTTGGTTCTCGGAACTAATGGCAAACAATTTAACACCAAATGAGTTCATGCCAAAGATGAGTCTTTCTGCAGCATGTCCATATGACAATGTAGGGTGCCCCCCCCTTTGTTAAAAAAAAATCCCCTTGGTTTAATAAAAGTTGTTGATATGTGCATGCCACCGGGAAATTTGATACACTGACTATTGAAACAGATTAGTTTTTTTGTTTTTTAATCACAACAGGGCTAAGGAGGCATGATTAGTATAATTCTCTGATTGAAAAATTTGAAAGCAATGATGCTTTCGGTGACAAGTGGCTAATTATGTTTAATAAATAAATGAACAAGCAAACTAATAAATGAATGGAATAGTGTCACAGCCTCTCTGCTGAAGCATGTTGCTTCTGGCCAGAATGCAGGGACAGCTGAGATGGTCACTCTCCTCAAAGATGGCTCCATGTTTCAAGTAAGCATGGGGTGCAAAAGGAGGGGGGTTATTCTTCCTAGTGCCCTGCCTCTCTTACTCTCCATGCTGCACCTGTCTCTCGTATGTCCCCACTTCGGAATAATTAAACTCAAGCAATGCTCATCAGCTGCTCTAAAGGGCAGAAAATTATTTTGAACATCTACATTGACTTCATCTGCTGTTGTCTAATCTCATTTCACAAGGGTGGCTATGTTTTACACTAATTAGCTAAAAGGTTAGGACATTAATCCACTATCAGTGAAATGTTCATAGGAGATGTAAAGCAGGGAAGAATGTGATCAGACTTGTTCTGACTGATACACTATAATTTACCCACACCACCATCACACATTCGCCTCACCGATGAGAATGAGCTGAACTGCTCCTCACGTTGTTTGTGCTTTGCTGTTGGCTGGGGAAATTAAGGAAGGCTCAGCTGAAAAGAAGAAATTTTGCAGAGCGCCAAATGCACACTTTCATGCAAAATCTATTAATTTCACTCATCCTTTCCAAGTGGAAGTTCCTGGAGGTTGGGGTGATGTATGGAGGATTTATCTGTGTTTAGTATGGTGACATGGAATAAATAAAGGTAATGGTAAAGCGACCCCTGACCATTAGGTCCAGTCGTGACCGACTCTGGGGTTGTGGCGCTCATCTCACTTTACTGGCCGAGGGAGCCAGCGTACAGCTTCCAGGTCATGTGGCCAGCATGACAAAGCCACTTCTGGCGAACCAGAGCAGCGCACGGAAACGCCGTTTATCTTCCCGCCGGAGCGGTACCTATTTATCTACTTGCACTTTGACGTGCTTTCGAACTGCTAGGTTGGCAGGAGCTGGGATGGAGCAAAGGGAGCTCACCCCATCGCAGGGATTCGAACCGCCGACCTTCTGATCAGCAAGTCCTAGGCTCAGTGGTTTAACCCACAGCGCCACCCGCGTCCCAACATGGAATAAATAGTCTGAGTTTAATTCCATGACTGAACAAATACAGATGTAGAAAAGAACAGAAGCTTGATTTCCCCATGAGAACTATTCCTTTATGCAAAGATTAGGATTTCAACCACCTATACACTTGTACTGTTCCTTCACCCATTTGTCCACAGATAAAGACCGCTGATTTTCAAACACCACTAAAATCATACATATGATGTGTGTTTTTAAAAAAAAAATTAGCCCACTTTACTCCTAGGATTCTAAGCAGCTTACAGATACATGACATCAATAATGATATCACTTCAATGAAATCTGAACACCACCTCAAAATATGGCATGCTATAAAAAGCAGACAGTGCAAAGGAATAATAAGCCGGTCTTCTTGAGACCTGTTGGTCAACCTTCAAAAAAGCTCAGTTGAACTGGACTGTTTACATTATTTTGTAAAGCTTTGCAAAGTCATATACAGGTACTTCTCCCTGGGTAGATGATTCCAGAGAATGGAATGCACACAATAAAGGGAAGTAGCATATATTAGGGACTGGAGGACTTATGGACTTCCAAAAGTTTACTCCAGCTCCTAGCATCCTCACCACTGTTCATGTGGGAGCCGGAGACCAACAACGTTTGAAGGGTCTCAGACTCTCTGTACCTCAAACATAGATAGCCAAGAGCAGGGCTGCTGTACAAAACATGTAAGAAGTGTTGGAAATGTAAAGAAAAAGATGGTACATTCTATCATATGTGGTGGGAATGTAAGAAAGTGAAAAGCTTCTGGGAGTTGATATATAATGAGCTGAAAAAAATGTTGAAATATACATTTGTTAAGAAACCAGAGGCTTTTCTCTTAGGAATTGTTGGTAATGAAATAAATAGAAAGGACCACAAACTTTTCCAATATGCAGTAACAGCGGCAAGAATATTACTGGCCCAGAATTGGAAACAAGAACAAATACCATCGTTGGAGGAGTGGAGAATGAAGCTGATGGACTATGAGGAACTTGATAAACTGACTGGGAAGATCAGATATCTACGAGATCAAAAGTTCATCGAGGACTGGGGAACATTAGTTGAATATTGGGAATGTATAAGTGATAACGGAATAACGTTAGTGGCATTGAGAGAAGCTCTGTAACAGCATAAGAAATATTGTAAAAAAGTAAAACAGAAGTGGGGGCTAGGTATAAAGGCAATATCAAAATTTGGAAATGTGTATTTGAAGAAATTAGAATTTGTTTTTTTTTTCAAAATGATTTTTATTTAGTTTTCCATCCATAACAGAAAAGACAAGACAATAAAGAAAACATACAACACGTATAGTTTCAGGCTCTTAATTTCATGGTCCTTACTCTCCCGACTTCCTCGTACCTCCCCTTTCTGCATTCTCATGTCGAAATAGTTAATTAGCAAATCCCTCCCTTTTTTTCAAATTAATTATACAAATTGTTCAGATTCTTCCACTTAACCATTATCGCTATTAACCCCTATTTTTCTCATTCAACATCAATCTAGCATTCACTGATTTTAGAATATTTCTTTAAATAGTCTTTAAATTTTTTCCAATCTTCTTCCGCCGTTGCTCTTCCCTGGTCTCGAATTCTGCTCGTCATCTCTGCCAAGCCCATGTAGTCCATCACTTTCATCTGCCACTCTTCCACGGTGGGTAAATCTGGTGTCTTCCAGTACTTTGCTATAAGAATTCTTGCTGCTGTTGTGGCATACATAAAAAAGGTTCTATCCTTCTTTACAACCAATTGGCCGACTATGCCCAGGAGAAAGGCCTCTGGTTTCTTAGGGAAAGTGTACCTAAGTACTTTTTTCAGTTCATTATAGATCAGTTCCCAGAAAGCCTTAATCCTTGGGCACGTCCACCAAAGGTGGAAGAATGTTCCCTCCCTTTCTTTACACTTCCAACATTTGTTCTCGGGCGAATGATAAATTTTTGCAAGCTTGACTGGGGTTATGTACCACCTATAAATCATTTTCATAATATTTTCTCTCAAGGCACTACATGCCGTAAATTTCATCCCGGTGGTCCATAACTTTTCCCAGTCAGCAAACATTATGTCATGACCAATATCCTGCGCCCATTTAATCATTGCAAATTTAACCATTTCATCTTGTGTATTCCATTTCAACAACAAGTTATACATTTTTGACAAGTTCTTAGTACTAGGTTCTAGCAATTCAGTTTCTAGTTTTGATTTTTCCACCTGGAAGCCAACTTTCCTGTCTAGTTTAAAAACTTCCATTATCTGATAATAATGCAGCCAATCTCTCACTTTCCCTTTTAACTTCTCAAAACTTTGCAATTTCAGTCTGTCTCCTTCTTGTTCCAAAATTTCCCATTATCTCGGCCAGTTAACCTCCATGTTTAGTTTTTTAATAGCTTTTGCCTCCATTGGCGACAACCACCTTGGAGTTTTACTTTCCAACAAATCTTTATATCTAATCCAGACATTGAATAACGCTTTTCTGACAATATGATTTTTAAAACCTTTATGAACTTTTACCTTGTCGTACCACAGGTATGCATGCCATCCAAAAAGATTGTCATAACCTTCTAAATCCAAAACATCAGAATTTTCTAGAAGTAGCCATTCTTTCAACCAGCAAAAAGCTGCTGATTCATAATACAATTTAAGGTCTGGCAGGGCAAATCCGCCCCTTTCTTTCGAATCAGTTAATATCTTAAATTTTATTCTGGGCTTCTTGCCCTGCCAGACAAACTTAGAAATATCTTTCTGCCATTTCTTAAAACAATCCATCTTATCCACTATTTGCAATGTTTGGAACAAAAACAACATTCTAGGCAATACATTCATTTTTATAACTGAAATTCGACCCAACAAGGAAAGCTTCATATTTGACCAAATTTCTAAGTCTTTTTTTACTTCCGCCCAGGTTTTCTCATAATTATCTTTAAATAAATTCAGATTTTTAGATGACATATTTATCCCCAAATATTTCACTTTCTTAACCACCGTTAACCCTGTCTCACTCTGAAACTTTACTTTCTCCAATGTTGTTAAATTTTTCTCCAAAACCTTCGTTTTAAACTTATTTAATTTAAATCCTGCTACTTGACCAAACTCTTGAATTAGTTCTAATACTCTTTTGGTACTAGATTCCGGCTCTTGCAATGTAAGTACTAAATCATCTGCAAAGGCTCTCAGTTTATATTGTTTGGCTCCGACCTGTATTCCTTTAACCAGCTGGTCCTTTCTGATCATGTTCAACAGGACCTCCAGGACCGATATAAAAAGTAATGGAGAGATTGGGCATCCCTGACGTGTCCCTTTTTCAATAGGAATTTCTTCTGTAACCACATTATTCACAATTAGTTTTGCTTTTTGTTCAGAGTATATCGCACTTATACCATTTTCAAACTCTTGGCCTACCCCCATCCCCCGAAGGTTTTTTGTCATAAAACTCCATGAAATATTATCAAAGGCTTTCTCAGCGTCCACAAATATCAAAACAGCTTTAGTGTTAGTATTCACTTCCAATTTTTCCAATATATCAACTATATTTCTTACATTATCTGACAAATGTCTTCTCGGAAGAAAGCCTGCTTGGTCCCTATGTATCTCCTCCATCAAAACTACTTTCAGTCTTTTCGCTAAAATATCAGCAAAAATTTTGTAATCCACATTTAATAAGGAGATTGGGCGGTAGTTTTTGAGTTGAGTCTTTTCTGTCTCAGTCTTTGGTATAAGGGTGATAAAGGCCTCTTTCCACGTATCTGGTGCCTTCTTTCCCTCCAAAATTTCGTTACAAACTTCTTTCAAAGGTTGTATTAGCCATTCTTTCAAGATCTTATAATATTTAGAAGTCAATCCGTCCGGTCCTGGAGATTTGCCCAGTGCCATATTTTGAATGGCACCTTCTATTTCTTGCTCTGTTATTTTCTGGTTCAAAATCCTTATACTTTCCTGAGAGATCTTTTTCAGTCCATTTTTCTCCAAAAACTGTTCTATATCCGTATCGCTTTGAGGACCTTGTTTATACAGTTGTCTAAAATATTTCTGGAAGCAATCCCTGATTTCTGTTGGTTTATAAATAATCTTTCCCTCCACTTCTAACTTTGTAACAATATTTAATTTTTGTCTCTTCTTTATCTGCCAAGCCAGCAATTTACCACATTTATCAGCCGATTCAAACGTCTTCTGTCTCATTTGCTTAATTTTCCATTCTATTTCTTGGTTCATCAGCTCCATATATTGTGTCTGATATAATTTAATTTCTTTCAGAATGTCCTGTGATTTTGGCTTTGATCTCAATTTCTTTTCCCCTTCTTTTATTTTTTCCAAAATTTTCTCTCTTTTTTCGTTCTGGCTTTTCTTTTTAATTGCATTCTGTTGTATCAAAAATCCTCTCATCACCGCTTTGCTTGCGTCCCAGATAATTCTTTTTTCTATATTGGTCCTCATGTTAATTTCAAAATAATCCTTTAAAGTCTTCTGAGCCTTTTTGCAAACTCGTTCATCTCTAAATAAGGTGTCATTCATCCTCCATCTAAAGGTACCAGTTGTTGTTAGCTTCATCACCATCTTTACTGCGTTGTGGTCGGAGCAAGTCTTTGGGCAGATTTCAACTTTTTTTATCCTAGGTGCCATTCCTCTAGTAATCCATATTTGGTCAATTCTAGTCCATGTCATTTTAGCTTCAGAGTAGAAAGTTCCCTCTCTTTCAAGTGGGTGTGTTGTTCTCCAAATGTCCACTAAATCCATATTGTCAGTCATTTCAAAAAAGATTTTTGGCAGTCTTCCATCTTTTGTGATTACCTGTCTTTGAGATTTGTCCATGTTAGTCGATACTACTCCGTTCATATCTCCCATCAATATTAAGTTTGTGTCCATATAGTCCATCAGTGTCTCATGCAACTTCTTAAAAAATTCAACTTTCCCCTCGTTTGGTGCATAAATTCCTACGATCAGAAATTTCTCTCCTTGAACCTGAATTTCGATTGCCAAATATCTTCCTTGGTCATCTTTAAATTTTAATTTCGGTTGTAGTTTTTCCTTTGCATATATTACCACTCCTCTTTTTTTAACTTTATCTGATGAGATAAATTCTTGTCCCAATCTTTTATTGATAAGTAATTTCCTGTGTAACCTCGTCACGTGAGTTTCTTGTAAACAAATCAAGTCCAATTGTTCTTTTTTTAATATGTGAAAAACGTTTTTTCTCCTTCGGGGTATGTTTAGACCGTTACAATTCCAGCTTAGAAGTTGCAGAGCCATGGTCAATCTATTTATCTTCTCCTCCTGTCGCTCCTAGTAGTTCTTCTTCTTCTGTCGGTGGTTTTAGTCTATGTAGTAGGTTGTCTTTGTCCAAAGTTCCCCCTCCAGGATAGTCTTGTCCCGATTCCGCCCCCTTACGGAGATCTTCTTCGTGTTGGTGTAAGAACTTGTCTTTGTCTTCCACTGTCTTTATTTTCCTTTTCTTTCCTTTATATTTAAAAGATAAGCCTTGAGGAAATTCCCATCTGAATGGTATACTGTTCCTTTTCAGCAGGACCACCAGACTCCGGAACTGACTTCTAGCATCCAAGATTTGCTTCGGAATATCCTTGAAAATTTCCACGAAGGAATCCTCAATTTGCAGAGTTCTCTGATAGTGCAAATCCAAAATTTTATCCCTCTCTTCTTTTGATCTTAACGTTATCAAACAATCTCTTGGTTTGTTCCTTCTTTGCCGTATTCCAAGTCTAAATGCACTCTCAATCTTAAATTCTTCCTTCTCTAAGTCCTTTTGCCAAAACTCCGAAAACTCTTTTGTCAGATAATCCACCAGGTTGTCTCCTTCACTCTCGGGTATTGCTCTGATCCTTAAATTCCTCTCCTTCCTCTGCATCTCAATCATCGAGAGCGCCAGATCATGGTCCTCCAACTTCTTAACGACCGGTGGCAGTCTTTCGTCAGTTGCGGTTGCAATCTCTTTAGCTTCCTCTGCTATCTTCCGAATGGTGGATGTTTCCTCAAGTAACTTTCCAATATATTCTGTGTTAGAGTTCACTTTATTTCCAAGTTCAATTATACTTTTAGTGTTAATGTCTATTTTTCCTGAGATCTCTGCTACTGTTTTATTTGTTTCAGCAACTTGTTTACTGGATTCAGCAACTTGTTTACTTGTTTCAGCTCCTTGTTTTTTTAATTCTGCGCCTTGCTTTTTTAGCTGGTCTAAAGAGTCATTTATTTTTCCCAGTAGTTTCGAAAGTGCTTCCTCAGACATAACTTTTGTCTTTTCTTGCGGAGTGGCAGCTGCCCCAGGGGCTCCAGATGTAGAAGGTCTCCTTTTCATAAAAGACTCAATTCCGTATTGTTTACCAGACCTTAAAGCTTTTTCCTGAGGCTCTCCTTTGTCTTGATCACTTGCCATAACCGTATCTTACAGTCAAGGTCACTCTCACAGTCATATCTCCCTTTTCCCAGCAGCAGGCTAAATTCCACTCTATAGCTGTAGTTAAGCCGAACTCCTCCAGAGGGCGAATGTAGCAAATCTTCCCTTTAGAATTTTAAATGGAGACACTTTTCCTGTAAATATATTCCCAAAGCATTCAAAACAGTTCTCAAAGTCTTCAAAGTCTCACAGAAACTCTCAAAAGGCCACAATATTGGTCTTTGCCAGATTGAAACAAAGTCCCAACAGTTCTAGCAAGAGTGTATCTTTTAGAATACAGTTTAACACAACTTTGTAACTTTAGCGCTGTAACAGTTCACAGCCAGCTTCCCTCTCCGGCAGTCCGCTCCAGGGTCTGAGCGCAGCGGTAAAAACTTTCCCCTTCTATACCGGCAGGGAATTTAAAGCAATTCAAAGTACAATCTCTTCCCCCCACTCCTGCCTTCGGGGGGGAAGGGTCCCAGTCTTTGATCGATGGTTTATTTTTCAAAGAAAACTTTAAAGTTAAAGCTTAGTAGCTCTTTGCTTTGATCTTGCTGCAGAGCGGAAAGGTAGACTTCCCTTTAGACCTTTTCCGTTTCGGCATCCAAATTCAAATATTTTAAAGTCCCAATTGGTCCTTAGATTTTATCCTACTCATGGATAGTAGATTCTTTTGTTCCAATTCAGAGGAAGAAGTCAGCGCTCTCCATCAATGGCGACGCGGCTTCACTCCGCCGGCTGGGTACAAGCGACTCTCAGCTCCGCGCCACACACCCGCTGCCGTTCCAAAGCCTTTAAAAAGGCTTTTTCGCAACTTTGGGGGGGCGCAAACGGAGCCCACCGAGTCTCCGGTTCACAGGCTTCGTGCCTGTGACTTTTTTGGGTCCCTGCTTCGCCGTAGCTACGGGACCCGAACCCGCGGAGCCGATTCCCCTCAGGAGCTCCGAGGGAAACCCGCCATTAGACGATGGCGCTAACCGGAAGTCCGAAGAAATTAGAATTTGGATGATTGGCAGAGAAGCCGAAGGACGTCAAAAACCGAAAAGTCTAATAGAAATTGTAATGTGGTATGAATGTTTGGAAAATTAATAAAAAATATAATTTACGAAGAGCAGGGCTGCTGTCAAACATCCTAAGAGACTGGAGGGTTCTGTATTCTATTCCCACATACCCGGTCACTGCTAAGAGTTTAACCCAGGGGTGAGAAACCTAAAGCCCACAGACCACAAGCAGCCCACAGGGGTCATTTAACTGGCCCACAAGCTGCCCCCGAACCGAGCCACCCTCTCAGCGAGTCCCTGGACACTGCGCTAAACTGGTGCAGTACGGCGCGGGGACTCATAGATGCAGATGCCGGAAATTGCATCTCCACAGACACAGATGCCAGAAAACGCGATCCGGCCCATGGAGGGATCTCCGCTGGAGTGAACCGGCCTAGGCAAGGTAAACCTTGCCGACCCCTGGTTTAACCCATATCATCCAAAGTATAGAGATCTAGGCACAAGCCCCAGGATTGCCCTGATTTAAATCACCCTGTCTCGCAGGAGAAACCCATTTCTAAAGGTATCAGTTTAAAAGAAGCTGGTGAGAATGCAGTTGTTGAGAGGAGGGTGGTTCTCACATGAATATATTGGCTAAACCCAAAGCTATAGGACAAGTGTCACTAGCAGAAGTGTTGTGTATGCATTTCTGAAATCTTGGTATCTTTTGACTTACTGTGATGTCAAAATCTTGAATCAGTGACAGTTATCATTTCACTGAAACTCTTATTATTGTACAGTCAGACACAGATTAAAGCTTTCTATGTCGAGTAGCTCATTGGGGGAAGAACAAGACAGAATCTAGGATGCTATCCAACGAAATACTGTACATGCCCTAGCGCAGGGGTTGGCAACCTGCGGCTCCGGAGCCGCATGTGGCTCTTTTACACCTTTGCCGCGGCTCCGGGGCGCCTCTTCTCTCATGGTGCAGGGAGCGAGGAAGAAGAGGAGGAGGGCGGCGGCAGGAAGGCGCGCCAGGGCGCAGCGGTGGTTCTCCCCTCAGGTGGATGCGGCTGCCACTGCCACCGCCGGCCACACACAGGTGCGTCCACACGCAGGCGCGCTCCCTTTCACCGTCCACAACCCGCCCGACCTCAGGCCCCACGCGCCGTGCCACGTGACGTCGAGAGCCGCCCACCCAGGCCACGCTCTCCTCAGCCCTGCGTGCGAGACACCTGAGGCGAGGGAGAGAGAGCGCACGCGCTCGAGGGAAATGGTGGGCCGGGGTTGTTGTGGGGGGGGGGAGTGGTGGTGGTGCTTTGGGATCCTTTTCCGTGCCTTGCTTCTGAGTGGCCGCTGAGTTGAGGGAGAGCACCTGAGGTGAACCACAAAATGGGCTCGCCCTCCCTGTCAGGGAGGAAGGGGTGAATTACGTCAGTGACAAGGAGGGGGTCCAGAGGTAGCCAGCAGGTGCCGTGATGCAGCATCTCGGCCTCAGAGAGAGGCGGGGGATCACGAGAGCTATTGCAGAGGGAGGGGGGCTGTTAGGCACCAAAATCCTGCATGCGGGATTTCCCCCATTCTCTCGTGCCTATGCAATTCCTGCTCCTTCCCCCTCGAGATTTGCTGCAGAGACAAGCAAAAGAAGAAGAAATGGAAGAGTATTAGCTGACATGTCCCCGGATCCCATGGAAAGCACCACAGATTCCTTTGCTTACCAGCTCTTTTTATTTTAAGTTGGCTTCAAACCTGTAATTGTGTAGGTGTATGTATGTATACATAAACACACATAAATATTCATATCTCTTCCCTCTCACTTTCCTTTCACCCTGTTTCTCTGGCACTGGTTTATAAATGCTGCTATGTAGAAATGATGAGAAAGTTGCACCAGCAGAAGGAATGGATATGTGCTGTTAGTAAAAAGAGAGGGAGTTGAACTGCAGGGAGGGACAGACACTTTTCTATGTATTAATTTGTATAATGCCCTCTATGCACATGGTGCTTTGCAGAAAATGGATATGAGAGGTACCATACCCCTCTTTGCTATCTGAAATAGACTCAGGGAAAAGAGAGAGAATGGGGGAAGGGGAAGAATGTGTGGTTATTTACATTTGGCTTGTTTTGCGGCTCCCAGTTTTTTCCCCTCATTGGAAACGGGTCCAAGTGGCTCTTTTTGTCTTAAAGGTTGCAGACCCCTGCCCTAGCGCAAGGATTTCTGCTCGCTCAATGGAGCTTTTCCTCTCTCTCCTGTCTCCACACGCCCCCACCCACCCCGTACTCTCCCCAAATTTGCCCTGGATGGTTGGGGGGCAAATCCAGAACAGATTTAGGGGGGCACGGGGGCAGTGCAGCTAAAAGTCTTTGCCCAAGGGAATCAGGGTTTTTTTGGGGGAGGGAACTAGTGTTATGTCATAAAAATGTATTCTCTTGTTGTAGTTGCTGTTTAGCAAACCACATCAATTTATGGAAAAATAACTTGCATTCAAAAATTATGAAGGGAAGATAAAAATTTTGTGAAATTCTGACAGGTGGGTGCAATGTTTTTGTTAGGATTACCTTACTTTAAAGGTAGACAAAGGATGTTTGTGGTTGAGTTTTATATTATTCTACAAATTAACTCTCTGGTGGTCAGAACTCTGCAAACTTCTTGGGTGTCTGTGTTACCTAAAAACTTGACTGGGCTTTGGGGTAAGGGCAAGAATTTACAGAATTTACAGCGTCATCATATGTTATCTAGTTCAGCCACGTGATGAGACAGGAAATCTGAGAGAGAGGGAGGGAGAGAGAGGGGGGGTGAACCAATTCAGATCATTTTCAATCACTGGAGCAACTGAGACCAAATTTCAGTGGCGTAGCGTGGGGGTGCAGGGGGGGCTGGCCGCACAGGGTGCAACATCTGGGGGGGGGGGGTGCGGAAGAGACTCAAGTGCTAAAATCCACGGGTTAGGGGGCGCAAATTACTTGCCTTGCCCCGGGTGCTGACAACCCACGCTACGCCACTGCCAAATTTGCTCCATTATCTATATGGAATCTTTCAAATATCTGAAGATGTCTATTATAATGCCGCCACTTCCTCAGGCTTAGATATACTTCAGCATCCCCCCCCCCCCCCGCCCATCGCTTGATCTCCATTACCGTCCTTGGGACACGTTCCAGTTTGTAGATATTCTGCTTAACCTATGGTACCTCAAACTGGACTTCTTGCAATCTGAACACGATACATTTGCTGATGCAACATTGAATTTAAAACGCTTCCATGCCTATCAAGGCACTGAACACATTTTATTTCCTTATTTATTTGTTTATTTTGTTAGATTTTTTTTTTTACCCACAAGATAAGGTTGCAATAAAATATACAGTTTTAAAATAAAATAAATAAAAGTTGTAGCCGTAAAACAAGAAAACCTGTGCATAATGAGAAAACCATGATGAACTGAATGTATTCATAATCAGTTTAGCTTTATATTGGTGATGCAGGCTAAGGCTTAATCGGTAAGGAATGGGTTTTCTGCCACCTAGTGGAAGCAAACATTATATATTTTAGGAACACAGGAAGCTGCCCTATACCTCAGTGCCGTCAACACTGACTGGCAGAAGCTCTCCCAGTCCATAGCTGTCAACTTACAGATTTGAAAATAAGGGACCAGCAGCCAAAATAAGGGATTTTCTAAGCACAGGTATGTTCAACTTCTGAATCCCTCCGAGCCAAAGGCAGAAAGCCCAGCCAGCAGCCAAATGAAGCCTCAAGCGGTGGTTCCCACAGCGCAGCAACCTGGCAAAGGGGATGCAGCAAGGAAAACCACCGTCACCTCTCCGCTGGGAAGCACTGAGCAAAGGCGAGTCCCCAGGCAACGCGGCCGATTTGATTGGCACAAGGCATGCAAGCTCCACCCCCCAGTCCTTCTTAGACTCCTTACTGGGTGAGCAACGCAGCCAAGCAACACAGTTGGAGCCTCCCTGGCCGGCAGGGAGGGAGGGAGAGGAGCTGCTTCCTTTGAAACCCGGGAAATTTAAGGGACATCATCAATAAGGGACAGCAGCGGGACACAGCACTGGGATAAGGGACTTTCCCGCCAAATAAGGGACAGTTGACAGCTATGTCCCAGTCGTATCTGGAAATGCTGAGTATTGGGTCTGGGACCCTCTGCATGCAGAACAAATGCTTCCCCACAGAGCTATAGCCCTTCCCCTTTTTTCTTATAGAACATCCCAACCTAGAAATATTTTCCCACACACACTACTTTACTGCATTTTCTGGCTACGTTGCAATGTAAATTTCATCTTATAGAAAAAGGTGTGGGTTCATTCTTCAATGGGGGTGAAGAGGGGGATGTCAACAGACCACAAATGAAATGCATAAAAGCAGCTTAATTCCTAAGCTTTCATAAACTGCAAAATTTATAAGTGCTTCACTCTGCAAAAAGCTTCACAGCCAGTTTTTCCTTTTGTATTTCTCCCACACAGTTGGGATAGAAGGTTTAGAATTCAGGGGTCAGCAAACTTTTTCATCAGGGGGCCAGTCCACTGTCCCTCAGACCTTGTGGGGGGCTGGACTATATTTTTGGAGGGGAAATGAACAAATTCCTATGCCCCACAAATAACCCAGAGATGCATTTTAAATAAAAGCACACATTCTACTCGTGTAAAAACACTAGGCAGGACCCACAAATAAACCCAGAGATGCATTTTAAATAAAAGGACACATTCTACATGCTGATTGCAGGCCAGATTTAGAAGGCAATTGGGCCGGATCCAGCCCCCGGGCCTCAGTTTGCCTACCCATGGTTTAGATCTAAAGCGACAAATTTAATCCTCAGCCCATTTCCCACACTACCACTGAGCTAAAACTCCCTTTCCCATCCTCCAATTTAGGAAGCTCTGCTGAAACAAAATTTGAATAATTGCCTGGATAATACAGCAGCATATCCCTAATGCTGAATGCATTAATTTTGCTTAATCTGATGGGCAGCGGCAGTGGGAATGAACTCTATTCAGCATGCTCTTCATTGGGGGCAGGCAGAGGAACCAAACTTTGGTTGGTACTTCGGAATAATTGTGGCCCAATTGCATCACTGGCTTTTGCTCACCGTGTTATTTTGGGGGGGGATCGGCAAATGAAGCGGCTAACCTGACACTGCCGTTCAGCCGCCTACCTGGCACCACAGCCAATGCGTTTTGCCATCAGGTATGAAGCGTTCACAGGTAGCAACAGGTAAGCATAACTCATCCCTGTAGCTTGAGAACAAATTGAACCGAACAATTTTGACAACCTTTTGCAAACTCCCTTGCGGCAATCGGTTTATTTGCACTCCTGACTGGCACAAGTACAGAACATTTTACGCAAGGAAGCAAGGTGAGGAACGATGCCAAGCTGAAAAGGAAAAACATTTCAATCAAATTATTCCAGCTCTTTTAATCTGCTGTACAGTTATTGGGGATCATTTGTAGTAGAGATTACTGAAAACATTTGATTTTATTAGTTTTACAAAAAACAAAAAGTAACTGTGCTATGATGTTGCACTACAAATATATCTTTTAAACCACAAGCCAGTGCATGTCTACTCAAACGTAAGGCCTGTTGTGGTCAATGGGTTCTACTGTCAGGAAAATGTGCGTAAGAATACAGACTGATGTGTAGTCCTTTGTATAATCCAGGTCTGGCCAAGCTTTTGCCCTCCAGGTATTACTGAACTACAACTCCCATCATCCCTGGCCATTGGTCATGCTTGCTGGGACTCAAGAGAACTGTAGTTCAACAACATCAAGAGGGCCAAAGGTTCCCCACACCTGGTCTACTCAGAAGTGGATCCCATTTAATTCAAATAAACTTCTTTCCAGCCAAGTGTGCTTCTTGGCTGTGAGTCTGGGAAGACCTGCTCCCTGAGGAGATGGGCCTGGACTGACTCCAGCTACAAAAGCTGAGGCTGCTGAATAGACTCTTGGGGGGTGTTGTTGGCAGGGGGCAGTTGTTGTTGCTATTGGTTGTTCTTATTCTAGACGTGATTTATGTGGAAATTGTTCAGTTTTATTGTGTACAGTGGTGCCTCGCAAGACGAAATTAATCCGTTCCGTGAGGCTCTTCGTATAGCGGTTTTTTCGTCTTGCGAAGCAAGCCCATTGACAGCTTAGCAGATTAGCGCTATTAGTGGTTTAGCGGCTTTTAGCGATCAGCTGATAAGCGGCTTAGCGGCTTAGGAAAAGGGGGGGGACCCGCAGGAACTCGCAGGACATTTTCGTCTTGCCAAGCAAGCCCATAGGGAAATTCGTTTTGCGAAGCGCCTCCAAAACGGAAAACCCTTTTGTCTAGCGGGCGTTTGTCTTGCGGGGCACCACTGTATGTTAATTGGGTGTTGCTCACTTGTTAATTGGGGGCAAACAGTAAATGGGGGAAAAGACTCAACAAGCTGCTTTCATGGGCCAGAAAAGGGCAATTCTTTCAAGTGTGGGTGGGGGGAATGTGCTGCAACATGCCAGAAAAAAAATTAATTTCCAAGGGATAAGATTCTAGCTTTGTGAGGGTCATTGGACAATGGGCAATTGACTTATTCAGTAACTGAAACCAACAAAAGCTGATTGCCCAAATCAGGCCAAGAAGATGGTTTCTTGACCAGATCTTACCAGTTCACTGGTAAAACAAAAAGCGAGAACAAGCAAAAGATGCAAAGAAAATTATTCTGTGTGGTAGTTACTCAACATGTCTCAGGTAAAAAGGGCTCATCAGGTGAAAAATGGTATGAGTGAATTTAAAATAATAATAACTCCCTTAATAGAGAAGCCTGCCATTGTTCGTCCTTGCTTGCCTTCTGGGAATAGTCAGTTTTGGTTAGGCATGTTTTTCATCTCCTGTCAACTGTGATGTTTTATTGTGACTATCATGCATTGTTTTATTCAGTAGTTTTTTATGGTGGGACACAGGGGTGCGCATACCCCTAAGCATTTTGTGAATCTAAGTTTGGCTTCACTGAGGGGCAGTATTTCATTATGAGGAGGAAAATGAGAATACCCCTAAACATTATTTTAGGGGGGAAAGTACTGGTTTTATGTTTCTTGTGTATATAGTTGTAACTGCTGGAAGCCACCCTCCCCCCCCCCCCCAGTTTTAGGTAAAAGGTTATATATAAATATTACAAGTAAACAAACGGAATTGCTGTACCCATCACTAGTAAAAGCCCATTAGAATAGTACGCTGAGACCTGCAGGTACAGGGTGGTACAGTCATATACCTCTTCTTGCGAATGCTTCATGTTGCATTTTTTGGGGGTTGCGAACACGGCAAACCCGGAAGTGTTTACTTCTGGGTTTTGCCGCACATGCAGAAGCGTTCTGCATGTTTTGCACATGTGCAGAAGTGCTCTATCACGCTTTGCACATGCGCAGAAGCACCGCTCTGGTTGCAGGCTTTTCGGGGCGCAAACAGCACCCCAGAACGGATCGTGTCCGCAACCAGATCCGTCCACTGTACAGATCCGATCTGGAGCCCCATTCGCATCCTGAAGTGAATGCAGCCCACGTCTGGGCGTCACAATTTGCTGTTTCCGTGCTTGCGCCTGATGTCATTTTGAGCGCCTGCGCATGTGCGAGCGGCAAAACCCGGAAGTAACGCGTTCCGTTACTTCTGGGTCGCCGCAGAGCGTAACCTGAAAACGTTCAAAGTGAAGCATATTTAACCTGAGGTATGACGTTGGTGGCACTGTGGGTTAAACCACTGAGCCTAGGAATTGCCGATCAGAAGGTCAGTGCTTCGAATCCCCGTGACGGGGTGAGCTCCCGTTGTTCGGTCCCTGCTCCTGCCAACCTAGCAGTTCGAAAGAACGTCAAAGTGCAAGTAGATAAATAGGTACCGCTCTGGCGGGAAGGTAAACGGTGTTTCCGTGCGCTGCTTTGGTTCGCCAGAAGCGGCTTAGTCATGCTGGCCACATGGCCCGGAAGCTGTAAAGCGGCCAGTAAAGCGAGATGAGTGCTGCAACCCCAGAGTCGGTCACAACTGGACCTAATGGTCAGGGGTCCCTTTACCTTTACCTTTATGACTGTATATAAATTCAAGAAATAAAATAAAATAGTATCTTAGCTACTGCTTTTGGTTTGTTTGATGAGAAACAAACCATAAGTCCATATTCAGACAACATGGCTAGCCAGGCACTAGTTTTATCTATAGTTCAGCGCTAGCAGGAAGCAGGGAGGAGCTCCATGGGACTCAAACTGCTCATTCCCATTGAACAAACTGTGGCTTCACGTGGCATGCCAAAAGGGCCCTAGGCAATGCTGCAGTAAAGTTTTTTTGGACTCCAGGATGCCAGAAAGATTTCAGCATGGAGCTGATTAAAAGGTGCCCTATATTTCCATTGTGGGAAGAGGAATGATATAGTGGGCACCAAAGGTGAAGCAGTTTCCTGCATGGCAAACCTGAACCGTGTTTCTATTTATCCTGATCCCTTTGGACCCCTTAGAATGTAAGCATATGTTTATGTTTAAGCAAATGCTAGGGTGATTTATTATCACTGTTGGATTTACACACGTGATTAACTCCTTTATTGAATTAGGACACCAACTTGTCAAGGCAACAATGCCGTTCATCCTATCAAAAGGGCTATGCTGTAAAACATTATTTATGCCTATGCACCCCCTCTCAAAAAAAAAAAAAACAACCAACCCAAAAAACTTTGAAGGCCTTTTTTCTCTTTTCCCCCACATCCCCCCCCCCCCCGATCAAGGGTTTGAAGCAAAAGTATTTTTGTTATATGACTTCTTAACAAAATGTTTTATTTGCCCGGTTCCACGAGTCTATTAACTTTGCCTCTTGTCATGGTATTTTTAAAAATCTGAACAACGGGAAGCAATTTAGCCAACTTTTCTCCCAAGAGCTCAAAGACTGGAATGCAACTTTCTTAAGGGCTTTAAAGGGAGAGCTTTGACTGATCATTCATGCTGACATTTGGTTCTCGCACATCGCTTTAATAGGCCATAAGGTTCCAATTTTTGTCTTCAAAAGGTAAAAAGTATCTTTGAAAGGTCTGAATTTGGAGAGCTAGGCCTAACTAGTCCTGTTTTATTACCCTTATTTCTTCAAGAGACTACAGGCCTGCATATGAATCTGACGTTTGATTGGATCCATTCAGCCCAACTTGGGATCTTTATTTTTCTCCTGCAAATGATCTCTATAAAATGCAGGAATTCACACACTCAGATAAACAGATGTTTATCACTCTCAAAACCCAGGGCAGAGCAAGGCTCTACTCTAGTTATGGCATAACTAAGCTGACAGATTAGCCATCATATCATATATGTTCTCAGTATAGGAGGAGAGAAGCATATAACCCAGAAAATCTTTAAAAGATTGCTGAAACTTATTTTCATTTTCAATTTAGAATGGTGCATGACTGTCTTTCTGTGCAGAGTATTTCATGTAATGACAGGATTTCCAAAAGCTACTCCATAGGTAAGAGGCATATCTGATGGATCTATCTGATGAAATACTCAGCAGTGGCTAGAGAAGATCAGTCTACATCCCAATCCCAAAGAAGGGCAGTGCCAAAGAATGCTCCAACTACCGCACAATTGCACTCATTTCACACGCTAGCAAGGTTATGCTTAAAATTCTACAAGGCAGGCTTAAGCAGTATGTGGACCGAGAACTCTCAGAAGTGCAAGCTGGATTTCGAAGGGGCAGAGGAACCAGAGACCAAATTGCAAACATGCGCTGGATTATGGAGAAAGCTAGAGAGTTCCAGAAAGGCATCTACTTCTGCTTCATTGACTATGCAAAAAGCCTTCGACTGTGTCGACCACAGCAAACTATGGCAAGTTCTTAAAGAAATGGGAGTGCCTGATCACATCATCTGTCTCCTGAGAAATCTCTATGTGGGACAAGAAGCTACAGTTAGAACTGGATATGGAACAACTGATTGGTTCAAAATTGGGAAAGGAGTACGGCAAGGCTGTATATTGTCTCCCTGCTTATTTAACTTATATGCAGAATTCATCATGCAAAAGGCTGGGCTGGATGAATCCCAAGCCGGAATTAAGATCGCCGGAAGAAATCTCAACAACCTCAGATATGCAGATGACACAACCTTGATGGCAGAAAGTGAGGAGGAATTAAAGAACCTTTTAATGAGGGTGAAAGAGGAGAGCGCAAAATATGGTCTGAAGCTCAACATCAAAAAAACTAAGATCATGGCCACTGGTCCCATCACCTCCTGGCAAATAGAAGGGGAAGAAATGGAGGCAGTGAGAGATTTTACTTTCTTGGGCTCCATGATCACTGCAGATAGTGACAGCAGCCACAAAATTAAAAGACGCCTGCTTCTTGGGAGAAAAGCAATGACAAACCTAGACAGCATCTTAAAAAGCAGAGACATCACCTTGCCAACAAAGGTCCGTATAGTTAAAGCCATGGTTTTCCCAGTAGTGATGTATGGAAGTGACAGCTGGACCATAAAGAAGGCTGATCGCCGAAGAATTGATGCATTTGAATTATGATGCTGGAGGAGACTCTTGAGAGTCCCATGGACTGCCAGAAGATCAAATGTATCCATTCTTAAGAAAATCAGCCCTGAGTGCTCACTGGAAGGACAGATCGTGAAGCTGAGGCTCCAAGACTTTGGCCACCTCATGAGAAGAGAAGACTCCCTGGAAAAGACCTTGATGTTGGGAAAGATTGAGGGCACAAGAAGAAGGGGACGACAGAGGACGAGATGGTTGGACAGTGTTCTCGAAGCTACAAACATGAGTCTGACCAAACTGCTGGAGGCAGTGGAAGACAGGAGTGCCTGGAGTGCTCTGGTCCATGGGGTCACAAAGAGTCGGACACGACTAAACGACTAAACAACAACAACAACATCTGGAAGACCACAGATTCCTCTTCCCTGACCTAAAGGCACCCAGTGAGTAGATAAATGATCACGACGTTGAACCAATCTATCCCAGTTCCATGATCCAACAACTGAAACATGCATGTCTCCAGTTTGAACTCAGTGTGTGTTTATTTCTGAAATTTCCTTGAACATGTGATTATGTTTACAGTGATTTTAAGGATCCAGTTCAAGGCTTCCATACAGGCAAGATTTTCCTCTCCTTCAGTGACGAACCATTAAATATTTGTCTGTAACAACCAAACCATCATAGCATAAATGACACAAAGATTAAAAATGACTGGCTTGGGTGGCCATTGTCATTTTACATGGGGATTGCTAATGTCTAATCTACCCAACAGTACGCTAAGCATTGCTCTACTTTTGACAGCTTTAACAGGAGTAGGATTAAACTGGCATTTTCAGTGAAAAACTCTACAGAGGTAAAATGTACTTGTAGCTAATTAAGAACATCTGGATTCCATCCAGGGGTGGATTATGCAAAGTGACTTTTGTTGTTGCTGCTGTTCTTTAATATCGGAGAGCTTGAAAGGTATTCCCTGGGGTTTATGCACTTTTCCAGCCACAGCAAGACAAGCTAACTTTGGAGCTGCAGAAAATTGGCTGACATTAAATAAAACTGTCAACTTCCAGCTGTTTCCATCATCACTGTTCGCTGATTGGGCCAGAGTCAATATTTAAGTCAATACTTGTCATATAATAGTAACCTAGGATAGCCATATTTCATGACTTTCCAGATGTGATTATGACAGTAACGTGTAAAAGCAGCCCTGCTAGGTAAGGCTATCTAGTTCAGCATCCTCTTTTCCAACAGTGGTTAGCCAGGTGTGTATAAGCAGAAGTTGAAGACAAGAGTCCTCCCCCATTGTTTGTTCCCAACGCTGGATATCTCAGCAGATAAGCTGTTTCTGAACACGGAAGCTCTGTTTAGCTTTCAATGTCCTTAGCCAATTCAGCAGAGGTAGCAAATGCTGTGCCTTCCAGATGAAAGGAACCAAAGGCCTAAAGCCTACGGTTAGCCTTAGCAAAACCTTTGTACACCTTGCTACTATGTTATGATAATGTACGCAACTGTTGTCGTCTACAGGTATTGCATTTTATCAATAGGCTGCACACCCACCCAGTACGTGGTATGTGAGCTCACTTGAAACTAAATTAATAAACTGCTCTCAAGTCTTAGGCCTCCCCAACCCCAATTATGATCCTAGTGTTAAGTTGTGGGTGAACATATCAGACAACACAGCGATTCTTCAAACAGCTCTTGCTTATTCACAGGCCAGAACAGAACTGAGCTGAAGGGTTCAGCCAACCTGTTTATATAGAGCTCAACTACAAAGCAACAGTAACAACTTTCTGCACATATCCAATCAGTGAACATCACTTCCAATTCCTTATTTACATATGCAGACCTGAGTGAAAACTATCTACAGTATCCCCCTGCTGGCCCAGGGTGAGAACTTCAGTAATTAACACCTAGGACCAACTCTAGATACCCGGTGCTCAGTATTGAAGACTGGAATTTGAATGCCTAAATTGCCCTTTAAAGACGGGGAGGAATAAGCATGATGCCAGATCTTTCTTAAAGACATGTGAAGGATTTTGTGTTCATTGCAAAACATGCCTGTCTTGACAAAGGTGAGAAACAATGGTTTGGCCAAATGCTGGATCCACCTTTAAAATACACATGTGTGCACCAGGGACAAGTAATCTTCCAGCTAGCAATCCAAAATAAATGTCAGGCAAAGATTTTGTGAGGCAAAAAAAAAAAAAAAGTACTTGTGAGGCAAAAGTGGCCATGTGTCACAATTATGGTGCTCCAAATAAATATGCTTCCCCATTTACTGATTAATAAAGTTGCTAAATCACAGTGCTATCCTTATAAATGTTTACTCACAAAGAAAGTCACAAGTGAATTGTGGCTTAGACCACCAGTAAGGGTATAGCACTGAAGCTTCCAACTTTTAGTCTCACATCGGCAAATTCGTAAGACAAGTATGCCAATATATAGATATACCAGGTTTATATTATCCTTAGATTAAGCACTTTTACTAGATTTTCCTGCTTATTTCCCCCCATTAAAAAGGTTAACATCTAAATGGAGGGGCCTAATAAGGCAAGAGGTGAGATCATCTAGCCATATATACTCTTATTTGCAACCCAATTAGAAATAAGACCATAATAGTTTGATTGAGATCAAGTCCAGGTCTTGTCTGTAATTCTAAAAAAGATACACTGGCCATAGCTGTCAAGCGTCCCTTATTTGGCGGGACAGTCCCTTATCCCAGCGCTGTGTCCCGCTGCTGGCCCTTATTGATGATGTCCCTTAAATTTCCTGGGTTTCAGAGGAAGCAGCTCCTCTCCCTCCCTCCCTGCCAGCCAGGGAGGAGGGAGGCTCCAACTGTGTTGCTTGGCTGTGTTGCTCACCCAATAAGAAGTCTAAGAACGACTGGGGGGTGGAGCTTGCATGCCTTGTGCTGATCAAATCGGCTGTGGCACAGACATTTAGGACAGCTGGAGATTTTACCTGCTAGTCATTGTCAGAACATGCATTTACCCAGTCTATGTTGGCAACGTATACAACCACTGCTATGATATTTACACCTTTGGGTACCTCATTGATTTAATTCATCCTCTCAATATCACCATAGACATTTTAGTCAGGGGAGCAACAGTATTCTCTCAGTACTAAATTACTCTTGAGGATCGGTATTGGCTCCTGCAGCAATAGCTTGCTGTACTGTGTCTTCTTTGCTGTACAGAGTGACATCACCTGTACTCCCTGCCTTCCTATACAGTTTGTATCCAGTGATAACAATGTCCTACCTGGTTCTCTCCATTCCACCATGTTTCTGTTATACAGTGGTACCTTGGAAGCTGAACGGAATCCATCCCGGAAGTCCGTTCGACTTCCAAAACTTTCAGAAACCAAAGTGCAGCCTCTGATTGGCTGCAGGAGCCAATTGGAAGCCGTGGAAGCCCTGTCAGATGTTCGGGTTCCAAAAAAACATTTGCAAACCGGAACATTCAACATTCACTTCCGGGTTTGCGGCATTCGGGAGCTAAAACGTTCAAGAACCAAGGCGTCCTGGATCCAAGGTGTGACTGTACTCACAAAGCACTCCCATTTGGCCATCTTGGCTCGGAGGCTTCTAGCACACCTACACACAGCACGTTTTGTCTCTTCTACAGGCATATTACTTTGGCCTAGTTGGATTGCTATGAAGGAGCCAAGCAATTTACTTGACTAGTTCTCCCCTTCTCCCATTTGGGTAATCATGAACATCAGATGGGCCAATGCTTCAGAGAGAAATTTTGGCAAACCTAGTAGAAAATGTTCTGGTTTGAATCACTTCTATGCAATACCTTCCCTTAGTTTCTAATCTTGACTGATTCCTGGAAAATATAACCATGGAGACTCAATCCCCAAATAAATCATTGGCAGCAATTGCTCTATGCATATCTTCTTAACTTTACTGTGCTTTCCAGCATTCCCACTTTTGCTCGGAAATCTAGCAGCTTAGAGTGGGGAAAATGCTTGTTCTTAATTGAGTTCTATTATATTTTAAGATAATTTTCAATGGATTTTTTTTGGGTGGGGGCAGGGTGACTTGCACAATTCTACTATAATCACTATGGCTTAAAAATTCTACCACCAGGTATTGCTTAAGTGGTTCAGCCCAGACTGTGAGCCCATTGCCACAGGAGACAAAACTGAGGCAGGTCATACTTGAGAATGTTTATAGAAACGTATTTACTTGGGGCATCCAGATCTTGTAACTTTTTGTGGAACCAATGAAAGGAGTGCTAGAAAAGTAACACTGCAGACAATGAGTTCAGACAGAGAAATGTGTGCCACTGTGTGTGACCTGCTCTAGTCTACAGATGTTGCTGGACTCTAACTCCCATCAGTCCAAGCGAATATGGCCAATGGTTAGGAATGGGGGGAGATGGTGTCCAGCAACCTTTGGAGAGCTAAAGGTTTCCCAGCCCTGCCTTTAGGATATTGAATTTTCTATACTGCGTGGAGGCTTCCAGGCTATTTATTTAAGCAAGAGCTCACCATCAGCTCCTTGAACTAGAATAGGGAGAAAGGACTGCATCTGGGTGCCTGGGGTTTCACAGCCATCGAGACCAAGTTGGCAAAGGGAGCTGAGAGGCAGGAAAAGAAGCCTGGAAAATACTAAGGCCACCATGTTACTCTTGGCAGAACATCAACAAGTGTATGGCAGATTGCTGGGGCACAGAGGCAGGGCGGAATCCAAGTGCACAAAGGCTGGCACAATATGTGTTAGAAGTCCTGCTCCGTGACTGCAGTAATGGGATTTTTGTCTATCACATGACGGTATATGTTTTGACTCCACAAAGTGGGAAGTGATGGAAACAGGATGTTTGTGTTACTGTGTTCCATAAAGTGGGACTATTGTCTTTTGTTCTTTTTTCTTTGCTGTCTGATGCTAGAGAGAGAGAGGGAGCCATGTTGCAGTGCTCTGTGTGTGTTTATATGTAAATAAAGTAGATTAGCCAAAATGCTGAGTTGCTGAGGTCTGTTACGCAACTGCGAAGACTCTGCGGATCCCTAAGTGTGCCGGTGTCAGTTGGCATTGGTCGCTGTGATGTTTGGGCTGAAGAAAGCTTTTGAAGCTCCCGAAAGAAAGACCAGGAGGCAGGGAACATGCCAGTCGGGCATGTGTCTCTGCAGTGGCGTAGCGTGGGTTATCAGCACCCGGGGCAAGGCAAGTAATTTGTGCCCCCTAACCCGTGGATTTGCGCCCCCTAACCCGTGGATTTGCGCCCCCTAACCCTAACCCCCAGATGTTGCGCCCGGTGCTAGCCCTGCACCCCCCACGCTACGCCACTGTGTCTCTGCCAGAGTCCTACTTGAGTGTAGGCTGAGCTCCTGGCTCCTGGTCCACTCTTTTCCTGCTACCTCCATTTTCTCCTACCCTCTTCCATCTCTGCTCTAACTCTAGCATGCCTACACATGCTGTTACTCAAAATGAGAGATGTGAAAGCCCAGGCGGGGAGAGGGGGAAATGTTCTCCTCCACCCCAGCCCATTTTCTTCCAGGCCTTCAAATGTCTATTCACAATAACAGAGGCCCAAAAGGTGATGCCGTGTCCCAGTGCCAAAATAAAGATGGGTGAAACTCATAATTCAACAATGCCCACACAGGTGCTTTCAGACAATGTGTTATCAGCTGTGTCCCATAATAAATAATAAACCATAAATCCATGTCTTTGAAATCTTAATAATGATGCTCGTTGAAAGCTACTGGGTTGGCCGTAGGAAGTTGTTCCAGAAACATGTGGAGTGGCTACCAAGAACCAGTTGAGCGGCTCTTAAATGACAACGGTTTAAAGACAGCGGCAGCTCCAAAGTTAAGAGCCCTTTGTATATACCCCATTACTTAGGTTCCCCAGCACCGCCTATAGTGAAACTATCGCCCTCCAGATGTTAGACTCCAGCTCCCATCAGCCTCCACCAACATGGACAATGGTCAGGGATGACAGTAGTTTCAGATCTTGCAACATCTGAAGGCCACGGGTTCCCATCCTTGCTTTAGGGCCAAATGTTTTGGTGTTCGATATGGAGCAGCAAATAGTGCCCCACACAAGTCAAGTTGCACAGTACAGTGGTACCTCGGGTTAAGAACTTAATTCGTTCTGGAGGTCTGTTCTTAACCTAAAACTGTTCTTAACCTGAAGCACCACTTTAGCTAATGGGGCCTCTCACTGCCGCCGCGCCGCCGCTGCATGATTTCTGTTCTCATCCTGAAGCAAAGTTCTTAACCCGAGGTACTATTTCTGGGTTAGCGGAGTCTGTAACCTGAAGCGTCTGTAACCTGAAGTGTCTGTAACCTGAGGTACCACTGTACTAGTGCTGTGCCAAACTCTGTCCTCCAATTTCTCCAACGTTTTCTTCTTCTGTGAAAGGCAGTTCTGTTTTTCGGCATCATTCTCAGGGCACTTTAGATTTTTTTTAAGCATTTCAGTAGTGAGTACAGGGTTAGGGGCTTAGCCTTACTGCAAAATGGCCAAATGTGGTGTGTGTGTTTCCTTCAGTAAACATTTCTTTAGCACTATGAGGCAAGTTAGGCAGAGAGTGGTGATTTACCCAAGGCTAGCCACAGAGCAAGGATTTGAACCCACATTTTCCTGGGTCCAAATCAAAGAGTCTGGCAACTATAATACACTAGCTCTCAATGGCTGATGGATGGTGGCTGGTCGATTTGCCAGCCACTTCTAGCTATAAGGGAAGTCACAGTAAGATTAGTATCTATTCTTATGACTCACTAATGGCAGCCCTAAGACATGTAGAACTGGAATGCTACACAGGACAGGGCATGACATTAGGTGTGGACTTTGTGAGTTACTTACAGCAATTGACAGTACAAACCTTGAGAAATCTCCCCAGTGAGAGGATATCACTTCAGTTTTGGTGACATCAAAAATAGTAATCGAATCAAAACTGGGGTTTTCCACTTGGGAATGCCTTGCCAAACTTTTTTTTTTCCCCTTACCACAATTATTATGCAGGGTTAAAATATATGGATTTAGGGACAGGTTAACAAGACGGTTCTTTGTGATAAACCCCAAATATGAAGCTCGCAGGGAACCACTAGACTTCATCTCAGGCGCTGCCAAACCACAAATTGTATGTGGCTTCTATTTGAAGCCATGAACCAGTCCTGGTTTGCTTGAAATTAGTCCTAATATAACTCAAAACATTTTTCAAACTCTATTTAACCTTTCAACAAACCTGTTCTGAGTTTTGCATTTCTTACAAAATATAAAGACATTCGTGTTCCACATGGTTTGGCCTTTTGCTGGGAACATTTCCTAGTTGTACAGCGCTGAGAATAATAACCATTTATTATGTGTGAGGAGTGGAAATGCAACTGAGGCATCATTCCTTATTCAGAATAACCAGAATACAGGCAATATTGGGGCAGAACTGATGACTGGCATATTAAGTGAATGCTATTTAAAGATGCAGTCCTTAGGACATGAGTTTAGTAGAATGTCCCAGTTTAGTTCAGTGAAACCATGCATTGGATTTGCATGGGGAGGCGGGGATTTGATTCCATTCACCTTTACAGATGTGCCTACCTAATTTAAAGGTAAAGGGACCCCTGAACATTAGGTCAAGTGGTGGCCGGCTCTGGGGTTGCGGCGCTCATCTTGCTTTACTGGCTGAGGGAGCCGGCGTACAGCTTCCAGGTCATGTGGCCAGCATGACTAAGCCGTCCAAAACAATATGCAAACTGAAACATAGCCATCCTCCAAAATCCATACTTTTCTGCATATACTAATGTAAAGTGTGCATATTTAATGCATGTATCAATGGAAATATCATGCAAAATGCATGCTATGGAAAATTGCTTTGCATAAATGTGCATGGTAGCCAAAATTGCAGACAAAAATGTGTATATTAGGATAAATTTACATTAAAATGCTGATAAATTCTCAAGGAGACTTTTTATATGTTTAAAATATAGCAAACAGATGTGGAAATGTGGAGAAAACTTAAAAGTAGAAAAATAAGAAATGGAGAGAAACCGAAATTGACAGTCACACAATTCTGCTCCTTGCTACTACCTTTGTAGATCTGATTTGTGGTTTGTGAGGTGAGGTAGGGTACGGCTTTATTATATAGTCTCGGATGGACTATAGAGCAATAAAAGTGGGAGGGGGAAAAACAACCCAGAAAACTTGTGATATGAAGAGTAATGGGATTTCAGTAGGAAGTTACAGAATATGCACTGACAGGAAATCAAACGGTATAACTGTCCCAGGCATAAATAGTATTGAAAGCAGGATTGCGTATAACTGCCCTAATAGCATCATGAGCACAAGTCGTCATGAATACACAATAAAAAGAAATTTGGAGAGGCCCTAATATATTATTTCGCAAGTGCTAATGAATGTGTTGAACTGTAACAATGTGAAGATATGAAGTACAATATAAACAATGATTACAAATAATTATATCGAGTTTTCAACAATCAGAAGAAATAGGAGAACAAGCACACAGGTTTTGACTTGATGAGAGAATGCACAGATGAAATTTAAACCAAATAGAGGATGTAGCAGAATTATTATTATTTTTAATAATAATCTCTATATACAGTAAAATTTCAAAGTTTTGCATTGACTATTGCTAAAGTCATGTGTGGAAAGAAAAGAAAAGAAATCTTTTTTGGGCTGCTTTCCAACTGTGGTTGAGGCATTCCTTTGTATGTGCAATTTGAAGCTGTCAAAAACTAATTAAATAATTACATGGTTGTTACTGCAGCTGTGTGAATTCTTCATTACATTAGAGGGCTGCAAGTATAAGGTGCTCTTCGGCTTGGGGTTTCAAAGTATTGGTAATGGAAGGTGTGTTGCCAGTGCATGTTCAGCTGTTGCCAGAGACAGCAAAAAAGGAAAAGGGAAGCTTTCCACACATAACCCACCCTGTCAGGATCTGTCTCTCACTTAAGCCTAGGCACCCTGTGTATATCCCAGGGGCATAGAGAAAAGGCCCCACTTGCCTGAGAGTTTCAATATACAGTGGTACCTCGGGTTAAGTACTTATTTCGTTCCGGAGGTCCGTACTTAACCTGAAACTGTTCTTAACCTGAAGCACCACTTTAGCTAATGGGGCCTCCTACTGCCGCTGTGCCGCCGGAGCACGATTTCTGTTCTCATCCTGAAGCAAAGTTCTTAACCTGAAGCACTATTTCTGGGTTAGCGGAGTCTGTAACCTGAAGCGTATGTAACCCGAGGTACTACTGTATGGCTTGCAAACAGAAACAATCCAGCTGTGGGACTACAGGAACTGATGTAATTTCCTCAGAATTTGGCTGCATCAGGCTTTGTCAACCTGGTGCCCTCCTTAAGTTTTGGACTACAACTCCTGTCAACTCTAACATGTCTGCTACCTCCTTAGCCCACACTATGTGGGAGCAGTGATGAATGAATAGGACTAAAGACTGCAGAATTCTAAATAGACATTGCATGGTGAATGTGTATTGTGTAGTCAAGCTCTACTTCTCACTGTGTGATGATCAAAAGCCATCCTGAGATATCTCAGGAACAAGCCGTCTTGGGGGGCTCCCTGCTGGAACACAAGATTGGCTATTTGTAGGCTAAAAAGGTAAAGGGACCCCTGACCATTAGGCCCAGTTGTGGCCGACTCTGGGGCTGTAGCGCTCATCTTGCTTTATTAGCCGAGGGAGCCGGCGTACAACTTCAGGTCATGTGGCCAGCATGACTAAGCCGCTTCTGGGAAACCAGAGCAGCGCATGGAAACGCCGTTTACTTTCCCACCAGAGTGGTACCTATTTATCTACTTGTACTTTTACGTGCTTTTGAACTGCTAGGTGGGCAGGAGCAGGGACTGAGCAACGGGAGCTCACCACGTCATGGGGATTCGAACCGCCGACCTTCTGATCAACAAGTCCTAGGCTCTGTGTTTTAACCCACAGCGCCACCCGCGTCCCTTATTTGTAGGCTGGCCAGATACAAAAGAGAAGAGGCCTCCTGCGTCTTTAACAGTTGCATAGAATATGGAATTTCAGCAGATGTCGCTTGCATGACTTGCTCCCAAGTAAGCGTGCAGAAGATTACAGCCAAAATTACTGGGTTGGCGCAAAGTATTTCCTGACTCCTCTTCAAAGATTTTTTGGTAGGCTTGTTCTCGCCTAGGATGATTCCTGTCCCTCCTATTTTGGAAACAAACTAGATGAAATCATGGGTTTTCCTTCACGCTAGCCAGGCCTGACACATCCCTGACAGACACAGAAATTGGAGAACGGATTTAGACTTGTTAAACACAGGCCAAAGACAACCACATTCCCTGGCTTTTCTGTGGCATGAGATATGCCCAGGGCGGACAAGTAGCGGCACAATCTTTTTAAATTCTGTCATTAGCTCACAAGAAGCCACATGCGCAATGCATTTTCTGAATCAACACATCGTTAGTTACTGATGCTGCTATTCAGATTGTGCACCAGAAGTGATGTTCAAGTCACAGCCTCCCTCAGTTCCCTGAAGTGAGCATTTTATATGGGAATGAGCTAGCAGGAGGGATAGAAGTACGGGATTCACTAATACAGCTGGCCATTAAGTGGCAATTATGCTTAATAAGACTTTGGGGACAAATTCAGGTGTGTTTTTTTATAGATTTTCCTTTGCCTTATTAAAATGTCTCAAGCTAGGTACAGTTGCCTGTTGGGCTACCACTTTAGAAATAATATCAAAGCGGGGAAATTTGAAGCTAAACATATATTGCAATGTTCAGTTTTAAAAGCTCTCCTCCTTCCCTACATTTATGATTTGAACATTGATAGATTAGTTGTTTCCCAGGGCATCTGAAAGCATCTGTGCAGAGCGTCAGGTTCAACAATATTTATTACATTTTCATCTCTTCCACAGAGCTCACGGCAGTGCAAAGTTGGCATCAAGGGGCAGCATGCTTGGGCATCTGCTGAGGTCCATAGAGCTCTCCTGGATCAGGCCAAAGGTCCATCTAATCCAGCATTTTGTTACCACAGCAACCAACCAGATGCCTGTGGGAAGCCCACAAAATGGGACATGAGTACAACACAACTCTTCCCAGCATTCAGAGGCATATTGCCTCCCACAGTGGCAGTATGTCTCCATAGAACATAGCTGTCATGCCTAGCAGACACTGGTAGCCTTATCCTCCATTGATCAACTGGAGACACTGATCCAGAGAAGGTCCTAGCATTTGTGAGACAGACAGAACTAAAAAGAGTCACTCTGTCACCTGTTGTTCCATTAGAAATTGGGAGATAATCCAAAAGTTTTCCTATATGCTACAGTAGCTGCAACGATTGCTACACACTGGAAGAGCAACAAATTACCGTCCAAATCAGAGTGGCAATTGAAACTTGTAGAATATGCTGAGCTAGATAACCTTTCAGGAAGGATCAAAGATAAGCCAAAGCAGGAGTTCACCTCAAATTGGGAAGTTCTCAATAAATATCTTGAGAACAGTTGTTGTGATTTAAATTCTGTAATAGCCTTTGAATAACCTCCATAAACAATTTGTACAAAAAGAGAATGATATAATTATTTGTACTTTATTTACAATTGTTTAAACAAATGGACAAATTTATGCGATAGGTTTCAATAGAACAAAATATGGAAAAGATGGGAAGTCTGATGCTTTGGAAGAAAATTGATTGTTAAAATGTTAGGGTTTTTTGTATCAGTTTATTGGTAACTATGAAGTCAAGTTTATGTTGTACAGTTGTAAGTATAATAAAGCATAATGAAATTTGGAAATAAAGAAAAGAAAGAAATTGGGAGATAATCCCAGAGGTATCTGTGATATGGGATGATCTCCAATTTCTTGATGGGAGAAACAGCCCCATTAGCTCATTGAGAGCATAGGAGAGTTGCACTTTTTCTCCCATCTTGAAATGGGAGGTCGCCAAGAAGGCCTCTTGGGGCATCTCATTATTTCCTAGTGTGAGAAGCACCTGTGGGGTGTAAAAACGTATTGCAGTCAAATACAACATTCCTACAACGCACATGCTGGGAAATGCTTTGTATCACTCAGGAGAAAACTTGCTAGTTCCTCCTGAGCTGGGACAGACTTCCTTTGCATGTGATTTAAAGTGGCCACAAGAAAAGAGTGGTGGCTCACAAACAATTTGTGCCTGAAGGCCTCACAACCCTGAGAGGTAAGTTGAGCTTTGTCAGGTTTCAAGTCCATTTTGAGCCAATGACCCAAAGGATACCAGGCCTGGACTCAGCCTGTGCAACACCACCCAGCTCGGGTCAAATGGAAGGAAACTAGCTTCAGCAGTAGCCAAGGCAGCCATCTTGAATGGATGTACACCACAGAGCAGATCAGCAGGTCAGTGGTTCCAAGTGACCCTCGCTCCTCATTCTGAGTGAAGGAAGAGTGATACTTACTTCAGCCAAGATCACTCAAAAAAAAAAAAAATCCTTCCATTAGCACCTTAGAGACCAACCAAGTTTGTTACTGGTATGAGCTTTTGTGTGCATGCACAAGACGTGTGCATGCACATGAAGGCTCACACCGATAACAAACTTAGTTGGTCTCTAAGGTGCTACTGAATTCTGGTGCTGGAGGAGACTCTTGAGAGTCCCATGGACTGCAAGAAGAAGATCAAACCTCTCCATTCTGAAGGAAATCAGCCCTGAGTGCTCACTGGAAGGACAATTCCTCAAGCTGAGGCTCCAATACTTTGGACTCCTCATGAGAAGATAAGACTCCCTGGAAAAGACCCTGATGTTGAGAAAGATGGAGGGCACAAGGAGAAGGGGGTGACAGAGGACGAGATGGTTGGACAGTGTTCTCGAAGCTACAAACATGAGTCTGACCAAACTGCGGGAGGCAGTGGAAGACAGAAGTGCCTGGCATGCTCTGGTCCATGGGGTCACGAAGAGTCGGACACGACTAAACAACTAAACAACAACAACAAGGTGCTACTGGAAGGAATTTTTTGTTGTTGTTGTTTCGACTACGGCAGACCAACATGGCTACCTACTTGTAACAAGATCACTCAGTTAGCTTCATCGCCAAATCAGGATTTGAATACAAATCTACCTTATGCAAGGACATAACTGACATGACTACAGCACTCTGACTACGTTTTCAAGGATGCACATTATACCAGTGATTTTCAGGTATTGCCCTCAAAATCCAGAAGGGATCCTTTGGCTTTCCCCTCACAGACCTTGCAAATAACTACTTGGTAATTAGATACATGCAATTCAGAAAGCAACACCTCTCTCAGAAAAAACAACCACTCCAATTTTACCTTTTTTTAAAAAAAAACAACCCAATTCCCATGTTCCATTTTTACAGGAGAACATAACAGAAATGTAAGTTTTATGTCTTGTCTGCTCCCCCTGGTGGTACAAACTTAAGGCTAGTGATGTTTGAAGCAGGATTCTAAAGCAAGAAACTTTCAGACTGTTGCTATTCTCCAGTGAGATTCAATCATGTACTGGTAAGTTCAGGTTGCATAACTAAAGCTAACGTAACAACAAAGTGACAGCCCCACCCCCCAATCTTTTGCAATAAATGACAGGAAAATACCCTGCAAAGTGTGGAGTTACACTTGCTTGACACAATGTCATATAACCTCCCCACAAAAACATCAGAATTAATGCTCAATAAACAGTTGGCACCTTATAACCTGCCAAGAAACTCTGTGCAAATAAATCAGTTCAAATTCTTAATAAACAGATCGTTTGGAAGCAACCTCAATCTTTCCCCCTATAAATGGAAAGGCGGTTGGAGGGTCAATTTTAAGCAGACAAATAGCTAGCATTGTAAAACCCAGCAAACCTTTTTAACTAGAGGCTATATTAGGATAACTGTAACCACTTTAGGCATACACTCTTAGGTCACTCCTAACAGGAGCATTCTACACATGCTTCAGTGAGTCAGTTATGTCTGCATTCACCAGTAATACTTTTTTTCCCCTTCAAAATATATTCCGGCCCCCGACAAGGTCTGAGGGACAGTGGACCGGCCCCTGCTGAAAAAGTTTGCTGACCCCTGATTTTGACCATTGTGGAATGGTGGGGTGGATGGAAATTTGTACCATGGGACAATTAAGCATTGCCATGACACCTCCAACTCTCTGAAAAGCTATACAGTGGTACCTCGGGTTAAGTACTTAATTTGTTCCGGAGGTCCGTTCTTAACCTGAAACTGTTCTTAACCTGAAGCACCACTTTAGCTAATGGGGCCTCCCGCTGCCGCCACGCTGCCAGAGCACGATTTCTGTTCTCATCCTGAAGCAAAGTTCTTAAGCTGAGGTACTATTTTTGGGTTAGCGGAGTCTGTAACCTGAAGCGTATGTAACCTGAGGTACCACTGTAATAGGCACACCATCTAAAGCTGCTGAACATGTTTATTAATAATAATAATATTAAGGATGATGCAGATGATGGGCCCAGGTCAATCTTGAGAGCAATGTGCACAGGATGCCCTGAGGAACCACGTACTTTCTGTTCTTTCATTCTATGATTCAGACTAGTGGTTGCTGCAAAGCCATGTGAAAAATGGCAAAGTGCTTTGGCACTAAAAGAGAACTTTCATTATCTCACCTTCACTTTTCCAGAACTCCTGGCTACTTTATATACCAAGACCCATAACACTGGTGCCTGGTGTAAACTGCTTTGCTTTCCATTTTCTGATTTTCTGAACTGTGTCGCTTTAAGTTGCTACATTTGGGCAGAACATTTATGCACCTTCAACAGTTGGAAAAACATCAAAAGGAGGTGTTAAAGTTTCACTGGGTTCCAATTCCATGTGCTTAATAGTCCTTGGAACAAATTTCCTCATGTCAAACAACACACCAGAGAGAATATGGGCTAGAAGCATATATTCAGCCAAAAAAACAACCACCTTGATTTACACAATTCCTGCACCCAGTCATAGTCTTAAAGGCCCAGTTCTTTTCCACAGATGGAAACCCAAATTCTATATATCTAACCCAGTTCTCTACTTTGTTTATGTTGCTTGCACTGGAAGCCTTAGAAAACAACTTGAGTCAAGGTTCAGTTTGGGCAGTACTGGCTGAAGATGTGAATGTCAGGTCTCAAATAAGCATCTCACCAAACTATTTGCAACTTCTCCAGATTCACCTTTAACTCCAATGTATTTTTGACCTTCTCCCTTTTCCAGTCGGGTCATCATGCCCACTTTGCAGTAGTTCAAATGCCCCAGCTCTTTTTCCCAGATGCTCTCTTGTTTTGCTCCTCTGACGTAAAACCTTGGATCAGGAATTGGGTGTGTATGTAAGATTGTGGCCAACTTTGAACTACAACTGCCATCACCCCTTGACATTGGTCAAGTTGCCTGGGACTGATGGGAGTTGGAGTCCAACAGCATGTGGAGGCCACAAGTTCCCTTTCCCTACTTAGCCTGCATTGACTCAGGCCACTTGCAGACTAGTCACTATTTTCTGGCGGGATTCAATCACATATGATCAAATTCAGGTTGCAGAATTAAGGATGATTTGGAGCTCTCGCCCAACAAACCTGCTTTCCAAAACCTGCTTTTGGCAACAAGGAAAGTGATGGGAAAATGAACTGGAAAGTGTAGCCCTAAGTTTTGCTTTGACATAACGTCATTAACTTTTCCATCAGCAACTCAAAATGAAGGCTCATGGGTTAAACCACAGATCCTAGGACTTGTCGATCAAACGGTTGGCAGTTCAAATCCCCGCGACAGGGTGAGCTCCCGTTGCTCGGTCCCAGCTCCTGCCAACCTAGCAGTTCAAAAGCACATCAAAGTACAAGTAGATAAATAGGTACCACTCTGGCGGGAAGGTAAACAGCGTTTCCGTGCGCTGCTCTGGTTTGCCAGAAGCGGCTTAGTCATGCTGGCCACATGACCCGGAAGCTGGACGCCGGCTCCCTCGGCCAATAAAGTGAGATGAGCGCGCAACCCCAGAGTCGGCCATGACTGGACCTAATGGTCAGGGGTCCTTTTATCTTTACCTTACTTTCCCTGAAAACAAATCAGAATGCATGCTCAAACTGTAAGTGCCCTGACGCTGCTCTTGAACAGTGCCTAAGATTAGGGAATGACTTAGGGAATCTGTCACAAGCCCCACAGTCTAGAATTTTCTATTAGATTATTTTCAATTGCATCTCAAAAGTGGTGTTTTGACCATATTTTCATGCCACTTACCTATAATCCTTTCAGTGGCGTAGCGTGGGGGGTTCAGGGGGCACCGGGCGCAACATCTGGGGGGGCGCTCACACTCGCAGCTTTCTGCCCCTACCTGGCTCCACGGGTTAGGGGGCGCAAATTACTTGCCTTGCCCCGGGTGCTGACAACCCACGCTACGCCACTGAGTCCTTTGATGGAGACAAAGAAAGAAGGCAGTGGAAGCAGAAATAAATCCTAGGTTACAAACAAAAAAGCCTCTTGGTATTTTGTGCCTGAGGAGAAACTAAGTAAAGATAACTCAAGGCCAAATCTTGTTACTTTCCTCAGATCAGGTCAGCGTAACTGCATATTTATCTTTTAATGTCAAATTCTGCCTTTAATGATACTTCTGGAGTTTCTTCCATTACAGGAAGAATGGAGCATGGGGAAGACCTTGGCATTTCAAATTTGTGGTTGGTAATCTCACATTGTCATAGCTTTACCCCTTTTAACCAAAGTTTGTTTTCTAAGCGAAGATACTACATGGGCCCTATAAAATGTGGTGGTGGTGTCCTGTTGGCCAGAAAAATGGATCAAATAAGGGGCTTGCATTTACGTAGACCACAACTATAGATGGCCTTTGAAAGGTTTGCACGACTGTTAACACATTAAACCTAACAAACCCCTCCAGCCATGTACAATGGGGCCTGCCAAGGACTTGGCAACCTTTGTTTTTGCAGATTGATGCAGGGAGAAAACAAAGGAGATTTGTTCAGCCCCTGGTGGGGCATGCTTGGTTGGGATGGGTAGATCTCAAGCAGTGTAGGCCTGTTCTATGGTACACATCTGGAATGGGGAAACTGTGGCCCTCCAGGGACTACCATTCCCATAATCCATGGGCAGTGACTATGCTGATGGGAGCTGGAGTACAACAACATCTTGAGAGCCACAGATTCCTCGTTGTAGGTATACACTGGTGCATTGCAATGTGCCTTTGTGTCCAGGAGATTCCAGTGCCCTCCTTCCTTTGCAGAGCAATGGAACACTGTGATCTTCCAATGAAACATTTCCCTCCATGACAGTATTTTTTGGAATAATTCCTGTGGAAAATATTGTGCAACGAGAAGTCATTCGCTCTGGTTTTTCCAGGAGGCACCTGTGAAGAGGAGCTAGCCAGCAGCAACCTATGTGGTAATGCATGCTCTAATCCCCAGCCATCACTGCCAAACAACAACCAAAATAGGACTGGCTGCTCTGCATTTTCAAGTGTTGTCACTTTTCAGTGACTCTGCAACCAGGTGACTAACAAGCACAACAAAAACAGTAATTAATAATTTAGTGCCTATTTATTTATCACTGTATATAGCAGGCATCCCCAAACTCGGCCCTCCAGATGCTTTGGGACTACAATTCCCATCATCCCTGGCCACTGGTCCTGTTAGCTAGGGATGATGGGAGCTGTAGTCCCAAAACAGCTAGAGGGCCGAGTTTGGGGATGCCTGCTATATAGTAAGCTGTCCAACTACCTCTTCCTCAAAAACTTTGAAAGGTGTATGTGCATCTGGTTAGCCTTTGCAGATCCAGATAAATTTTGGAATAGAAAGTACCACCACACCCTCCAACATTTCTCCGATGCAAATAGGGATGTCCCATTTCATAATGATAATTTTACTATTTATATCCTGTTATGTACTGAAGTTCTCACCCTGGGCCAGCAGGGGGATACTGTAGATAGTTCAGGTCCACATATGCAAATAAGGGATCGAAAGTGACGTTCAGTGATTGGATAGTTACAGAAAGTTGTTACAGTTACGTTGTACTGGAGCTCTATATAAGCAGGCTGGCTGAACCCTTCAGTTTAGTTCTGTTCTGGCCTGTGAATAAACAAGAGCTGTTTGAAGAATCGCTGTGTCATCTGATATGTTCACCCACAACTTAACATATCCCACACAACTTCCTGGGTTGCCCCAGCCACTCTGAGCAGCTTCCAAGATATATAAAAACTTAAGTAACATTAAACATTAAACATTAAACAAACTTCCCTATACAGAGGGCTTCAGACGGCTTGGAGGTTGGATAACTCCAACATTTCTCCAGTGAAAATGGGGACATCCTAAGGATAAGCGGGACATTTCAGTATCAATTCAGAAACTGGGATGGCTTCTCTAAATGAGGGACGTCCCTGGAAAATAGGGACACTTGGAGGGTCTGCACTACTGAAATGAATGCTTTCAAGTACAATGCTTTCAGAGTTGTAGGGCAACAACAACCGGAGGGCCACGCGTTACCCACCCCAGATTCGCATTTCCCATTGAAAGCAATGGGCCTTGTTAGTCAACTTCTTCCCTTTCATTCCAGTTGGGCTTCATTGTGAGTACTAACTGTAGCAGGATGAGGGCTCCAAAGTTCTACTATCAACTGGTATGACTGTGTACTTTTGTAGTAATTAATCATATACATCCATAACGATGATTCCACCACCAAAGCAAAATTGCAATAAACTGTGGGCCAGATTACTGGCCAAAGTAAACTAACACAGTCCATTACAGCAGAACCAATTAGCATTGGCTATGTATACATGTTAGAAATAATTATATTTAATTAGCTCTTTTCCTACTCCCATCCCAGTTGTATATACTTTGCTGGGGGGAAATGACTCAGACTCACTCTAATGTATTTTTAACACCTTGTGTTTAACTTGCCATATTTTTGGAGAAATTAGATAACATGGCACCGGGCAAAAAGAGAAACAAAGAAAATGAAAATGTGGTCTGCAAAACTATCTGGCAAAATAAAACCGCAATAAAATATTGCATCAGGTTTACACATATGTGCTTCAGTTAGATGGCTGGAAGGAGTTATGACTTAAGGTTTTCCATCGCAGCTGCAACTTTCCATGAATACATCAGCTGCTATAAGGAAAGAGAGGCAGGATTTATAGGGTGAGGACATATCTTGAAAAATCATTGCCACTGTCAGAACTGATGCATCCAACCCCACCAGCTCAGAAACGTTTGTCACTGTGCCTTTAAAAAAACAACCCAAAAAACCCCACCTGTAATCAAGCTCACAAATAGACAGTTTACAATACAACAAATCCCATTGATTTCAGTGGAACAGAAAAATAACAAGAACAGCACAATCTGTCCTCGATGTTATACATACATACATAAATAAATGTAATTTTAATTGCCTTTCTACATTTCAAACTCAAGACAGCTGACAAATGAGAAAAATACTTTAACTACAACATAACAAAATTAGTCATAAACAATAAATGAAACATTACGAATACACAAGCCAACGGAACCATTTCCACATGGATCGAAACAAGATCTAAACTAAAGATACAAAAAAGCCAAGAGCAACAAGAGCAGCAACCCCACCCCCAACGGCAAACCCCCAAAAATACCCCAGCCCAAGTGTATGTTCAGCAGCCTCAGCTGTGGGGAGCCACTGGGAGCCCAGGCCAGAGTTAAAGCCACAGTTTATTTCTCACAAAAAGCCCCTTCTGTTCATCTATGAAGAAAGTGCTACATGGAACTAGTGCACAGGATTTTTTGTGAATATTATATCCAGTGCTTTTTCCCAAGAATGAAAGGTGGCGGTACTCACCATGAAGATGTTACCCTCGTCTTCTCGAAATCGCTTCCTGATTTTTGTTATCAACTGCAGATTCCCATCATCCCTAGCTAGGAGGACCAGTGGTCAGGGATGATGGGAGTTCCTTCATTCAGCCTTTATTGGCATAATGAATTATGGGAGTTGTAGACCAACAGGTGTGGACCCAAGATCAATAAACATTGGACAACGATTCTACAACTCTACAATCGTATGACCCTGTTGCTTAATTCTTGACAACTGGCTCTTGCTTTGCGCAAAGTTTTCAGCAGCTCCGAAACACAGCTTTAGAGCATCCCTCAGCTTAAGGGGTCTTTACCTCTCCCCACTGCTTTCTCAGCTCCTCACCCAACCTCGCAAAAACACCACAAGGCGGTGTTGGAGAGGATGTGAGTGTGAAATGCCCAGGCTGGTGCTCCCTAATGTGGAGGAAGGACTCTCTTTAACTCCCTCACACTTTTATCCCCTTAGTCGGGAGCGGCTGGAGAGGAGGGATGCCAATGGCCTGCACCTCTGGGCTCCATGGGAAGGGGCGGCCACATGCAATGGTGCTAAGGGGAGGGGGACAATGCCAGAGGACTCCCTCCCCTCCCTCGGCACTCCCACCATTCACAATTCCTTGATGAGCACCATCTTCCCCGGAGAAATGAGGTTCCCTAGTTCCAGCCCAGTGGCACCTCATTCATCTCATCTTCCTGGATTTGACCAAAGAAATGGTCCCAGTATTGCATTCTGGCGCGTTCCACCAGAAAAAAAGCACTGCTTATATCAGGATTCTAATCAATAATAGTTTTACATGCATGTTTGAATTTTTCTAGGGAGGCGGGTGGCGCTGTGGGTTAAACCACAGAGCCTAGGACTTGCCGATCAGAAGGTCGGCGGTTCGAATCCCCGTGACGGGGTGAGCTCCCGTTGCTCAGTCCCAGCTCCTGCCAACCTAGCAGTTCGAAAGCACATCAAAGTGCAAGTAGATAAATAGGTACTGCTCCAGCGGGAAGGTAAACGCCGTTTTCGTGCAATGCTCTGGTTCACCAGAAGCAGCTCAGTCATGCTGGCCACATAAACCCGGAAGCTGTCTGCGGACAAACGCCGGCTCACTTGGCCAATAAAGCGAGATGAGCGCCGCAACCAAAGAGTCAGTCACAACTGGACCTAATGGTCAGGGGTCCCTTTACCTTTACCTTTAATTTTTCTATTATTGTTTTGTCACTTGTTGCTTGCCACCCTGAGCTCCTTTGGGATAAAGGGTGGAATATAAATTTAATAAAGTAATAAACTCATAAATATGAAAATTAGTATGTGTATACATGCTGGGAATATCTGGTCAAGAGCACCTTTCAAGTTTACATACAAATGTTTTCAGCACATATGTTAGCTATTCACAAAAAAAGGCTTATATAAAGATTCCTATAGGAAACTGACTACTGAATAGAAATTATGTTGTGTATAAAATGGGAGGGACCGTTTCACAAAGTGATGTGAATATACATCAGAAATCTATATTTGGGCTGCAGCTGCAATCCTTTTTACACATTACCTTGAATCTGCTGCCATCTAGTGAGAATTGTTGATTTTAAAACGCTTGCCATTCCAAATCAGATTTGTACCCAGATTGAATTGATCTTGTAGGTCAGTTGCATGATTTAGTGGGAAAGCAAGCGAGTTGGCAGACACAGAAGGAAACTGACAACTCTTGAAACTTCTGCATTATCTCACAACAATGTTGTGATACTATAATGATTACCATTAAAATGAAACTGGGAACATCGTCCACAAACAGTCCCAGCTTTGCTTCTGTCCCTCGCCTATACTTTACAGTTTTGCATTATTGTATTCCATGGTCCACCATCATCTTGCAGTTGGGATGAGGAGTAGTCAACTTCAGGTCCAAATGCAGACTTCTGGCCTTCAGAAATCTCCCCAAGACACACTGCTCACTGGTCCTCCTATGCATCCCAAATATTTTTGTCTGGCTAAAATGAGTCCATGAACTCTGGATGTGTATGTGTGAGCAGAAACTGACCTACTGGACATGTTATTTTAAACCTTTTAATGCTTCTATCATATGGGTTTTGTGAATGTTGTAAACCACTGTGTTATATTTTTATGTTTTACAGTGGTACCTCGGTTTAAGGACAGTCCTGTCTACGAACAATTCGGTTTACGAACTCTGCAAAACTGGAAGTAGTGTTCCAGTTTGCAAACTTTACCTTGGTCTATGAATGGAAATCGAATGGTGGAAGGGCACCGGGGGGGGGGTGGCCTCATTAGGGAAGTGCACCTCAGTTTAAGAACGGATTCAGTTTAAGAACAGACTTCAGGAACGGTTTAAGTTCGTAAACCGAGGTACCACTGTAGTGGTATGGGGTGCTGAATAGCGATGGAGGGGCATTTTCCTTCACCGCTTTATATCACAAAACATTGTGTTTCAAGAGAGCCAGTATCTCTAGCTTGACCTCCTATTGAAATCTGTCTTCATCCTCATACAGCCTCTTTCCATACATGTGGGGTGGCTAGATACCAAAGAGGACAGCTCTTTTGCTCTTCTACTTTTCCATTTTAAACGCAGGCCTTACTCAAAGGGTAACCTTTGATATAAAGGGTATCCTTTTGATATAAAGGGTAACCTTTGATATAAGCAAAGGAGTGCCTTTAATAGTTCTGTGCCTTTAATAGCTTTGAAGAAGAGGGAATTCACTTATATACGCCTACTGAAATTCCCTCCCTGTACAGGAGCCTTGTCCTCTTTCCTTCCGTCCTGTTTCCACCCAACCTACTCTGAAGCATTCCAATGGAAATCGAACACCAATAAGTGTTGTGCCTCAGGACCTTTCATTGCTCAGGGTAGTGATCTGAACACATCAGCATCAAATGTAAGTTATGTGAGCAAGAGAGCAAATATAGTGTTGGAATCTAACATTCCTTAAATATTTCCAGTATTCTGCTGCTGGTTCAGGAAACATTTCTAGCAAAAATGGATTGATTATAACCAGGGCTTTTTTCCCCAGCTGGAACTCACTGGAACTCAGTTCTGGCAGCTTTGGTGGGTACCACTGTCATTATAAAAGAACAAGGGAAGCCTTCATGGTGAGTTCCGGCACCTCTTTTCTAGAAAAATAGCAATGATAATAACCACTACAGAGAGTGAAGAGGCAGAACTTAGAAGAGTCAAAGTTACCGTATTTTTCGCCCCATAGGACGCACTTTCCCCCCTCCAAAAATGAAGGGGAAATATGTGTGCGTCCTATGGGGCGAATGCAGGCTTTCGCTGAAGCCTGGAGGGCGAGAGGCATCGGTGCGCACCGACCCCTCTCGTTTCCAGGCTTCAGGAAGCTATCCGCAAGCCTTGCAAGCCTGGCGGGAGTTCCCGCGGGCTCACAAGGCTTGCGGGCAGGTGTGCGCAAGGCATGGGGCGGCAGCCACAGCTGGGGGGGGGGAATAATTGTTTTTTATTCATTTCCCCCCCCCCAAAAAAAATGAGGTGCGTCCTATGGGCTGGTGCGCCCTATAGGACGAAAAATACGGCAATCTAGGTCTGTATTTCTAGTATTGAAGGGACCAGCTAAAGGCAATGGTTTCTCTTATAGTTCAGCTATAGCCTGACTATTTTTTTTTTTTAATATTAAGTGCATGATTTAATAAATAATCAACTAAATCTGCATATATTTGCACATGAATGAATGAGTTATAAGCACAACATAGTAGACATCATTTTAGAAGGGGCATTCCCTACGGTGTGACAAAAAGGAAAATCCCTTTTCTAAGCTGGCCACACACCTACAATTTTTATGTTATATTAAACAATACAGTACATTTTTAAAATCTCAAGTTTGATGCATTGGAAATCATAATTTTAGTCAGTTATAAATGGCTATACTTGCACTTAGGTGTCTTCCTTCTATGTGTTTGCATGTGGTGGCCACCTTTTGGCATTTCAATCAAAAAGTCTAATTTGTGTGCCCCCACCCCCCATGTGTGAGGCTTAAATAGCTTTAAAGCCTATCTTTGCCTATTGGTTGTACTGTTTACATGCATGAGGCTTAAAGCACCTCTCCCTCTCTTTCATGTTAATATAATTGTTCAGAAGAGAAGGGGGAGAATGCAAATGAGCATTCAACATAAATTTTACCTTCAAGAACCCATCAAAAACTGTTTTAATCTCAGGCAGGACCACATAGCTGGCAGCACTGTGCCCCGGTTTGCACCCTTGGATAATAGTGTACTAGTCAGTATCTCAAGCCTTCTCACACATGCTCTGACAGCAGATGTAAAGGAAAAGCCAGCTATAAACACACCTTGAGCAGTGATTATGTTTTGGAAGCAATTTTGACAATTATTTCCAAGGAGACACTGTCACATCTAAGTCCTTTTAATCAGTCCATGGATGAGGTTAAGAGTCATTCATATATGCTAGTTTGGCCTAGTTTCTGCTTGGGACCTTTATTTTGAAGAGATTACTGTGCTATTTCTACTTTAATATGTAGATGAAGAGGCTGTAAATCATTAAAAAAAAAAATCAGAAGGCCATCAGGCAATCCTATTAAAAACAGCAACAACTAGTAAAGCTGGAATACTGGACTTCATCTTCTCTATGGCCCTTCTAGACATGCCATGTTTGTAGTTTTTGCCATTTGTTGAACACAACAGAAGGAACGAAGCTCATGCCTTCCTTCCACGGGAATTACAGTTCCCCCTGAACATAAATCACAATGATGAGTGATGGTTAAATACAATTTCATCCCATCCACAGCCACATTATTATGATAATTTAGAATTCTTTGACTTGCCATCGCCTGACTAGCACAGCACCTAAAGATTATTCTCCCCTTCCCACCCAATTAGCCAACTGTGGCCAGTATTCAACAATATTTCAACAACATTTAAAGCACAGATACATTTCCTGAGCAAGTTGGCAATAAATGTGGAGCAAAGAGCAGAGCTTGTACCCTGCCAGCCTCATACCCACCGACCACTGATGCCCTTGCATTTGAAGTAACAGCTGTAAAGTGAACATAGCAGTCAACTTTCAGATCTGCAGCCTCACCTGTCCCAGGGACTGTCTATGGGATAGGAGCGGGAAGCAGCGGGAAACGGTGCTGGAATAAGGGAATTTCCTGCCAAAAAAAAGGGGAAGGTTGGCAGCCATGCATACATATTCTGCTGAAAGTATGGACACTAAGGCAGGAAATGTTTTAAATACAGTGGTGCCTCGTAAGACGAAATTAATTCGTTCCGCGAGTCTCGTCTTGCGGTTTTTTCGTCTTGCGAAGCACCCCTATTAGCAGCTTAGTGGATTAGCGCTATTAGCGGCTTAGTGGCTATTAAAGGCTTAGCGGCTTAGCAGCTAAGCGGCTAATAGCGGCTTATAAAAAGGGGGGAAAGGGGGGGAAATCGCAAGACTCGCAAGACGTTTTCGTCTTGCAAAGCAAGCCCATAGGGAAATTCATCTTGCGAAGCACCTCGAAAAACGGAAAACCCTTTCGTCTAGCGAGTTTTTCGTCTTGCGAGCCATCTGTCTTGCGGGGCACCACTGTATGCGTCTATGCCCGATAGCATGAGATGCCATTAAATAAGCAGGGCGGAAAGGCCAGGCAGGAAGAAATCTGTCCTCCCTCCTCGTCCTTCTGTATCTTTTTCTACTACCATCTTATTTGTGCACCAAACAGCTTTGTGAGGGGTTGTAACCCCCTCAAAAAGCAGACTGGAAATCTATTCAATGAATAATATTATGTGATTTTTTTTTTCATGTTGTAAGCCGCCTTGAGCATGCTTTTGGAAAGGCGGCATGTACAAACAGTGGCATAGCGTGGGGGGTGCAGGGGGGGGCCGGCCGCACCCGGCGCAACATCTGGGGGTTAGGGTTAGGGGCGCAAATCTACGGGTTAGGGGGCGCAAATTATTTGCCTTGCCCCGGGTGCTGACAACCCACGCTATGCCACTGTGTACAAATAAAACTACGTAAAATAATTCACAATAATTTTTATTATTTATACCCCGCCCATGTGGCTGGGGTTGTAGGTATGTGGTGTGGGGGCGTTTGTTTGTTTTTCCGGGAGGCGGGGGCTTTGTTTGTGTTTTGTCAGCGCGCCTTCGTGCCTTCTCCTCCTTCTCCTCCGACGGCGAGGCTCCTTTCGACCATCCGCGGAGGCCGAGAGAGGCGTCTCCCCTGCCTCTCGTGTCATGGCGCCCGCAGACCGTGAGGTAAACACCGCGCGCCGGATGGCGCGACGGGCGCTGCTGAGGGGCGGGGCAGAGGAAGGAGGAGGAGGAGCTGGAGGGCGGAAGGACAAGGAACGAGGAGCGGCGGCGGCGGCGGCGGCGGAGGGGGGGGGGCGGCAAGGATCTCGGACGGTTTTGTGCGACGGGTTTTCTGCTGCGGGCGGCTTCCGCCTGGGTACAATGGAGCGGTGATAAGGCGGCGGCCGTGGCAGCGAGGAGGCGAAAGCGAGGAGGCTGCGGCCCGAAGGGCGGTTAGATCGGTTACCGAGTAAGTTCCTCCTCATAGCCGTCCGGCCGCCGCCGCCGCCTCTTTCTCTCTCCCCCCCCCCACCCGCAATGAGGCTCGGACTGGCTCCCGGGTGGGGACCGGGGAGCGCGCACCCGCCGCCGGTAGTATCCGCGGGGGTGCGAGGGAGACGGGCGGTCTGGCGTTGCGCCCGGGGGGAGGGGAATGGGGGGTCTTTGTGGGCCTGAAGGGCTCTTGCCCTCCCCCCCCCCCAAGTGGCCCCAGTCACCTCAGCCTGGGCAAGGGGAGGGGAGCCCCCGGCGACACCCACCACCATCACCCCCGCGTTTTTCCCGTGTGTTGTTGTTTCACGGACTTCGGCTTAAAAGCTGCCCCCCCCCCCGGCCGCAGGAAATAAAATAAAATAAAATCGATTGGGCTGTGTAGTCAAGCCTTTAATTGGAGAATAATACTCAGATGTGATCACCGCTCGCCTTAAGGAGATGTTGGGGAGGATGAAACTCCCGAGACTGGCCATCCATCCTTAAAGGGGCTCAGGGAGGTTTGCAGAAATCGGTTTGTTCATTGGAAAGGTAGCTCTTTTTCATAAGAGATTTTACATCTGTTTGCGATAGGGACTGAAATGTTACCTGCACACACAATTTTTATAAAGTAATGTAGGCCTCAGTGTACATTTGATTAAGTAATAGGCTTTATCTTCGTTGTGTCCTGCTGTAGCAATCATATGTGAAAGACAAAGCAGGGAAGTTTCAGAGGTGCCTTCTGTGTTAAAAAGCTCTGCCTGCTGGCTTCTGCCTTAGTAATTACATATTTACTGAGCTACATGTATTTGATGGGTCCAGGGAACAACTCCCTTGTGAGTGATGACTGCCGGAGTTTATTGTTGGTTGGACACTTTCAAATGTAACATGTGCTGTTCTTGCTGCTTGGCAGCTGTAACCACCAGCACTTTTAAAGGAAAAAGTGGGTGGACTCAAGGTGAGGATGAAGCAGAAATATGGAAATTATGTTTCCCTGACACTGTGCCTTTTTGTGTCACAATTAAAATAGTGGTCAGCTCCTAGCATATTATCTACCCCAGACATGATTAGAAAACAGAGGAGTTGAGAATATCCTTATGATATTCTCTCATCTTCATGGAGAATCTGTTAATGTACATAAAAAGAAGCTGAATGACCTATGGAAAGAGCTAGTGTCAGCCTTATAATGAAGCCCACAAAAGGACCTAGCCTGTAGATTTTTGTTTTTCTGTTATATTGGCCTCTAAAGAAGCTAGTAACTTATATTTCCATACTGGCCGTGGAGGGGAAGCCAAAATGGAAACACGGACAAGTAGGGTCTTAGCAGGCTAGTTTTTCGAGGGAGCCTTCTGTCAAACAGACTTGTGGAAGAGGGACAGAGTGATCTGTCGCCTCACTGCTAGCCCTCTGTGTTTCCATGCTGGATGTGGAGGGATACATTTTTGTTCCTTTGCAGCTAGCACAGCAATCATCTCAGTTGGTAGATGGGCAGCAAGCAACCCAACCCTCCTTCACTAGCTTGCTCACTTGCAAGAGCCAGCAAGAAGCCCTGGCAACAAGGAAGTTTGTCACAAATACTGCTTTCCCAGGGATGAGTCAAACCCACACTGTGTATTTAAAACACTTAGACAGTCATGACTTCTCCCAGATAATCCTGGGGACTGTAGTGCTGAAAATTATTAGGAGTGCCCTTGCAGAGCTACAATTCCCAACACCCTTAACAAACTACCTTTCCCAGGATTCTTTGGTGAAGCCATGACTTATGGTGGAATAGGATTGCTTTAAAGGTATCGTGTGGCTTTGACCTATGGTCCCTTCCCGTGTAAGGTTGTGGTGTGATGGTTTTGCACAAAGATTCACTGTCGTTTTCAAAGCAGCTAACTTGATATACCAGTTTAAGATGAAAGAGAAGTCCTGCTTTTTAAGGGAAATAACCCTAGCTTTTATGTGCACACTTATTGTAAGTTGCATGCACATTAAATTGCTTAGCAGGTGATGGTTTCCTTAAGAATGCATGAAGATAAAGTGCCCTCAGTCTCAAGAATGATAGAACAGGCGGGACTAAATCTCTTACAGTTTTGCTGCATGTATAGAGTTAATGCTTTTGTCTGATTGCTGCCTGCTTTTATTTTCACTTAATTCTCTTTCTATGTGCCATTTTATACAGTACACTTTGAATTCATGTTCCAAAGGTGCTATCTGTTGTGCTGTTAATTTTGGCTGCTTTCTGTAATCCTGTCAGACAGAGGGGTGGGGAATTTTGACAGCTATGGATGTATGTAATTCTCACAGCTACAAGCCATGCACACTCATCGTAGGATGAGTTAAGACTGATGCCACTCCTTTTCTCCAACTTCTGCCTCTGTTAATACAAGAGCAGGAGGCAAGTCCTGTAATTTGAAGTTCAAAGTGCTAGCACTATGTAGTTGCCTCATCAGCTTCTTATTTGCTGTGCTAGTCTTTGGAGTTCAGTGCTCTTTGTTGGGTGTTGCTTATGTTTTCTAGGTCATTAGCAGAATGATAGAGGTTGAGGAATGTTGGTTGTGTACCCACCCACACCCTTCAGAGGAGCTCTTAAAGGCAATAGTCTTGCTGGAGCTGCTAATCCGCTGCAGTTTGTATAAATCTGGATATATTACAGTGGTACCTCGGGTTAGATATGCTTCAGGTTACATAAGCTTCAGGTTACAGACTCTGCTAACCCAGAAATAGTACCTTGAGTTAAGAACTTTGCTTCAGGATGAGAACAGAAATCGTGCTCTGGCGGTGCGGCGGCAGCAGGAGGCCCATTAGCTAAAGTGGTACCTCAGGTTAAGAACAGTTTCAGGTTAAGAACGGACCTCCGGAACGAATTAAGTACTTAACCCGAGGTACTACTGTACAGTATTAGTGTGACCACCTTGGATGGTCACAATACTTGGCATAAATTTTATTCTGTGACCCATTTCTCTTCTCTCTCACATTTCATGCTATATTTCAAAATCTGACAATTGGTTTGTGTAGGGGTGACATATTTTTGTTCAACCTCCACAGTCAGAGGCAGGATGACTCTGAATACTGGTTTTCTGGGAATCACAGCTGGGGAGAATGCTCTTGTGCCCAAGTTCTCCCTTGTATGCTTTCTATAGACACCGGGGTGCCTACCGTGAGAACAGAGTGCTGGGCTAGGGGGTCCTTTGGCCTGGGCTTCTCTTATGTGGGATAGCTCAGTTGGTAAAGCTTGAGACTCTTAATCTCAGGGTTGGGCCCCCCATTGGATAAAAGATTCCAGCATTGATCAAGGTTGGATTAGATGACTCTTCTGGTCGCTTCCAACTCTACAATTCTGTGAATCTATGTTTACCAATACAGTGGACACTCGGGTTGCGAACGTTCGCAACCCGCAGCTTTCGCAACCCGCGTTTGCGTATGCGCGACCACGGAAACCCGGAAGTAACCTGTTCCAGTACTAACGGGTTTCGGCGGTCCGCAACCAGAAAAAACGCAAACTGAAGCGGTTGTAACCCAAGGTATGACTGTAAAAGCTTGGCTGGGTGAGAGAGAGTACTTTGCCCAAGGTGCCCCAGTAAGCTTAGTGGAAATTTGACCCTAAGTCTCCCACATAGTCAAACTCACCCCTGCCCTCTTCACGGCATCCTACCTGTCCCGTTTTGAACATGTATTTCTTTCCCCATCCCACAGGGAAAGAGCGAACAGCTAATATGATGGGAGATGCCGCAAAACCGTGCTTTGCCAGACGTAATAAGGAGCGGGGGATTTTAAATGAGGAGGATTTCCAGAAGTGTGCTTTACGTCACGATTACCAAGCAATGGATGATTATGGAAATGGACACGGCAACAAGATGGAGATAGGGATTGAGAAAAGAAAGGGAGCACTGGGTCACTATGGAACAAGTCCCCGAAAGGGAGCACACGGTGTTTCAAATCACCCAAATTCTTCTAAAAACACTGTTCACAATCAAGGGATGAGGATAAATGAAGCCTCAAAAGACCAAATTAAAAAGTGGGTGTCTGACAACCATCATGCTAATTTAGACAGTTGGAGAGAATACAGATCTACACCCCGGGTTCCTGTGGTTAACAGGACAAGGAAGGATTCTTCTCATGAGTGTGAGAGCCAAGGAAACAGAAATGGAAGGAAGCAGCTCCAGAGAGACTTAACAAGTGACGATTTATCAGATAGGAAAGGAAATTCTGGTAATATAAACACCTTTAGATCATTTTCTTGTATTTTAAAATGTGTTCCAATATTTTGGGGTGACTGTAGTCTTTAGGTATCTTCTAACCTTAGAAAATATAAAATCTACAATATTTCAAGATAGTGCTCTGTTGCTAAATTATGGCACAATACCTGCTAATCTAAAAAACAACCAAAGAATGACTGGGTTGATATCAATCCTATATCTTGCTTTAGCTGTTGTGGGGTTTTCTTTGTAGCAATCACAGTTGTATCCTGTGTAAGGTAAGTGGCTAAAAGCTGTGTTGCTATCTGCCTCCCCAATAACTATGAAACCCACCAGAAAAGGTTGGGGGAAAATATTTCAGATTCATAAACAGTTGTCCCAATATTTTAAGAATGTCATCTAAAATTTAACAGTAGGCCCTTAAATTTACACAGTATTGCACAAATGCCCATGTGACAGAATCGGTACTTGGGGACAAAATCTAATGGGCAGCTGTGTTGCACAATCCTTACTGAAATGGTGATGTTCATGCCCAGCTTACACAAGAGAACTTTGGGGTGTATTGTACCCTACATCAGTGTTCCCCAACCTTGGGCCTCCAGCTGATTTTGGACTACAACTCCCATCATCCCTAGCTAGCAAGACCAGTGGTCAGGGATGATGGGAACTGTAGTCCAAAAACAGCTGGAGGCCCAAGGTTGGGGAACACTGCCCTACATGGATTGAGTAAAACATGCGTCTGAGATTTTTCCATCTTCAGCTACCTGCTCTAGCCAACTCAAATGTGCACTGGTGCCAGGGGCATTTCCAAAGGGACTTCCAAAGCCCTGAATGGGTGCGCTTAAGGGATAAAAATGTGCTTTTAAGTAAAAGCTTGATTTCCGGCTTAAGGCATTGGTGGGAACCCTGCTGCCCTTCTGTTGCTGTTGGACCATGTCTTCCATCAGCTGCGTCTAGCATGGGCATTGTAGTTCAACATCTGGAGGACCACAGATTCCCCATCCCTATCTAAAAACTACTTGATTTCCTCTACCGCCACCTGCATTCATGGCTGTAAGTTAATGTAGCATGAGAACAGGACGCTTAGGATAATGTTGTTTTCTGTTTGGTGACACAAATATTAAGAGACACAAGCTTAAATTCCAAAAATTCACAGTTGGGTAATACCTTTAGTAGGATCAACCAGAATGTTACAAACTAATAACAAGTTTTGAGTTCTGCAGAACTCTTCAACAAATAAGGTGTTATATAAAGGAGTTGGTGGGGGAGGACAAACAACACACACACACATGCAAAAAGTAGGCCAGATGCTGTAGCCATAAGGTGATTTTGTAGACTCCTTTCCAAGATGGAGGCTGAATAAATTTTTGCTAGATGCTGCATAGATCAGGTTACACACCTAGGATTTTGGAATAAAGAAGCATTGGCCACCTCCCATTTTTTTAAACAAAAAGCCTAGCTGTTACCAAGATTAGTCCCGCACCTTAAGCAAAACATGCAGGTGCCTGGTTGGGTAGAGAATTTTAAGGTGATCTCATTTTTTTTAAAGGTGATCTCATTTTTTTTATGCAATTCAGATGACCAGGAGCTGTTTGGGAAACTTTGGAAAGAAAAACAAACCACTTTGAGATTTTTTGAGATATAAAGTGGTATGGAAATGATTTAAGCAAAAAATAAAATCATATCAAGTTAACTCTTTTTCACCACTTTTTGACAGTGCTTATCTGCTATTGGGGTTCAGTAGACCCCTTTAAAGTTGTATCTGAAAATAAAGGTTAAGGGTAATTTGACAACTATGTTTTACTTCAAGTAGTCCCACTGAAATTTAAGGATCTAATTTAGTTATGGCCATTAATTTCAGTGGGTCTACTCTGAGTAAAATTTAGTTCAATACTACCCTGAGATTGATTTCAACACTATTCTACTTTAACAAAACAGGATGTGGTATCACATTTCAAAAGCGTAGACTAAAACAAACTGTTGGTCCCCACCTAAATGTTAATGAAAGGGAAAGCAAAATGATGCCTGTCTGAAATTCTGGACTCATAGTAAATAATGGAAGGAATCCGATGTACCTGATAGCCTAATAGGGAGGCCTGTCCTCCCTGCCTCCAAAAAATTCAGATGACAACCATTTTAGGTGCATCCCATTGATGTGCGGTCACCGACATTTGGGTTCTTTTGGACCTGGAAAATGGCAGAACGAGGTGGGGGCCAGGTATGGAACCCCCATGCGAAATTATCACCACCTATATTACAAAAAAGAAATCAGCGTTGTGAGTCTGCACTATGTTAAGATAAAAGCCAATTTGGAGCAGAATCATAGCTGTCAACCTTTCCCTTTTCTTTCGAGGAATCCTATTTGGAATAAGGGAATTTCCCTTAAAAAAAGGAAAACATTGACAGCTATGAGCATAATTAACTGTGTGTGTGTGTGTGTGTGTGTGTGTGTGTGTGTGTGTGTGTGTTAAAAATGACTCCTGGGATCCTTTATAAGTTTTGTGTGTGCATAGGAACGTACATTTTGTTCTGTTTCTATATATATGATATACACATACAAACATAAAAATCTATTACAGTGCTCTTGAAGTGGTATAAGCACATAAAAATGGAAATTTTCATATAGGCAAAATGCTAAGGTTTTCCTACCCTATTTGGAGAAATTGCTTAGGGATGGGGTGGGTCTCAATGAGCTTAGGCATTGATAGTTTCACTTTCCCATTTGTCCAGATAGGTAAATTGGACCCATAAGTAAGTTAAACTTTTTTTAAAACTGAAAAACAGGGCAACACAGGACAGCTGACCCCATAATTGTTGAGGAGTACACAGAGTGTGAAGTGGTTCACATGGCAAAAAAAAAGGTTTGCAAATACAGTAAGCCTGGCAACTTGCACACATTTAATTTGTGCACATTCAGCTTTATGTGCTTGGCAAATAATTTAAAAAAATTAAAAAAGGGGACAGGCGTCGGGGAGGGGGAAACTGGCAGTCCCACCCATATGCAACTTTGGCTTTAAGTGCAAGTAACCCCAGTGTACGTTGAGGGCTTACTGTATTCCAGACAGTTTCTGGGGTCCACAGCAACCCTATTGGCATTAGAGTCCAAATAAAAAATCCACTCCATAACAATGTACTTCATCATTTTGTTGGTTCTGTTCACCTGTCAATTATCTTAACATGGTTTGCCTTCTTATCACGTACTTCCACTTTAATAAGTACATTAAAAAGGTCCCCAAAACGGCATTTGTAGGAAGATAAAAGCGGTGATACTTTAAGACTGCAACCCTATGCACAGTAACAGCAAATTTTTATATATGGCTAGTGAGAGGGCAAAGGATAGGGTTGCAAATGAAGTCTTGCTGGGTTCAGTGGGGGTATTGGATTGTACTGCACATCTTTTCATATTCTAGGTGCCTTATGTTATGTTATGTTGTGCCTTCCCTTGTTGGGTTGCAAACTCAAGAGTTTTTGCATTGCAACTGTAGATTCCATCTGAAGCTTGAATGGTTTCTCAACAATGGTTTGTTTAGGTGCGGAAATGCACTAAGGTCACAGTCGTTATTTGTGCCGTGCACTTACAGCAACTTTGTTCTAATAACTGTTCAAAAGAAACAAAGAAACATAGGAAGCCAAGAAGATCAAGACGGATAAGAAAAGACGAAAACGATCAAGAGGAGGATATGGATGGGCCGGTTATAGATGAGTCTTTGCTGACAGCAAAAGAATTGCTAGGGCTTCAACAGGCTGAAGAACGACTTAAGCGAGACTTCATTTACAGGCTGAGGAAGGTAGCTATTTCTGCAATATATATATTCTTGTTTTGGGGTGAAATGTGCAATATTGGTACTGAAGAATACCAGTTAGGAATATGCTTGGCAAATGAGAAGAGCAACAATGGTGGGAAAGGACTTGGGAAAGCAAGGAACATGTTTAACCACAGATTACTTTTATGTATTTGTGAATGGTTACAAGGGGCTGCTTGTTCATTGTGAAGAGCTGCAATAATTTGGATGAACACCTGTAATTTATTACTTGGGTTTAATGAATCTTGCATTGGGCAGAGTAGACGTACCGTATGAATATTTGAAGGTTTTTTTAACATTCAGCAAAATGGACAATAGGTAGAAAATCTAAAGAGCAGAGACATAGCTGGAATGCTATATAAGTATTCTTACCATTTCTGTGATACACTGATGATCTGATGTAATTCTTGTTAAACATCATAAGCCACAGTACTATCCTTAGAATAAAAAAAAATGGAAAAGCTTACCCAGATCCTTCTTAAAAGTCACATCTCCGTATGGCTGCAGACACTTTCAGGTGGGTGGGTGTTGAGAGTTAGTCCGTCAAGAGGTCTAGTTCTCCCCTCTCTTCTCAAGGAAAGAATTCCTTTGAAGTGGGTCACTCCCATGTCCATAGTCTCTTGTAAAAATTGCAATCACACAACAAAGTCATTAACATAACTTAAATGTTGAGCTGATCCAGGAATATGAAATGTCTGGGTAATTTTGATTAATAAAATTCTCACTTGTCATCACAGATATTGAAGCAATCAGTGTGCGACTCAGATTTAGGCCCAAGGAATGAATATGTAAAAATCATTTCAAATCTGAATCAAAGGCACGTTGTTGGACCTTAAGCAGTTTTTAGAGTCAGGGGAGCTGCCTGATTTAATAGGTAGTACGTAGATGTTTCAATAGCATGAATGGAGATACATATCATAGCTTTCCTATAGGACTGAAATGCTACTTCTCAGTGCTATTTAAATGATCCTAGATGTTTTCTGACAAATGGTTTGACTCTGAGTCCAGGTGACTCGTCTTGACAGGAACACTGTGAAATGATATACAGTATTTGTAGAAGCTTTGATTTGTTTTAGTCTATTTTATTGTGGTTTAAACTTTGTGTATACAGCCGTACCTCGGAAGTCGACCAGTATGCGTTTCAGAAGTCTGCTTGACTTCCGAAACGTTTGACTTCCAAAGCGCGGCTTCTGATTGGCTGCAGCAAGCTCCTGCAGCCAATCGGAAGCTGCAGAAGCCCTGTTGGACGTTTGGCTTCAAAAACTGGAACACTCACTTCCGGTTTTTGATTGTTCGGGAGCCAGAATGTTAGACTCCCAAGGCGTTCAAGGTATGACTGTATATTAAATTACAGTTACAGATAGGTAGCCGTGTTGGTCTGCCATAGTCAAAACAAAAAAATTCCTTCCAGTAGCACCTTAAAGACCAACTAAGTTAGTTCTTGGTATGAGCGTTCTTGAAGTGTGCATGCACACTTCTTCAGATACCAAAAGTGTGCATGCACACTTCAAGAAAGCTCATACCAAGAACTAACTTAGTTGGTCTTTAAGGTGCTACTGGAAGGAATTTTTTTGTTTTGACTATTAAATTACAGCTGAAATTTTTCTGTAAACCACTTTGAAGTTGTTGTTTTCTACGATTGAGCGGTAAATAAATTTTAGGAAATAAATAAATTAAAATCAATACATTTTAATACATTGTGTTCTCCTTAGCGCCCTCGAAGTTACCCAACAGCCAAATACACTTGCAAATTATGCGATACTTTGATTGAGTCGGTGGCTTTTGCTCATAAGCATATTAAAGAAAAGAGACACAAGAAAAACATAAAGGTGAGTCAACGCCCAGTCAGAGCTATAGAAGCATTACAGGGGTTTTGTGTGTGTGTGTGTTGTGCAGATTATTAAGAGAAAGCTCAAAATATCACATGTCAGTATGGTAGCTGATGAGCAGCAGCAGCTAAACATGGGAGCCCCTACATTGCCCCCTCCTAGCAACCTTATTCCAACCTTCCCTGCTTCGGGGCAGGATGTTCTGTGCTTGGGACCTATAACTAGTGGGGAGGGAGCAATAGAGATGACGCAGGTAGGGGGAATAGGTGCATGTTGTGAGCTGCATGTATGTGCAAGAGGAAGTGGCCTGCAGCCAAACATGCAGTCCTTGGGCTGAAGCAGGTGAGCCATGCTTGCTCTGAAGGTAAAGGGTCAATTAGGTCTAGTTGTGGCTGACTCTGGGGTTGCGGCGCTCATCTCACTTTAATGGCCGAGGGAGCCAGCATACAGCTTCCAGGTCATGTGGCCAGCATGACTAAGTCGCTTCTGGCAAACCAGAACAGCGCACGGAAACGCTGTTTACCTTCCCGCTGGAGTGGTACCTATTTATCTACTTGCACTTTGACGTGGTTTCGAACTGCTAGGTTGGCAGGAGCAGGGACCGAGCAATGGGAGCTCACCCCGTCTCGGGGATTCAAACCGCCGACCTTCTGATCGGCAAGTCCTAGGCTCTGTGGTTTAACCCACAGCGTCACCCACGTCCCATGCTTGCTCTAGGGCGTTGATTAGAAAAGTCGTTGGCTCAGCAGTCCAAATCCCTACCGGGAGAGATGTCTTCGGATGGTGGCACAAGGGGGAAATAGCAAAGCCATTTGTGGGAGCCAGAGACCTTGAGGAAGCTGAGGGAGGTTGAAACGCAGGAACGAATGTTGCAGCCAGGGATGTACTTGGGTAAGAGAGCCGAGATCAGAAAGTGGCAAGGTTGTGGAAGCCTTTCGAGTTGGGGCAATTGGTTCGTGCTGGATCTGGGCATGAGCAGGAAGCCAAGGTACGGATTTGAAACCCCCTGCTTAAAATGGCCTCCCTTGCCCTCTTTTTGGTGGGTTTTTTTACCATCTCATGAATACCTTTCTTTTCTCTTGGCATCTGGCTTGCCATGTTGATGCCTGTTATCCTTGCTGTCGTTTTTCTAAACAACGTTGAATTTATGTTGTAAGCTCCTTGGGTTACCTAGGGACCTTTTTGTTCTGCAAACTGTTATGCGCATTACTACCACAATACAAATAGGAGTACATAGTACGTCTTCTTACATTTGTTTCTCTTGCACAAGAAATGCTTTTCTGTGAGTAAATATTATCTGTGATGCTTTAGCTAGTAAGAGGACATACTTTTGGAAATGCTCTTTGCAGGGACATTAGAATTGGTTCTCCCCCCCCCCCCCAAAAAAAAACAACACAAAATAGTATGGAGAAATAAAAGTAGGTAAACTGTACTTTTTACATTATTAAAATGATTCTGAGAGAAAAAAAATTATATATTTCTTGCATATTATCTCTAAAGGAAAAGCAAGAACAACAACTGCTGACTGCCCTACCTCCACCAACGCCTTTGCAGATTGAAGCTATTGGTGTTGCCATTGAGAAAGTAGTGCAAGAGTTTGGTTTAAACAATGAAGACTTGGAACAACGGCTTGGAGTTAAAACTGCCATGGAAAGTGTATTGCATCAGAAATTGCCAGGTAACATTTTATTATAATTGTCTTTAACAAATGGTGATCCAGGTTGTATTTCCATGGTATCTTAGTTAAAAAGGTAAAGGTACCCCTGCCCATACGGGCCAGTCTTGACAGACTCTAGGGTTGTGTGCTCTAGAGTCCGGGAGCCAGTGCTGTCCACAGACACTTCAGGGTCACGTGGCCAGCGTGACGAAGCTGCTCTGGCGAACCGGCACCAGAGCAGCACACGGAAACACTGTTTACCTTCCCGCTATAAAGCGGTACCTATTTATCTACTTGACTTAAGGGTGCTTTTGAACTGCTAGGTGGGCAGGAGCTGGGACCGAACGACGGGAGCTCACCCCGCCGCGGGGATTTGAACTGCCGACCATGCAATCGGCAAGTCCTAGGCGCTGAGGTTTTACCCACAGCGCCACCCGCGTCCCAGTATCTTAGTTACTTGATGCAAAATATAGACCCAGCGCTGTAAAATAGATGAACTGCTAAAGGAGAAGCCAGCATGATGGCTAAAAATAAGCAGTGCTTAAATATCGCTAAATCAGATTCATATTCATGTCCTTTAAACATGGAAAGAACATAGGTTAACCAGGAATGGATGTGGGGAGTGTAAACTCCTGTTATTCCTGGATCTGCTCTGGTCAAGACTTCTTTGTGGAGAAGAAAGTATTTTCCCCTGTTCTGCATTTCAAATTGAAATTTTCCATTTTCATTCACTATAGATTGTTCTCTAAGACTGTATGGCTCTTCTTGCAGCAGATTTGGTTTCAAAAACTCAGATGTAAATCTAGATATCCAGTTTCCAGCTAATGTAAGTAATCATTTTCTTCAGGAAATATTGTATAAAGGGGATTCTAGCAGCTTTGCTGCCAAATTATGTTTACATGGTTCATAGCAGCCATAATGGTACTATAAAAATCAACATGCATGCCTACAATTCTGGGAAAGTTATAAATTTGAGCAGTTTATAAAAGTAAAGCAAAGCTTAGCAAAGATGCATATACAAAACCTCAAATAACTATTGATGTGAACTAAAATTTTAATGAGATTCTCTTTTTTAATATGGTTATTGGTTGGCATCCATCTGTCTCCAGAGACAGTGGAAGAGTCAAACCATTGGAGAGTCACAGCACATGCTGTGGCTGTGAGACCGATATGGGAGAGAGATGTTTTGTTGCACCTGGGGCAAGTGAGGGTGTCTGGTTGTGCTGACACAGATGTACCATGGTGTTTCTTCTTTCTGCATATTTCCCAGCAGTCATTCCTCCGCTGATTACAGGTCACTGATGTGGATACATGCACTGAATGATTATCTGGTTATCATAATTATTATTATTATTATTTGCATTAAAGCCACCTCTTCTTTTTAAAGTACCACCGGACAGCTAGTTTTCCCAAGTTAAATGTCACGAAGTACTATACTAATATTTCAAAATAAATAATAACATCAGTAAATGTTAAAATTTTATAGTTTTGTTTTGCTGTTCTTTATAGATGTCCCAACCAGATGTTCTCTTACTTGTACAAGAGAGCCTGAAGAATAGTGGTAAGGCCCATTCATTCATATCTCGACTTAGCCATGTCCTCACCTACATTGGGTGAGAATGTCATTTCTGTGCAAGTAGCACCAAACAAATATCTCTTGAGGGTAGGCAGTGGACAGGACCGCCTGTATCTAATGATTGGTGCCATTGTCCCTATTTTCATACAGCAACTAAGAGGAGAGAGTATTAACACAGTGGTGGAAGTTGGTACTAGATAGATGTCTGGATTGGAATGGTTGATTTATAATTCTTTCAAAGCAGCTCATGCAAAGCCCAACAAACCATAGCTTGAGAAAAAGAATGGAGGAATCATATGGATCATAATGGCTCCCCAGAAATTTTGGCTACAGGAGAAAAGTATAGCCAAATGTTTCTTAGAGTTGATGGGGCCTAGGTGTTAGCATGTATCAGGTAGCAGAAAAAGAGGCAACACCTCTATAGTATGCACTTGGCCATACACAACCGCAACCCATCAACTCTTTGTTGTTAAGGCTTCATTCAGGATATGAGGAAAAGGCTAAAAGAGATGGTTCATAAGGGAAGATTGAAGGAAAATGGAAGTGATCTGATGTCTGGATGGCCACTGTGAGAACAGAATACTGGACCACCTGGGCCTGATACAGTGGGCTCTTAGGTTCTTATATCCTTGTACTCTGTCTTGATTTATCTGGAATATTGACTGCTGGTTCCACAGGCTAGAATCAGGAATTGCCACTTCACCCCAAAACCTGCATTAAGATGGTGGACAAAACTCCACTGTAACTATTTTTAAGAACCCCGAATAAAGCAGATTGGCTAATGAATACCAATAATTAAAATAAGGTTTGTAACACGGGCAGTCCTCGGCATTTAATGCTAGTTGGTGCATCATTTTCTGAAACAATCGTTCCTAATTTTTTATACACCAACAGAGGTGGCACTTATACAAACTGATCAGTAAGTACAACCTGCGTACTACTAAGCCACACATTTTATTGTGAGTGTAAACATAGCCCGTAGACTTGTCTCGCCAGTCATTTTGTTGGTTCTGTTTGCCTGTCAGTTATCTTAACATGGTTTGCCTTCTTATCACATACTTCCACATCTTTAATAAATACATTAAAAAGGTCCCAAAGAACCTTCATTGGCTCCTAGTTTCCGAGCACAATTCAAGGTGTTGGTGCTGACCTTTAAATCCCTAAATGGCCTTGGCCAGTATACCTGAAGGAGCATCTCCTTCCCCATCATTCAGCCCAGACATTGATTTCCTACTCTGAGGGTCTTCTTCTGGTTCCCTCACTTCAAGGAGTGAAGCCACAAAGAACCAAGCAGAGGGCCTTCTTGGTAGTGGTGCCCTCTCTGTGGAACACCCTCCCTTCAAATGTCAAGGAGATTTACAGAACTTTAAGAAGACACCCCTTTATCGGGAGGTTTTTAGCGCTTGATGTTTTTAGATCTGCTGTAAGCTGCCCAGTGTGCCTGGGGAAATCCAGCCAGATGGGCGGGGTATAATTAATAAAATTATTATTATGATTACTATTAGCAGTTACTCCTGAGCCATTGCTTTACGGGTGTTTTTTCAAGCTCAGCCACCTAATCAGCACCATGTGAACCAAGCGTCATGTCTGGATAAAGATATTCATTTGCCTGTTTCCATTATGCTTATAAAAACAGGTAGCGGGTGGCCCTTTTTTAATACCTTGGTAATTAATAGAAGCTGAATGAAGACAAAAATATATGTGTGAATTGAAACTTAGATAAGTACCTTAATCTTCAAATGTATGATTTAATATGGCAGAGATACTACTGTGCCCAAAAATGTCTGTTTACTTACTCAAAAGAGAGAAAGAACAGGCAAACCCTGATGCATTTCTATCTCTCATTTTAAGGGCCTGAACCACTGGTCAAGCTGTGCAGGATCAGGCCCTTGGGTTTGTGTGGCTTAAGCGGAACAGTTGTTGTTGCTGCTGCTGACTAGTTTTATTTATTCGTATCATTAGAGGGTTTCTTCTGGTCTTTAATTTTTGCAGTCTAAGAATGGGTTCAGATGACCATCTGAAGCTCCATTCATTTGGGCAAATGTTTTGCCCACTGACAGCTGAACCCTGTATGTATTGAAGAGGTATTTATCAGGAGAACCAGCACATTATAGCATCAAAGGGATGGCTGTAGTTGTCACATGAGAACTGCATACATGTGAATGTAAAAGACCAGCAAGGGAGTAGAAGATTTTCCTCTGCTCTTCTGTGTGTGAGACAGTTTTTGCATCTTATTTTTCTTCAGTACCATGATTAATGTGGCTTTCTTTTTCCCCTTCTTAGAATCTTTTGTTGATGTTGATGCAGATTTCCATGCTAGAGTGCCTGTGGTGGTGTGCAAAGAAAAACAAAGGTCTCTGATAGCAAATTTGTGTGTGTGTATAGTATTGAACAGTGTAAATTAAAGATCCACACATCTCTGTTGGCTTCTGTATTAAATCATTCCAAATATATTGATTCCCATAGTAATGTGAGCAAACAAATTAGAATCTAACAGTAAGGGCTGCTTCTTCCACTCTCGTCAGTGCCCTAAGAATCACTTCAGATCTGCACCCTTGCCTTCAAAGGGCAAAAGAAACAAAACAAAAAGAAGCAATTTCCACATGTGATGCAAGCATAAAGCCTTATCCCAGCTGTAGTTTCTTGTAAATAAGTTTAGGGTTAGGGTCTTACTAAGATAACATCAAGCTAAGTCATGCTCATAGTAGACTCGTGACTTAAGTTACTTAGGTTTATTGACTTTGATAAGACTACTCTGAATATGACTAATGTTGGATATCTCCCCAAGGCTTCAATCCTGTTCCTGTTTACCTGATAGTAAGCCCCATTGAACTCAGAACTTCTCAGCAGACACATTTGTGCTATGAGAAACATCAAGAACAGCTGGCACAACTTTAATATTAAACAGGGGAAAGGACTACACTCTGGTATATTTTTCTAACCATTTACATAGCACCACTTAAAGCTGTTACAGTTTATTAATATGTTAATATGTTAATAAGAGCCATAGCCTAATTAAATGGTTTACATTTACATAGCGCTTGTTTACCAACTGAAGTAAGTAAATCATCTATTAAAAAGTAGGCTAATGTAGTTTTTAAGAGTCATTAAAGTGCTATTCCAAAGCATAATTGTCTGTTAGAAGGCTAATGCAAGTAATGACTGCAATTAAGCATAATCCACGTCACATCAAGTAAGTTTTATGCAGTCATAATGTATATATTTATTATAGCTTCAGTACAGACATTTAAGCAGAAAATCTTCTAGCTGCTTCCTTGTTAGGATGACAATCCATTAGCCTGTCTTTCTTCAAACCCTGCTAATGAGAATTTGTCATAGTATACAGAAGAGCTTTCATACAACAATAAAGCAACCATAAGTTAGGATCCAATAATTCCCAAGTATGTCAACTGTGATTGTTATATATGCAACACTGGCCCCTGTTATTGCATGTTAATCCAACTGCCTGATTCAACTCTAAATAGAAAAATCTCGCTCTTCAAGCAGGTATCTCATCTGTGAATTAACAAACATCATGGCGGCTGTGATTTAAGTCTTTAGAACCACCCTTTCAGTGACTGCCATTGAAAATACCAGTTTCACAGCTGTTCCACTTCCTCACCTCCTGAATAACATTTAGTAGAAGAGCATGTGATGCACCAACATTGTAGTCATGATGTCATATCTTGCTTATTTCTACCATATTTCTGGGAGAAATGCTGTTTTCTGCGGTATCCACTCATTTCCAGTTCTACCCTTAGTTTGCTTTTCCTAGGGAGTGAAAATATGGTTTTTACATATCTGTCTTTTATCATTTTAGTGGCCTTGTTTGCAGAGTAAGTGCTGGGAATGAAAACGCTTGGCTGACAACAAATCACTTGGCTAAACTAGGAAAACTAGAACCTCCTCTTGTGTCCCTGGTAATTGCCTTTAGACACTGGGCCAAGGTAAGTCTGGCTTTGTAGCAAAGCACAAATGCTTACAGTGTTTGCCATGATCAGTGTTCAAAAATCCCATTGTTCTAGGCGCATTTTGCAACAGGGAAGTTTATTAGCTCGAGCAGTGTCTGAGCTCTGGGTTCAATACTGCACCTAAGATTTCAGATTAAAACTGCAGAGTAGAAGGAAAGGAGACCTTTTTCTGCCTCCCTATTTCCAGCTACTCTGAAGACTGGAGAAGAGACCCTCTTAAGAATATTAGCGGGGGGGGGGGCAGGGAAAGGACCTAGACCATGTGAACAATGAACATAATATTTTAGCTGCAGTTCGTTCATTTTCAGCTTTGTATTCTTGTTATTAAAAAGCACACCTAGACATTCCGTTGTTGTGCCCATAACCTCGGTTCAAAGTGCCGTGTAGCTCCTAGCTTTCATATCTCGGTTTCTAACACTGGCCATGATTAAGGTTGTGTGTACAATGTGTACTCTGTCCTTTAATTTTTAATTTAAAAAAAACTTTATTCTGTATATATAATTAATTTAAGCAAATGTACTTAACGCTTTGGAGCTAGCTGAACCTTTCTGCATTCATGATTGAATGTTGCATGCCAGCTACAACAACAACAACAACAATAATAATAATAATAATAATTTCTTATTTATATCCCGCCCATCTGGCTGGGTTTCCCCAGCCACTCTATCTGAAATAACGTGTTTCTTAAACATGGGGGGAAAGTTAGCTTTAGGCAATCACAGTTAAATTTTCCAACACCTGAACTCTGTTTAGTGGCATTTGAATATTGGATTAGGAAACATACTTCTTTCTGAAGAATTTGTGTGGCCTCCAACTTGCTATAACTCTGAAACAATAGTCCTAGCAAGTGATTGGAAAATGGTAGAAACCTGAGGCAGCCCCTTCAAGTTTAGGTATTTTATATATAGCTTGGTTCTTCAAATCAGACAAGACCCTGGAGGTAAGACTTGTTTCACCTATGTATCTATATCTAACCAAGCACAGAAGTATTCCTAAGGTATGACATAAGTTGGAACAGATAGCTTCTGTTGTAATCCTGGCTTTGTGTGATCATAACTATTCATGGGCAGAGTCAAAGTCAGCACACTTTTTTTGGTCCACTAAAATCCATTGCCCAAACTTTCAAAGCCATGTTTCCTACCTCCTTAAAAAAAAAAAAAAAGAACACTCAAATCAGGGATCCGAGATCTGTACCCAGTACTGAAGTCCACTGAGGTATAGACATTATGTTTCCTGATATCATAATCACAGTTAGGTGATTGGAAGTGCTCTTTGAGCTCACACACCTTCCTCTCCCCCTCTTCTGATGTGTAAATTCTCCCATTCTGTTCATTTTCAGAGCTGATAATGGTAGTGTGTTAATAGCTACAATGATGCTTGGCTAGCCATGGATAGAAGTGGGTTTGCAAACAGTTTTATCTGAGTGAAAGTTCCTGTTCGTATGTAACACTTCTCTATCTTTGCTCTAAACATAAAAGACGTGTGGGGGATTTCACACAGTGAAAGTGGGGGACGTAGAAGGATGTGAGCCTGCGGGGTGCTTGTGATCTCCATACTATAGCAGCATTACCTTAACAGCAGGCCACATCTAATAGGATTCTGAAGCTTGCTCACAGTGCTCTTCAATGAATGTTTCCTTTTCCTTTCTTATAGCTCTGTTGTGCGGATCGTCCTGAAGAGGGTGGATTACCGCCTTATGTCTTTGCTTTAATGGTCATTTTCTTTCTGCAACAGAGGAAAGAGCCCTTTCTGCCTGTATATTTAGGATCATGGGTAAGCATGCCTTGCATAAAGGTTTCTTCAACTTCTATAAAAAGTATTGAAGAGAGAGAAAGAATGCATTTCAAACAGTAGCAGCATCTAGACATTCCTCTGAGTTCCACAAGCTCAAATGTTTCCTCTTGCCCTCCTCACAGCCTTAATACACCCCAATCTGATGAAATCATGGTTTGCAGTTCACATCTGATCTGGCAGATGTTATATGAGGTTTCTAAGGGTTTTGAAGAAACTTCTTTACCAAAGACTCCTAGGTGAACTAGCAGTTATGATGTCAGATAAAAAAAAAACCCTCTTCCAAATTGTTAAGTGGAAGAGAGTTAACAGTGAGGTCCCACAAGGACCTGCATTGATACTAGTGCTACTTAAATTAATAAATTACCTGGAGTCTGTCTGTCTGTCTCTGTCAGAACAGTGAGGTTAGCAGATGACGTCACAGTATTCTGGTTCAGAACATGGTGATTGAGTTATTAACAGAGATTGTGATGATGACCATATCTTCCAAGCACAGTTCAAAGTGCTGATGTTGAACTTTAACACCCTCAACTATTTGGGTCCAGAGTCTCTGAAGAGTCGACCTGTGCAAGATTTTACTCCTGCTATAACAATAGTTTTGGTTTGGCTCCTGTTTTTATATGTTTAGATTATTTATTATATTTATATCGATGATCTTGACAAGCTACCTCAAGCGCAGTTTTAGGAAGGTGAGGGTGTGTGTGGGGGTTTTTTTAAAAAAAAAACAAGAAAAAAAAACCAAGAAAGGCAGACATAAAGTAAAAAATTAAGGTAGCAGTATTGGCTCATAACAAAAAATCCAAGTCATCTATAAGCCATGTGACTAGCAAAAGTAATGTCAGAGGAGATAAAATTGTATGTGCAAAGCGATGAGGAACTGGAAGAAAAATTTATAGTCTCTTATGAAGCTTGATGCGGGATGTGGGTGGCACTGTGGGTTAAACCACAGAGCCTAGGACTTGCTGATCAGAAGGTCGGTGGTTCGAATCCCCATGACGGGGTGAGCTCCTGTTGCTTGGTCCCTGCTCCTGCCAACCTAGCAGTTCAAAAGCACATCAAAGTGCAAGTAGATTAAATAGGTACCGCTCCCATGGGAAGGTAAACGGTGTTTTCGTGCCCTGCTCTGGTTCGCCAGAAGCGGCTTAGTTGTGCTGGCCACATGACTCGGAAGCTGTACGCTGGCTCCCTTGGCCAGTAAAGCGAGATGAGCGCCGCAACCCCAGAGTCGGTCACGACTGGACCTAATGGTCAGGGGTTCCTTTACCTTTATGAAGCTTGATGGGGTCTAAGTGGACAGTGACTGTCCGGGGGGGGGGGGAATCCTAGACTCACTGGAAGCTTGCTGAGAGGAATTTGACTTCTAATCCTTTTCTCTTCCCCTGTTGGTAGATTGGAGGGTTTTCATTGAACAAACTAGTGAACTTCAATCTAAAAGAAGTTGAAGATGACATTGTGGTCTGGGAGCACAATCCTGCTGTTGAGGATCCTGCCTCTTCAAAGGAAACCTCTCCTAAGCGGGGAAAGGTATCAAAACTGGAATTTAAGTTTTAAACCCGTCACACACTTTTATTTTTAAAAAGTAGCAGCAATCTAGAATTAAACAAGAAACGATTGTGCTGTTTTTTATATTGCCTCAAACACTTTCTTTAAACATATGTCTGTTGAAAGTACTGTCTGATGATTTTGAAGAATTGTGTCAAAAAGTTTGACAGAGCCTGTCTAATGAAGCTTGTGCTCTGATAATCTGATGTTTGAAGTCAAGTGCAGTGGTACCTCTGGTTGCGAATGGGATCCGTCCCGGAGCCCCGCTCGCAACGTGACAGGAACGCAACATGCACAGGTCGCGATTCACCGCTTCTGCACATGCGTGAGACGTCAGTTTGCGCGTCTGCGCATGCACAAGCAGCGAAACCCAGAGGTAACCCTTTCCGGTACTTCCGGGTCGCCGCGGGACACAACCTGAAAATGTGCAACCTGAAGCAAACATAACAAGAGGTATGACTACTTCCAGCTGTAATAATGTCAGATAGAAATTCTGTTGTCTGTCTTTGGCTCCCTAAAATACTTCGGTACAGTGGTGCCTCGCAAGACGAAAAGAATCCGTTCCGCGAGTCTCTTCGTCTTGCGGTTTTTTCGTCTTGCAAAGCAAGCCCATTAGCGGCTTAGCGGGCTCAGCTGATAAGCGGCTTAGCGGGCTTAGCGGATCAGCTGATAAGCGGCTTAGCGGATCAGCTGATAAGCGGCTTAGCAGATCAGCTGTTAAGCGGCTTAGTGGATCAGCTGTTAAACGGCTTAGCAGATCAGCTGTTAAGCGACTTAGCGGATCAGCTGAAAAGCGGCTTAGCGGATCAGCTGAAAAGCGGCTTAGCGGATCAGCTGATTAGCGGCTTAGCGGATCAGCTGATAAGCGGCTTAGCGGATCAGCTGATAAGTGACTTAGCGGATCAGCTGATAAGCGGCTTAGCGGATCAGCTGATAAGCGGCTTAGTGGCTTGGGAAAAAGGGGGGGAAAGGAAAAAAAACCCCGCAGGAACTCACAAGACATTTTCGTCTTGCGAAGCCAGCCCATAGGAAATTCGTTTTGCGAAGCACCTCCAAAACGGAAAACCCTTTCGTCTAGCGGGTTTTCCGTCTTGCGAGGCATTCGTATTGCGGGGCACCACTGTATTATCTAATCCCATTTTTTTTGCACATCTTGCTGATCTGAGTACGGGGTTGTACTATACAGCTGCAGATTTATTAGCCCTTGTCTAGGGGCTGCTGCCTCCGCCCATTTAGCTTTACAGCTTGGCCAAAAGAAGTATCACCTCACAGCTTGCCTACCCTGTGCTCTCCTGCTACCACTGGTGGTGGGTGAAGGGGAGCAAGTCTCCCCCTCATGTCCCCGTGCTGTTCTGCTGCCTCCCAGAGAAGGAAGTCTGCTGTTTTTAAATGCAGACTTCCTTTCCTTGGTGACAGTGACAGGGAGGGAGAGACGAAGAGGAGAAAGGCTTTCTTCCCTTCATTCCCCAGTGTGGGAAGGCCTTCCTAGGCCACCTGCTCGCTCCCCTGGTGGGCTCATTTGGGGTGCATGCTTACTTGGTCCCAGCATGACAGTCGATGAATGCAAATACAGTACAGGGGAATATATAGTAAATTCCGGATTACAGCTCTCTTTCTCCTACAGTGGACCCTCTGGATACGGATTTAATTCATTCCGGGGTCCAAAAACACCCCAAAAAAATCCATAACCAGAGGCACAGCTTTTGCGCATGTGCGCAGCACGATAGAGCGCTTCTGTGCATGTGTGTGGTGCGCAGAGTGCTGCGCATGCGCAAGCGGCGAAACCCGGAAAAATACTTCTGGGTTTGCCGCTTTCGCAACCCGAAGATTACTTATCCAGAGAGATACGTAACCCGAGGGGCCACTGTACTTCACTTGAACTTAAATCTTCAAAATCTAGGCCCAAGTGTGATACTGCCTTTTTTCGGCTTTGGAGTGCAGATGCCAGGCAAATAAGATAATCCAGCCTTTGTTTTAATTGGCAGGTTCCTTTAGTGTTCGATTCAGATCATCAATGTTTAGTCCCAGTTGGACAGCTCTGGGTTGAACTGCTTCGTTTCTACGCCCTGGAGTTTAATTTGGCTGACTTAGTCATTAGCATACGCCTCAAAGAAAAAGTGTCTCGTGAATCAAAGGACTGGCCTAAAAAACGGATTGCTGTGGAAGGTATTTGAAAGTAGTTTGTTTGCAGAAAGGTCCGGTTTGAATTGCCTGTTGGAGAAATGTGTATTGTTTGGCATTTAAAGCAGGCTATCCTTTCCCCCTCTTTTGACATTCTTCTTAAGCAGGTACCCCTCAAATCATAGAATCTTAGAACTGTAGAGTGCGAAGGGACCCTGCGGTCATCTAGTCCAACCCCCTGCAATGCCAGAATCTCGACTAAATCATATATGATAGCCACCCAACCTCTGCTTAGAACCCTCCAAACAGGTCTTACTGTCAGTATTAGCTACAGCTGAGAAAACTCAGACTAAGTTTTGTTTTGTTGTTTTCTCTATTTGTGTTTATTACGACTGTCTAAGGACTCTTGGTTTTGGCCGTGGCGCATGGAACAACAGTTCACCTGAGCATGCTTTTACATTGGTCTCCATTACTATTGGTTCTTTGTGGCAAGCCACCTCTGTGCACCTGCTGGTCATGGGTTGGAAGGGAACTCTAGAGCCATTAGTCCAACCCAGTGCAATGCAAGAATCTCAACACACGCCTTTGTTCCGCGCTCCCGGGCTGCTTCGGGGGCTGGGGAGGGGAGCCGCGTGATAAGGTTGCCAATATAAGCCACACTTTAACTTTTCATGGCCTGAATTTAGAAAAAAAATGTGGCTTATATTCGGGTCAATGCAGTCAGCAGTTTTATCACTGCATCACTTGGAGGTAAAGATTAGGTGGTTTACACACACACACCGCCCCACCTCACCTCAAGCAGCTGTGTAGGCTAGCTCCTAGAGAATCATTTGCTGCAAAATATTTCTGATAAACATCTATTTCATGAAAATAGTTTTCTTATTGTCCATCCCTGTGGCGACCCTCAGGGTGGCTTACAGTTGCAAGTATAAAACAATAAAACCATCAAAAGCAGAATAAACTCAAGTAATAACCACATTCCATGAACAGTAACAGTAAGGTAAAGGGACCCTTGACCAGTCGTGGCCGACTCTGGGGTTGCGGCACTCATCTCACTTTACTGGCCAAGGGAGCCAGCATACAGCTTCCGGGTCATGTGGCCAGCATGACTAAGCCGCTTCTGGTGAACCAGAGCAGTGCACGCAAACGCCGTTTACCTTCCCGCCGGAGCAATACGTATTTATCTACTTGCGCTTCGAGGTGCTTTCGAACTGCTAGGTTGGCAGGAGCAGGGACCAAGCAACAGGAGCTCACTCCGTTGTGGGGATTCGAACTGCCAATCTTCTGATCAGCAAGCCCTAGGCTCAGTGGTTTAGACCACAGCACCACCCGCGTCCCTTTGAACAGTAACAGTAGCACGCCCCCCCCCCCAAAAAAAACCAGGGCAGTTTGACTCAATAAGCATGCTCACCTAAATGAAAATGTTTTGACCTATTGTCAATGAAGCATTGAACAGAATTTCACAGTCTGGGCATAATGACCCGTATCACCTGGTGGGCAGGTTTATTGTATTGGGACTCTCAACTCCTATCAGCCCCAGTCAGAGTAGCCAGTGGTCAGGACTGGTGGCAGCTGTATTCTCAATGGGATCTTGGAGGACTAAAGGTTAGCCACTCATAGTTTAAGCAGCTTGCTGTTGGCTAAAAAGCTTCATTGCTTTCTCTTAAGTTCAATGATTGAAGTATATCCTGTGGGTTTTTAATAGCCACCTGTTTATGTGGCTTTAAGTGTGTTTTATTCATGCCTCAGATGTGATAGATAAATCTGTGAAGTGGGTGTCTGCTATGGAGAGAGGCTTCCCAGAGTTCCTCACTTGATGCCTCCTTTATGATCTTTTGAGTGCCAAGAGGAAATCTTATTATTCACCTAGACCTTGGGGGGTGGGGATGATAATATTAAGACCTGCTGTAACACCTTCAGTCAGATATAGTTGACTTTGACTCTTGTTTTCCCCAGATCCTTACTCTGTGAAGAGGAATGTGGCAAGAACCCTTAATAGTCAACTAGTTTATGAATACATTCTTCACTGCTTACGGGCAACTTACAAGTATTTTGCCTTGCCCCATAAACAAAGTACAAAAAACAACCAAAAGAGACCTGCTGAATCCGTGGTACTCTCAGAGCCGGAGATGAGCGCTCTTAAACCTGGCATCCCTGACAAACAAAATGCACATGATGAGGCAGAGAAATCGCCAATGGACAGCTGTGTAACTGCTAGCACGAAAAGTTCTTATTTTCCTCAGGAACCTGCGTTGGATCCTTCTCAGGTGTTTGGTGCTGAAAGCTTTGTGGAAGAGCAGTTGGCAGACGATATAGAGCATTTAGGTGTTTCCCATGAGGACTCAGACTGCATAATTGAGGAATTTATTTCGGGCGACAATGAGGAATATAAACCGAGCTGGGAGGAGACAGAGAGTGGAAATGAAGAGGAAGAAGAAGATGGGCACGAACGTGATAGAAAATGGCAGGGACGTTTGGGTATCACTCAAGGTTTGGATGAAGACAGTGAAAGTGGAGATCTTGCCATTCCAGCTGGTGAGCATGATGTTGAAACTGACAGCATTTCTGATATGGAGAATTTTCAGAATACAGTAGCTGCTCTTGACGGGTTTGGTTCAGAAAGCGGCGGTGGACTAGACGATAAGGTTGACATGGATGCAGAGAGCACAGAAGGAACTGATGAACTGGACGATTCCCTGATGAAACTGGAACCAGCAACTCAGGAGCAAGTATTTGAAATGGATAATTCGGAGGAGGAGGAAGTGGAAGAAGAGGAGGAAGAGGAAGAGGAGGAGGAAATTCACAGTATCATAAACCAGAGACAACTTGGTAATGTTATCAATACTGAAGATGATCTGGATAACACATACACTGGATCTGGCGTTGAAGAGCCTCTATCGGAAGAGGAAGAATTGTTTATTTCTGTCAAATATGAAGACGGTGCGTTCAGGAAGAATGCAGATGAAGCTCCAAGGGCAGATTTGGATAAAGAAGATAATGTTGAAAAAGAAGCATCTTTGGAAAGCAACATGCTCATAGACCAGTGTGGCAAATCTGACTTCTTCTATGAGTTTAATAAATACTCTTTCACAAGAGGCAAGGTAATAACATCTAAATTGTAAAATACTATTTATGCTGCAGTTCCTTCATTCCATTGCATGTTAATCTGTAGAGGTAGGACTAATCTACATTAGAGGCTGTGTGTTTGGTCCCACAAATGTCATTTAATCCCAGAGTCATAAATTGGGACTAGAGGAACAAGTTTTTTGTTTTTTAAATAAAAAAACTCCATTGATGCATTATAATTTCTACAATCCATAATCAAGCTGACTGTTATTTTGAGTTTCTTCCACATGTCAAAATATTCACAGGTTTGAGCAAAGAGCATGGCAGGCTTTAAACACGGTCAGTATGACATGACAGTTGGAAGTTGCAGTCAGACATGTATAATATGATAAGCATGTACAGAGAGTGTCATTGACCATAGTCTGGCCATTCCTGATAACAGATATATTCATTATCTCCCCATTTATACTTTAAGCTAGGTGATGTTTGCTGTCTCCTACCAGGCCTTGTTCCCACTTATCATTTAGCAAGCTTGAGAGTGTAGTTTCGCTCAGAGAAGAAAAAAGTTTTAAGGATGTCTTCCTTTCTCTTTGATACAGTCACCTACAGTTGTGTGTAGCCTATGTAAGCGAGAAGGTCATCTAAAGAGGGACTGCCCAGAAGACTTCAAAAAAATTGAGCTAGACCCTTTGCCACCATTAACACCCAAGTTCTTAAATACTTTGGATCAAGTGTGCATCCAGTGTTATAGTAAGTTGACTGAACTTCATTTTGGTTGAAAGTTTTTGGAAATTAATACTTGTACAAAATAAACAGGGTCAAGTAATTTTTCTTAGTTTGGGCTATTTTCCACTCAACAATCTTCTGCCATGTTAGAGTTGGGGAGTGTGTTTGCAGATCGCTGGAGAAAATGATTTCTGGAGGTAGGGTTGTAAGATGAGAGCAGAAGAAAGTTGAAAGTAGTTGGAAGAATTAAGTGCCTCTGTTGTTGTTGTTTAGTCGTTTAGTCGTGTCCGACTCTTCGTGCCCCATGGACCAGAGCACGCCAGGCACTCCTGTCTTCCACTGCCTCCCGCAGTTTGGTCAGACTCATGTTAGTGGCTTCGAAAACACTATTCAACCATCTCGTCCTCTGTCGTCCCCTTCTCCTTGTGCCCTCCATCTTTCCCAACATCAGGGTCTTTTCCAGTGCCTCTACCTACCTGCAATTTTCTCTGCTGCCTATCATGCCATCCCTCACTGTTTTGCAGCTATTTGGCAATTTCCAAACCAGGTCCACTGCTGAGGCTGTACACTAATGCATACTGCTTAAAACCCACAAATCAGTTTTAAAATATACAGGTGAAACTCAAAAAATTAGAATATCATGGAAAAGTTAATTGATTCCAGTAATTCAACTTGAAAGGTGAAACTCATAGATGAGATCGACTCATGACATGCAAAGCAAGATCTGCTTCTACTTCTCAGAGGTCCAATCTTGCTCTGTTTGCATCCTTGTTTTGCTGATTTCCTTGAATATTCTAATTTTCTGAGATTGTTAGTTTGGGGTTTTTATCAGCAATAATAACAAATCAAAGCTTGACATATCTCGCTTTGCATGTCATGAGTCAATCTCATCTATTAGTTTCACCTTTCAAGTTGGATTACGGAAATCAAGGAACTTTTCCACAATATTCTAATTTTTCAAGTTTCACCATTCATTAGGAAGTTGTATATTAAGTAGCATTTAATATAAAATGTAAAGTATATGTCTTTGTTCTTGCATCACTGCTTACCACAATATAAGATACAGTCTAATCGCAAAGTTTTTGTCCAAAAATGTAGATTTATATGTTGTAATTGGTTCTGTTACTTTAGGCTAACAGCATTGGGTATTGCATTATAGATTTCATATTGATGCCTCAAGTTAACTAGATATACCGTCAGTCAATTAACGTGTAGCATAATATTATTATTATAAAAGAAATTGTCTTTCTAGTGCATCTACTTGCTATCATAATTCTGATTCTAAATGAATATATGCTGTCTCTTCAACAGAGGACTTTGCTCCAAACATTATAGAAGACCAGGCTCGTGAATATATACGGCAAAATCTTGAAAATTTCATCAGACAAGAGTTTCCAGGTGTTCTTTGTGATTATATTTATCTTCAAAGTACTAAAGTAAATTTTATGATGTCCTTAGGTCACTAATCTTAATCCAGTTACTACAGAATGTGTTACCTAGCAGAAAATTTAAGGATATGCTTTATATTTATTACAGCTTGTTTTCTTTATTCTTGGCCTAATTGTCCAATATTTATTACTAACGAATGCTAATGTGCTCAAATAATTCTCTGAAATACATCCTCCTTTACAGGCACTAAATTAAACTTATTTGGCTCTTCAAAGAATGGATTTGGCTTCAAGCAAAGCGATCTCGATATTTGTATGACAGTTGATGGTCTGGAAACAGCTGAGGTAGCCTTTTTAACATGAGCAACACGACAAGTACAAATAAGTGTGTTTATGGGTGATGCTCAGTTGCACAGTGGGCTGTTTCCCCTTCCTCTTGTTCCCCTTCTCCTCCTCCTGAGGGTTCTCCAAACCTCCAGTACAGATTGGGGGGCAGTGCAGGGGGCAGAAGAAGGGGAGATTACCGTAAATTTCGCTCCATAACACGCAGATTTTTCCTCCTAGGAAGTAAGGGGAAATGTTTGTGCGTGTTATGGAGCGAATGCCTACAGATGGCAGGGGAATCTGCTGCAGTTGTGAGCAGTCCGTGGCTCGCTTTGAAACAGCAAAGCGGGTGTAAGCGGCTCCTGTCAGCTAGCGGAGCCGGGGAGGAGGGAGAGAAGCAGAGCGGGAGTTGGCTGCTTTAAAACAACCCCGTGCTCTCTGTCCCTGCCTGCAGTTTTTTGCTGCCCGATTTTGGATTAGCCACTGTAGGGGCTGTGTGTGTGTGTGCTTGAGCTATCGTTCTCCTCCTCCTGCTTCCCGTTCACTCTCCCTGCGCCCCTGCGCTCTCCCTCCGACTTTAGAATTGACACTGTGTGTGTGTGTGTGTGTGTGTGTGTGTGTGTGTGGGCTCCTTCTCCTTCTCTTGCTTCCGTTCACTCTCCCTGCGCCCCTGCGACTTTAGAATCAACACTCTGTGTGTCTCTGTGTGTGTGAGGGCTCCTTCTCCTTCTCTTGCTTCCATTCACTCTCCCTGTGACTTTAGAATTGACACTCTGTGTGTCTGTTTGTGTGTGTGTGAGGGCTCCTTCTCCTTCTCTTGCTTCCGTTCACTTTCCCTGCGCCCCTGCGACTTTAGAATCAACACTCTGTGTGTCTCTGTGTGTGTGAGGGCTCCTTCTCCTTCTCTTGCTTCCATTCACTCTCCCTGCGACTTTAGAATCGACACTCTGTGTGTCTCTGTGTGTGTGAGGGCTCCTTCTCCTTCTCTTGCTTCCGTTCACTCTCCCTGCGCCCCTGCGACTTTAGAATTGACACTCTGTGTGTCTCTGTGTGTGTGAGGGCTCCTTCTCCTTCTCTTGCTTCCGTTCACTCTCCCAGCGCCCTGCGACTTTAGGGCCAGTTCTGTGTGTGTGTGTGTGTGTGTGTGTGTGTGTGTGTGTTTTGACCTCACTGCGCTTGTTGGGGGAGAGTGTTGGTCGCAATTTTTCTTGATTTGTCTCAGAGTGGTTACTATCATGGTTTCCTTGCCGGGGAGGAGGGAGAGACGCAGAGCCTGCTTGTTCTAAAGGAGCAAAGCCGGAGAGGAGCCTCTCCTGCATTATTAGCAGCATCCTTCTCCACACCCCCCACGTGTGCTCCTTGTCCCTTGAGTTCTTTTCCTTCCCTCCCCACTTAAAACGTGGTTACAAAGCATGGATCCACATGGATCCTCAGGGTTTTTCATTGGGCTACCCCAAACTTACCGTCAGATCACATGTCTGTGGCCACAGCACAAACCACAAAAATCATACATCCACTGTTTCGTTTAGAATATTTTTTTCTTGTTTTCCTCCTCTAAAAACTACGTGCGTGTTATGGTCAGGTGCGTGTTATAGAGCGAAAATTATGGTACATTGTGCCAGCAAAAGTTCATTCCTCTGGAAGACATAGGCTGATCTACTAAGCATCTTTCTCAGGTTTTCCCCCCTAAGCTGATAGTGTTCCATGTGCACACACAGACATGTCTAGTTAATCATAATTTATTCAGTGCAAGAAAACAAGAGAGGCTGATAAATGAGCAGGTTCACTCTTTTAGATTCCAGATAGATTCCAGATAAAGCCACTTTCTTTTTTTTCTTTTTTTACATCAAAGTGGATATTCAGTAATCACCTACAATGCTCAAACAAAAAAGAATTGTACAAGAGCACCTTAGAGACTTCTTCATGCACACGAAAGCTTATACCAAGAACAAACTTAGTTGGTCTCTAAGGTGCTACTGGACAAATTTTTATATATTATATATTGATATATTTTGACTGTGTCAGACCAACACGGCTACCTACCTGAATCTACCACCTACAATGCTGTTGTCGCATTAATACCAGCATAAAACCACCGACATCGCTCCTAAAATAGTAGTGACACCTTGATCATGGTGACTGTTTATTTCTGGGGTTTTAAAAAATTGCACAACTTTCAGCGGCAACTACTTCAGATGTGTGATTGTGGAAAGAAGAATAGACAAAGTCACAACAATTTGCACTTGAAAACAGTCTATTTGTTATGTAAATCTGGTGTACTTGGGTACAGCAACCTATTGCATGGAAGGCAAAAAGGAGACACCTGTGTCTTGCAAGCAACCTGTACACGTTAGTGCTGTTGCTTGTTCACGATGGCCAGTCTTTTCCCAATAGTAGATTGGCCTTGGTTTGTCTCTTGCAGGAAACAGAAAAATGTGTCTTTACAGTGGTGCCTCGCAAGGCGAAATTAATTCGTTCTGCGAGTTGTTTCGTCTTGCAATTTTTTCGTCTTGCGGAGCGCGGATTCCCTGGGTATTAACGGTTGTAAGAAAAAGGAAACAAACTCGCAAGACGTTTTCGTCTTGCGAAGCAAGCCCATAGGGAAAATCGTCTTGCGAAGCAACTCAAAAAACGAAATACCCTTTCGTCTTGCGCGTTTTTTGTCTTACGAGGCATTCGTCTTGCGAGGTGCCACTGTACTTTTCTCCCCCTCCCTCCTAGCCTTTAACAAGAAACTGGAATTATGAAAGGTTTCATTGGGAAGCCGCTTGTGAAATTTTACCTGGATAGCCAGATGAAATCTGACCAGGGCTGTGAGATGTTGAGTGCAACAGCAAGTTTATGTTTGCCGTTTTCTAAATTGGAGGTGCTAAAAGCCGTATGGATTGATCTATTACACAGTCAGGTTCATGATAGAAGAAAAGTGCAGTACAGTGGTGCCCCGCAAGACGAATGCCTCGCAAGACGGAAAACCCGCTAGACGAAAGGGTTTTCCGTTTTGGAGGTGCTTCGCAAAACGAATTTCCTATGGGCTTGCTTCACAAGACGAAAAAGTCTTGCGAGTTCCTGCGGGGGTTTTTTCCTTTCCCCCCCCCCCTTTTTCTAAGCCGCTAATAGCGCTAATCCGCTAAGCCGTCAATGGGCTTGCTTCGCAAGACGAAAAAACCGCTAGATGAAGAGACTCGCGGAACGGATTAATTTCGTCTTGCGAGGCACCACTGTATGAATGAGAGGACCTCTAAAAAAACCCCCCACCCACTGGGTTACATCCAGTGAAGTTGTCCTGTAAGCAAAGGAGTTCTACTCTGCTCTCCTCTCCCGGTGCATCGCTCCCAAATCCAAAATATGGGTTCTACCAGGCCTCTGAAGGGATGGGGGAGCATATATGATGAGGAAGTCCCATTTTGCAGGTGTAAATTTTCTTTTTGTTTTTTACGATTAATTTTAATTAGGTTTTGCCTCTTACAAAAATCTAAAAGAAAAAACATTCCAACAAACAGAACGAAAACATTTTGCAGATGTAACTTCCTGTCTCAGTGGGGCAACTTCACTAGGTCTGCATGTTGTAGCCCTTGATCTGCCTATTGTAATGCTGGCAATTGTAATATTGGGGTGTAATGCTTTTCCTTAAGCTTTGTCGTATTGCTGTGTTTTTAAAGCTTTAAAAAAGGATTCTGGTGTATTTTTAATCACAGGGACTTGACTGTATAAGGATTATTGAAGAACTTGCAAGAGTGCTCAAGAAACATTCAGGTAACTGTTGCTAAAAATGTGGTTGGCTTGTATGTTGTTGTTTTTTAAACCATGCACACAGGAGCATGAATTGTGCGAGGATGTTTGTGAATTTCAGATTCTGCAGATGCAAAACACTCACAAATGGATTTTAAATTTAGGATCAGGCCTTTGATGCACTTTAGCCTCAAGAGCTTTCTAGTATGTCTGAAAAACATAAAGCCACTTGCATTGACTTCTTTTTGCATATCATTTATGTGATAAATGAATGGAGAAATTTAGCTCAGTTATTGGTGGACTGGCCATCTTCCCTGATTTAGCATGCATTCATTTGATTTTTGGTACAGAATCCTAACAATAAATTTTAATTCCCCCCCCCCAAACCCTCCTGGATGCACAATACTTGATAGTATTGGTCTGTCTGCAATAATAGCGATACATTCTTAAAGTCTGTTAGCCCACATATCTGCAACTCTGTCTGCCCTTAGCCATTGGCCCACAGTCAAAACAAAAACATGCAAGTTAGTTGCCATAAAGTGTGAAAATCTGTTCTTGCAATGACCTAAAATGGTGGTGGTGGAATAAACCTAACAAAAAAAAAATAGCACAATTAGCATAGCTTTGTCTGCATAAAATGATGAAGATATTAAATTTCGGAGGAATAATAATAATGAAGTCGGGTCTTCTTGTAGCCAGGCTGCTAGCACTTCATAGATATTTCTAAAGCTAAAAACAATACACTAGACAGATCTGTGTGGATTCATGTTGTTCTCTTTTGGAAGAACATTGTCATTGTCAGCTTGCTCATAGTTACCGTATTTTTCGCCCTATAGGACGCACTTTTTCCCCTCCAAAAATGAAGGGGAAATGTGTGTGCGTCCTATGGGGCAAATGCAGGCTTTCGCTGAAGCCTGGAGAGTGAGAGGCGTCGGTGCGCACCGACACCTCTTGCTCTCCAGGAAGCTATCCGCAAGCCTTGCGTGCCCGGGGGATCTCCCCCTGGGAGCGCAAGGCTTGCGGGCGGCAGCCTGCAGTGCGGAGCACGGGGCGCCCTTTGGAGGATGCCCCGTGCTTCGTGCAGGTGTCGGCAAGCCTTGCGCACCGGGGGGAACTCCCCCGGGCGCGCACAGCTTGCGGGCGGCAGCCGGCAGCGCGGAGCACGGGGCGCCCTCCGGAGGACGCCCCGTGCTTCGCGCAGGTGTCTGCAGCCCGGCGCGTGGGGCACCCTGAAGCAGAGTGCCCCTCGTGCCTGGCAGACATCGGCCAGCCCCACAAGCTCTGGGGACAGCGGGGAGGCGCAGCGCCGTCATCCCACTGTTCCCTGACCTGGTTTTGGGGGGGAAATAAAGGGGGGGAATTCCTTTATTTCCCCCCCAAAAAAGTAGGTGTGTCCTATGGGACAGAGCGTCCTATGGGACGAAAAATACGGTAATTAGGGCTGCCATACGTCCGGAATCCACCATACATAGGCGAGATTTATCCACCGAAAATGGCCTCTGGGTGGAATTGTCAAAACTGGACAAAGTGTATAGGAAAACCCAGGCATGTTGTAGCCCATAGCTTTAAAACATTATAAGGCATTCGTAGAGTGTGCTAGCCAGGGCTTTTCCTGAAATGACTGTGCTCCATAATACACTCAGCACTCCCCTGTGGGTGTAAATTGCAGAAAAAGATCAATAGTAGTGTGCAAGTTGTCTGTCTTCTGTTACTGTTCTTCACATTGAGGAATCCCTGATAAGCTTCCATGGAACTCTAGGCTTCCTAAGTATGTCTTGGAACATGATTGAAAACCACTGCCAAAAATGAGATGTGTGCAGTTCAGTGAGATGTATTCCTGTATAGGGTTGTGGCCTAAGTATCATTGTGTACTTAACAATGCTGAATTTCAGCCAACATCATTCCCACGGAGTTCAACTGGTATAAATCTTCATTTTTGTACTTCCATAGGTCTAAGAAATATATTACCGATAACAACTGCTAAAGTGCCAATTGTCAAGTTCTTTCATGTACGAAGTGGTCTTGAAGTAGACATCAGCTTGTATAATACATTGGTAAGAACATCTCCTAGTTGAAATTGAAGCACTTCTTCAAATAGCCACTGGAGATATAGCAAATGGGATATGGGGCTACTGTTATGGAGGAAAAACAGCTTTCCAAATTACATTGATGAGTTCTTCCGTATTTATGATGAACAGAAATGGGGTTCATGTGGACAACTGATCAACAGAGTTTGGGAAATAAAAAAATAAATATGTCAAGGTAGTTACTTCAGTGTCTTGTAGAAATGGTTGGTATTAAAATCTGACCAAACATGCACTGTGATTTTCACTGTGATATTTTAAAAACAAGGTTGTTTAATTTTTAGATAGCAAGTAAAAAAAAAATGTGGTTGTGGTGTACATGCTCATTCCACATTCCAATTGCATGCTTCTGAAATAATGCTGTTTCTGTTGACTGAGGTATTTCAGAGAGCTTTCCAAGTCATACAGTTGCTGTCCTCCTTCACCAATCCATCTCAAAATTCTAATCTCATTTCTTTCTAGGCTCTGCATAACACAAGACTCTTGTCCTCTTATGCAGCTGTTGATCCAAGAGTAAAATATCTCTGCTATACAATGAAAGTCTTCACAAAGGTACATCAATGTTCTAGTTAACTGGGGGAGAAATAGTGACAGCCGTTAAGTTTTTCTACTAATTTCTACTCCACCCCTCTTTTCAGATGTGTGATATTGGTGATGCATCTAGAGGCAGCCTATCTTCCTATGCCTATACTCTAATGGTGCTCTACTTCCTTCAGCAGAGAAACCCTCCTGTCATTCCTGTTCTTCAAGAGGTACACACTTTAAGCCTGTGTGTGTTTGTGCACAACATTGTGCATAGGGACTTTGCCTTTCCCTCCTTCTTGTAGCCCCTAGTAAAAGTAAAGGGTCCCCTGACCATTAGGTCCAGTCGTGGCCAACTCTGGGGCCGACTCATCTCGTTTTATTGGCCAAGGGAGCCGGCGTATAGCTTCTGGGTTATGTGGCGAACCAGAGCAGCGCACGGAAATGCCGTTTACCTTCCTGCCGGAGCGGTACCTATTTATCTACTTGCACTTTGACATGCTTTCGAACTGCTAGGTTGGCAGGAGCAGGGACCGAACAACGGGAGCTCACCCCGTCGCAGGGATTCGAACCGCCGACCTTCTGATCGGCAAGCCCTAGGCTTTGTGGCTTAACCCACAGCGCCACCCGCGTCCCACCTTGTAGCCCCTACAAACACTCAAAAACTGCTCTGCACTGCCGGGAGACCCTCTGGAACAGATTTTGGGAATGCGGTGGGGGCTGGGGAAGAGAGGAAAGCGAAGTCCTGTTGCAGGACTGGACTTTTGCTTGCACAGCATTGGATTCTACCCTGTTATGCTTGCACACTCACTTGAAAACATCTCAAAAGCACTAAGCTCCTGCCCTGATAGTCTTAATATTTATTTTCTTAGATATACCAAGAGCCAAAGAAACCCGAAATTCTAGTTGATGGCTGGAATGTCTATTTCTTTGACAAAACAGATGAACTGGTGAGTGGCTAATACAAAAACAACTCTGCTATGTAATCTTAAGTAAAGTTACACTCCTAACCTTTTTAATGAGGTCAAACTGGCCATGGGAAATTGGGGGGGGGGGGGGAATAAGTAAGTTTGCTCAGACTTAACGAAGTATGTTACCTTGTGTTTCATGATCCCAATTGTAACTTTTTATAAACTGCAGAGGACATTGTGAGACTGTTGATCATTTTTTACCTCAATTGTATGGAATGAAAAAAGGGCAGTACTGTGCTCATAAGATCCTAAAGATCTAGTGGCCTCTTAAAATGATGTTTAAGTTATTCATTAATATTTATGTCAACAGATACTTAGATCAGAACCAGTTCTGTTTATTTTCTTCATTCATTGCATTTAGCTACTTCCTTTTTGCCAAGATAGAAAGAAAACATTATGAGAGCATACACAGTGAAATGTAGAATGTGTTGGCGACAAGGAAAAATATATAGATATAAAAGGAGTTTGGGACAAGTCTTATTTGGTGAGAGAACTCCAGCAGAGAGTTTAAATCAAAAATATTCAACCAAGTGTGGAAATATAGTCTGTTAGACCTTTAAAATATGCCCTTCTAAGTTCCTTCCAAAGATTCCCTCTTTCCCTTGCATAGAAAAAGACCACATGTTTGGTAAGATAAAAATGGTTCAGATTCATGGTTCAGATTCATGTTGCATAGGCAGTAAAACTTAGTTTAATTCCAAACTGGTGAAAGTTCCTAAATTATTGGTACAGGAACTTAAAAGAGGCTTGTTAGAGCCATGTGGCTGGAGGCAGCAGCTCAGAACTCTTTGCACACTGGAGTTCACATGTAGGCTAGAGGGAAACAAAGGCTTGATTATTAGTAATTCCTGAGGTGAGCTAAGCCTGGCAGGACAGCTTACTCTATGGTCTTAACCCCTTCATTAATTAGACTTAAACATGTTGATTATATGAGGCAGATTATCCCACAGAACATTGTTGATTTACTTAAGTATTAGTTTATGTGTGTGCAAAAATATCACTGCAAAGGCTTTTGGGGCGTTAATAAAAGTAAGACCCTAAAAAACCCCTTACAAACCTGAATTGTGGTGTATATGTTTAGCAGTTAGAACCTTCCTTACATGAACCATCAAAACAGTTTCATTCTTATCACACCTATTTGCAGAATTCATGTTGGAAATGCTTGCCAATCAAGTAGATGGGGTCATTATAACCCATCATTTATTTGGTAGCTCATGATTGGCAAAATATTTGCAGCCAGATCCGAGGATCTCAGCAGACGTAAGATTTGCTAGCAGTTCTCAGTTAGGAACCCTCCAATTTACTTAAATTAGTAGAAGACTTGTATCCATCCTTCCAATCCAATGATTCTCAATGTGTCTTACGATATATTGTAATAATTTACATAAACACAAATTCAATACCTTGACAGCCCAGCAGCCCACTGGATAGAGCTAAGCCATGGGTAGGCAAACTAAGGCCTGGGGGCTGGATCTGGCCCAATCGCCTTCTCATTCCAGCCCGCGGACGGTCCAGGAATCAGCGTGTTTTTACATGAGTAGAATGTGTCCTTTTATTTAAAATGCATCTCTGGGTTATTTGTGGGGCATAGGAATTTGTTCATTTCCACCCCATCCCCCCCAAAAAAAGGTCTGAGGGACAGTAGACTGGCCCCCTGCTGAAAAAGTTTGCTGACCCCTGGGCTAGTGTGTGCTTCTCTTTAGCCTGGCAGACCCAGGGTAACTGGCAAATTGACCCTTTCTACAAGTGGGAACAATTCACACATCTAGGCAAAGAGTGACAAGAGATCAGTAAATTGCATGCTATTGTCTACACCTGAAAAAGATATATACATATATATATTTCACTTCCAGCCTACAGTTTGGCCAGACTTTGGTAAAAACAAAGAATCCATTGGTGAATTATGGCTAGGACTTCTCCGTTTCTATACTGAAGAATTTGATTTTAAAGAGCACGTTATCTGCATCCGAAGAAAAAGTTTGCTTACAACATTCAAGAAGCAGTGGACTTCAAAATACATAGTTATTGAAGGTATTCCTCTAAATTCTGAGAGCTTTATTCGTCATTTAACAAATATATTTGAACAAAAGGGCCAAGTTTGGTAAAATCCTTAGTTTCTGTTGGGAGAGTAATACAGTTAAAGGTCTGTCACAGTATAGGCAGCAAACTGCTCGAAGGAATTTGCATTTTAGCAACCTGATTCGAAAAGTATTGTACAGTGGTGCCTCGCAAGACGAAAAGAATCCGTTCCGCGATTCTCTTCATCTAGCGGTTTTTTCGTCTTGCGAAGCAAGCCCATTGACAGCTTAGCGGATTAGCGCTACAGCTGTCAAGCGGCTTCCAGCGATCAGCTGTTAAGCGGCTTAGGAAAAGGGAGGGGAGTGAAAAAAAACCGCGGGGACTCGCAAGATTTTTTCGCCTTGCAAAGCAACCCCATAGGGAAATTCGTTTTGCAAAGCGCCTCCAAAACGGAAAACCCTTTCGTCTAGCGGGTTTTCCGTCTTGCGAGGCGTTCATCTTTCGGGGCACCACTGTACTGGCAAATTAGTTTTAAAAATACACCGCAAGCTGTTGTATGAACACAGCATCATGAGCTGTGATGCCACAGTTATTGGATGCTGACTGTAGACTAGCAATGCCTTGGCACAACTGCCACTTTGCTCAACTGAATATGGGAGGGGGGACCTAGGACCCTTACCAGCAGGGGTGGGAAGAGACAGCAGACACCGCAGGTATGTTGCAGGTATGTGGGAAGAGACAGCAGACACCGCAGGTATGTCAGCACTTAGTGGAGAGCCCCACCTGGCATGAATCCAGATGAGATCACTGACTTGCCCAGAACATTGCTGTCCACCTGACAATAATGCACCTGCACAGTATGCTTCCTGATGCCTTCTGAGAAGGGTACCACGTTCCCTTTTCTTCTTTGACACTCATCTGTGGAAGCGTCTAGTCCATGAAAAAGCTGCCCCATACATTGAGATTAAGGAGGCTAGGCATTATAGGGATGCAGGTGGCGCTGTGGTCTAAACTACTGAGCCTCTTGGGCTTGCTGATCAGAGGGTTGGTGGTTTGAATCCGCACAACGGAGTGAGCTCCTGTTGCTCTGTCCCAGCTCCTGCCTAGCTAGCAGTTCGAAAGCACACCAGTACAAGTAGATAAAGGGGTACCAGTGGCGGGATGGTAAACAGTGTTTCTGTGTGTTCTGGTGTTCACGGTGTTCCGTTGCGCCAGAAGCGGTTTAGTCCTGCTGGCCACATGACCCAGAAAGCTGTCTGTGGACAAATGCCAGCTCCCTCGGCCTGAAAGCGAGATGAGTGCTGCACCCCCATAGTTGTCTTTGAGTGGACTTAACCATCAAGGGGTCCTTTACCTTTAGGCTAGGCATTATGTTAAACAATGGGATGTGAGATATAGGGGGAAGGAAACACCAATACACCAAGTTAGGTAAAGGTAAAGGACCCCTGAACAGTTAAGTCCAGTTGCAAACGACTCTGGGGTTGCGGCGCTCATCTCGCTTTACTGGCTGAGGTAGCCGATGTTTGTCCGCAGACAGCTTCCGGGTCATGTGGCCAACATGACTAACCCACTTCTGGCAAAGCCAGAGCAGCACACGGAAACACCATTTACTTTCCCATCGGAGTGGTACCTATTTATCTACTTGCACTTTGACGTGCTTTTGAAGTGCTAGGTTGGCAGGACTGAGAATGGGAGCTCACCCCGTCATGGGGATTCAAACCGCCGACCTTCCGATGGGCAAGCCAAAGAGTCTCAGTGGTTTAGACCACAGCGCCACCTGCATCCCTAGACCCCAAGTTAGATTGGTATATAAAGTGGACTGATGGAGGTGTTTTGTAGTATGCCATCATTGGACACTGAACTTGCTTCCTTTAATCCTCCCTTCTGTGTCTTATGAAGTGTCATGGGCCATGCTAGGTACGTGATATTGGCCATCAAAGGGCAGCCTTTTATAACTCCAGCTTTCTTGCATATCTTGTTGCCTCGATTTGCATTTGCTCTAGCTTTCCCTTGAATAGACATAGAATATTATTGGCTAGCTGTCAGGGAGCTCACGCTAGTAATCCCCAAGTGACTAGTTCTGTTTGGTTGTGCAGTGTTATCTGTATAATCCCTGCATCTCTATTCTTAATAAACTACGGTATTTTTCGCTCTATAAGACGCACCAGACCACAAGACGCACCTAGTTTATGGAGGAGGAAAACAAGAAAAAAAATATTCTGAATCTCAGAAGCCAGAACAGCAAGAGGGATCGCTGCGCAGTGAAAGCAGCAATCCCTCTTGTTGTTCTGGCTTCTGGGATAGCTGCGCAGCCTGCATTCGCTCCATAAGACGCACACACATTTCCCCTTACTTTTTAGGAGGGAAAAAGTGAGTCTTATAGAGCAAAAAATACGGTAGTAAATACAAGGATCGGGCACGCTTTAATGGTGGTTCTTTTTCTGCCTGCTCCCTCTGCCTGTGGATTACTATACAGGTGTCTCCCCACTTGCGTGCGATCAGCATGCACATTCCCACTCACACATGCGCTGTTTTTGGCGCCAAAAGATGGTATGGTGGGAGCGGAATGGGGGAATCTCCACTCGCTCTGCTTGGTGGCCGCAAACAGAACCCCTGAGTAAGTAGAGGTTCCCCTGTACTACAGTTTTTTCTCCTCTATACATGTTTTTTTTTTTTTTTGCAATAGAATGATTGGCTTAGTTTTTCAGTTTGAACAAGTGTTGCTTTCTTGTTGAAGGTTTTTCCTCTTCTTGTCATCAAAATCTTAGATCAGTGTTTTCCCTTTCTTTGTACATGAGGAAGGGGAAGTAATCTGTTTTATAAATGTGGCTCAGCATTAAAAATGTAACCAGCATTCCCACTGGTTTTTTTGTTCTTTGGATTCTGTTTGTTCACGAGCTATTTTAATATGGGGTTTGTTAAAACCTGCAACACCCTTCTTGCAGATCCTTTCGACCTGAATCACAATCTTGGAGCCGGTTTGTCAAGAAAAAGTAAGTGATTGCCATAAATTATGTTGTACAGAGATATACTTTTATATGACTCTGTTTCCATTTAATTGATCATTGTTTTTGTTTTGATTACTCTAGTGACAAACTTTATAATGAAGGCTTTTATAAATGGTAGGAGGGTGTTCGGCACCCCGGTAAGAGGATTTCCTAAAGAATACTCTTCAAAGATGGTGAGTGTGTTAGATTTCTAACAACATTTTATTAAGATGTTCTATGCTGTATTGTACTGCATTACAATTTGAATTATATAGATAAGAAATAAAAGTACCTACAAAAATAAAGTTTAAAATCATTATAAATATTTAATATGGACACCCTGCAAACTACCTGAATTCAGTTTGTGAGCCACACTTTAGGAACCCTGTCTTGGATGTTTCACTAGTCCTTACTGAAATTTTCAAACACAGGAATATGCAACCAGTAGTGTTTGCTTGTTTTGCACTAGTCAGAAAGAATTGCCCATTTCAGTTCAATGCTAACATTTTGTATTTTTGTTAGGAATATTTTTTTGACCCAGAGGTGCTGACAGAAGGCGAACTGGCCCCAAATGATAGATGTTGCAGGATTTGTGGTAAAATTGGGCATTTCATGAAAGACTGTCCCATGCGGAGAAAGTAAGTACACTTTGCCTCGCTGAAGGATAATATGCCTCTAATTGTGCAGATTTTTTTTACTGACAGTAGTGCAGACATAACGTTCCCCATTTCCTAACCATTGTTAGCGGATTGGAAATATTATGAGTGCACTGGGGAACGTTGGGTGTGAAACCCCTTGGTGTAGTAATTCTTAGCACATATAAATGCTTTAGTGTGACATTTAGCAAGCCTTAAGGGAATTTTAGTACATTTTTTCATATTCAGGCTGCCTTAAGATAAATTTTACTGTGATTCATGCATTCTTAGACCCAGAAGACGGCATGAGAGTGAAAACCAAAGATACACAGAAAATAAAGAAAAAAGAAGTAAAGAGGAAAAAGAGACCCCTGTTAAAATTGCAGAAAGAGATGTCCTGCTAAAAGATGGGAGATTGCAGATATGTACACCTAACAAAAGCAAATTGGGTAGGGGAGCAATGGAAACTGCAAAAGAGAAGACACCCAAGCAGCCAGCAGAGAAATGGAAGCGACAGGAAGACAGAGAAAAGCGTTGCTTTATTTGTGGAAGGGAAGGACATATTAAAAAAGAGTGCCCTCAGCACAAAGGAGCTGCAGGTACTCAACCCTACAATAATAGTGTTCATGGTACTAAAAATATGTTTTAAGGTCAACTGGGAATTTTAGTTACACTTGTGGGCTTCTTTTCTTTTCTCTTCTCTTTTCTCTTTTCTTTTCTTTGCAGACGAGGGCAACCAATATGATGTTTTTTAAAAAAAATTCAAGAAACAGGATATAAGCTTAAGCGTAACATTATCAAAACAATTAGTTCCCCCTCCTCCCACAATGGATGAATGCAGTAAATTGTCCCATAAAACTTTTCTAAAGTTGTGGTTCTGAAATACTTTTCAGTAGAGAGAGTAAATGTTTTCAGATGTTTTGTTTGATTCCTAGGAGTGGCTGGTAGCTTTTTAACCATTTCCCTTTATGCCCTTTCCTTGTTGAAAAGCTCCCCCACCAAAGCTGCCCCCCCCCTTAGGAAGAGAGAGAGAGAGAGAGAGAATAAAAGCAGCCAAAGATATGTGATATTTTCAATGGGAGCATGGGGCAAGGAAAGCCCCTACTTCAAATGGCAGCCTTCGTGGTTGTCAAATACAAAGCCAGCGGGTGGGGGAATTTATTTTTATTTTTTAAAAAATAAATAAATCAGAACTGCCCTGAAGGAAGAAAAATAATAATTTTGAAAGTTGACCTTTGGCATGCTTTTTACTGTTCCAATTAATAGGTGGATTTTTCCAAAGTAGATTTTTCTTGTAAGGTAAATTTTAATCTCATAGGATTTTAACGTTCCTAGGTGCCTTGAAGTTGGAAAGTCCGTGTGGGTCCCCTTTATCCAGTGTTGTTAAGCATTCTGGTCGATTGAATCAGGTAAACAGTTACCACGTGTGATTTATTTATTTTAAAGTGAAAAATTAACTTTTGGCCGCATAGCACAATTCTTATTTTAAATGTTATGCTGCTATTACATCTTGCAATAACTATCTTCAAATGGTCACTCCTGGCTCTTCTTTTTAAGGGACTGCTTTTACAAGAAGAAAAAAAGAAACAGAAAGGAAGAATATTCTTGAGTCCCCAATCAGGTTTGTGAACTAGACTTGGCCTATGCATAGCATTCTGCACGCATGAGAATCAGCTGGTCGTTTGGTGTACTGGAGCATTCTTCACAAGTCCCTTGCACAGCACTCCACCCGTCACATCTTTACCTGTGGGGCTCCCTTTGAAGGTGAACCAGAAACTGCAATTAATGCAGAATGCAGCAGCTAGACTGGTGACTGGAAGTGGCCGCCGGGACCACATAACACTGGTCCTGAGAGATCTGCATTGGCTCCCAGTACGTTTCCGAGCACAATTCAAAGTGTTGGTGCTGACCTTTAAAGCCCTAAATGGTCCTGTATACCTGAAGGAGCATCTCCACCCCCATTGTTCAGCCGGGACACTGAGGTCCAGCTCCAAGGGCCTTCTGGCAGTTCCCTCACTGCGAGAAGTGAGGTTACAGGGAACCAAGCAGAGGGCCTTCTCGGTAGTGGCGCCTGCCCTGTGGAATGCCCTCCCATCAGATGTCAAGGAAATAATCAGCTATCCTATTTTTAAGACATCTGAAGGCAGCCCTGTTTAGGGAAGTTTTCAATATTTAATGCTGTATTGTTTTTAACACTCGATTGGGAGCTGCCCAGAGTGGCTGGGGAGACTCAGCCGGATGGGCGGGGTATAAATCATAAATTATTATTATTATTATTATTATTATTATTAACCTGTCCCGCTCTTGGTGTCATGTTGTATCAGGTGTGGGTTAGGTGGGTGTGGCTTGGCAAAAATAGCCCTGCAGGCCAAATGGGGAAGTCTGGTGGGCCAGAGGTTCTCCACCCTGGTCTAGAAGAACCAACAGAGTTGGGGTCCCCTCTCCTTCCATCAGAGTGATCAAGACAGCACTAGTAAATAACAAAACCAGTTGAAATAGATCCAGACAAAGTCTTATCCCAGAATGCCTGCATTTGCACGGCCACCACAACTCAAGCACTTCAACAAAGAATGGGATACTTGGAGCTTTCCCATAGCTGCTGCAATATTTGACATCTACAGAGGCTTTGTATGAAGCACTAGATTGGAAACTTCAAGAGAAACAAATTTAGTGACAGAATGTATGGGCAGAAATAACGGTCCAAAGAAAGGAATACAGAAGTGGAGGCATGCTGGTGCCGCTGGATAAATATACCTTGAGATCATGACAGAGACATGCTTAGAGAAAACAAAGAAGGTGCTTTAGTGTAGATGTGTAACAGGAGGTTACAGTCAAAGACATGGTGGGTAGCTTGGAATAGACTTGGAAGTGTCCAAGTGCCCCGTTTTTCTTGGCTCTGCTGAGTTTGCATCATTGTAACCTAAAAACATATGTTACTAAAAAATTAACTAGTTTGGTTTCTACCTATTTACTCATTTTTGTGGTCTTTCTCCCCATATACAGGCAGCCTTTCCAGTAAATATATGACTCAGGGAAAAGCTTCACAGAAGAGGCCTCATCAAGATTCATGAGGGATCGAAGCAATCTTACGTTGCAATACAGACCGTCCATTTCCTTAAATGTTTATTTTCTTTATAGCCTCCAGGTTCACAAAACAGCAGCACAAACAGTCTTCAATATAAGTTTAAAGAAAACACATTTTATTTTAATTAAATTGCTAAAGATAAAAAGCAATGGATTTTAATGTTTGTTCATACCATGAATCCCAGCTCTTAATAGATGAGCATTTTAATAGAAAACCATGTTTTTGTATTTACTAGGTAAAACATGTAGATCAGGGAGGTTCCTAACTCAAACCACTTCTAAGAGTTTCTACATTCGATCAGAATGTTTTGAGTGCACTTAAATGATGTGCAAGCCAAATATAGTGTCTCCTTCAAAATATTATATTTGAAGGATTAAAAGGGTATTTATTAATTATGATCATTTACTGATTCCTTGCGTAAAAGTGTTTTGAAATGTTTCTGGATTGCTACTGCTGTATTTGCAAATATTTTAATCTGTGGGGAGCTAACACATGGACGTAAGCAAACTTTTATGTAAAATCTCTGTAGAAAAGCAGTGCCATTGAATGCATTCTTCCCTTTGTTGTTTTATGGTTTGATATGCTGCTGTGCTTCTGTACGGAGAGACTGAGAGGCTGGTTCTGTTTGCTGCTGCTGTAATATTTTCCCATTGTCTGCAACACACAAAAAACACAAAACTCCTATAAGGAAACAAGAGGTATATTTGGCAGTTAAAATGAATCCACTTCTGCTTTATGAAGAAGATCCACGAAGTAGACAAGGATTTGCTTTTTTATTGTCATCAAGGCTTAATGTCAGGTTTTCTGGATATGGTACAACATACCCCTTTCCAGGAAAAATATACAACAAAAAATTAGGCCACTGTTATTTATGACCTTGAAATAAACCAACCAAGTGAAAACTTTAAAGTTCCTTTTTTTTGTATTGTATGAATCATAAAGAAGATTTGGTCTTATTTATTAGTTACTCATCCTTTCAATGTATCCTTCCAAGGCAGGTTGCACAAAACATTAGACTTTACATTTTTTATTTTAAAAAAAGAGAGAACAATGTCCTCATATAACAAGTCATCCGGGTCGTTCCTACAGAGCAGTTGGTGGTAAGAATGGCCTTGTGGTGTGGAGGGAAAAGTCCAGTAAGAGCCGCTTGCTTCCCTCTTGCACTATAAACTGTTACAGGTATTCCAGTTGAAACTAATAATTTTTCAGAGTTGGTTTGGCTTTTCAAAGGATGTAAAACATTAAGTAATTGGCTTCACTGACAATCTCTGATCTGGAGATGAGTCAATGGAAATCAGGTAGACAGAAATCAGAAGTTACTCATCCTTGGAATATCACTTTCAGTGGGATGGACTGCATGCGTCCAAGTCTCTGCTGTTTAAAGTACTACAGCACAGATAGACAATTTCTGCATTTGGTTGTACTTCAGGCTTTTTCTTACAATTCCTGACACTGTACATTTAAGTAAGCATCTGAGCAGTTGACCTGCTATGCAGAGCTTGATATGCTATGCTCCGCCGTGACCTCCCTGCCAATTTAGATACAGTGACTGAACTGGAGGCCCCTCAACTGACTTCAGGTCCAGTGTTGGACCATTTCGATCGGATACTCCCTACTGATGTGGATAGATTCCTCCAAGTTGGTAGGCCCACCACCTGCCTCCTTGATCCGTGCCCGTCTTGGCTGATTAGGGAGTGTCCAGATGTTGCGCGGACCCCTCTGGTTGAAATTATCAATTTGTCCCTTGACACGGGGACATTCCCAGGGGAACTGAAGGAGGCAGTGGTGTGTCCACTCTTAAAAAAAACTTCATTAGATCCCTTAGACCTATCCAATTACCGCCCAGTTTCAAATCTTCCATACCTGGGTAAGGTAATTGAGAGAGCGGTTGCTGAACAGCTTGGTAGGTTTCTGGAGGAAACATCGGCATTAGATCCATTTCAGTCCGGTTTCCGTCCTGGTTTTGGGACGGAGACGGCTCTGGTTGCCCTAACAGATGATCTCCGTAGACAACTGGATCGAGGCGGGTCAGGACTGCTGATCCTTTTAGATTTGTCAGCAGCCTTTGACATGGTCGATCATGATCTTCTGGACCACCGCCTCGCAGACGTGGGGATACAGGGCATAGCCCGTAACTGGTTGTGATCTTTTATCTCTGGTCGGGGACAGAGGGTGGCACTAGGGAGGGAAATGTCGAACCACTCCTTGGTGTGTGGAGTGCCGCAGGGCGCAATTCTCTCCCCAATGCTTTTTAACATCTTTATGCGCCCCCTTGCCCAGATTATCCGGAGCTTTGGGCTGGGCTGTCACCAATATGCTGATGACACTCAGCTCTATCTGCTGATGGATGGCCACACTGACTCGGCCCCGAACACACTGACCAGATGTTTGGAAGCTGTGGCTGGATGGTTTCGTGGGAGCCGATTGAAACTAAATCCTTCGAAGACAGAGGTCCTATGGCTAGGTCGGGATGGCATGGGGATGAGGGACCAACTCCCTTCTCTTGCGGGGGCCCAATTAGTGCCATTGCCTTCCGTTAAGAGTTTGGGTGTAATCCTTGACGCCTCCCTTTCCATGGAGGCGCAAGTTACAGCAACAGCCAAGGCGACATTTTTCCACCTTCGCCGCATCAAGCAGTTGGTCCCTTACCTTTCCCGCCCCGACCTGGCCACAGTGATCCATGTGATGGTCATCTCCAGGCTTGACTACTGTAATTCGCTCTATGCGGGGCTGCCCTTGAAGCTGTCCCAGAAACTCCAGCGGGTACAGAATGCTGCAGCGAGGCTCCTCACGGGGTCTCTGCCATGGAAGCATATTCACCCAGTGCTTTTCAAGCTGCACTGGCTCCCGGTGGAGTACAGGGTCAGATTTAAGGTGCTGATTTTGACCTTTCAAGCCCTTCACGGCCTTGGACCCTCGTACCTACGGGACCGTCTCTCCTGGTATGCCCCACGGAGAGCCTCAAGGTCCATAAATAGCAACACCCTAGTGGTCCCAGGCCCTAAGGAAGTCAGATTGGCTTCAACCAGAGCCAGGGCCTTTTCAACTCTGGCTCCGGCCTGGTGGAACGCTCTGCCTCATGAGACCAGGGCCCTGCAGGATCTGATTTCTTTCCGCAGGGCCTGTAAGACAGAGTTGTTCCACCTGGCCTTTGGCTTGGAGCCAATTTGATTCCCTCCCTCTCTTTTTTCCCCTTTCTTTTCCTTCTCCTGCGATGAGGCTACATTTTAATATTTTAATGTTCCATTATTTTAATGTTGTATTTTATTTTTGTTTTTAAGTTGTAATCATTCATCTTGTTTTTATTATTGCTTGTAAGCTGCTCTGAGCCCGGCCTTGGCTGTGGAGGGCGGGGTATAAATAAAAAATAATTATTATTATTATTATTATTATTATTATATACAATTTGCAAACGTTTAGTAAGTTTAGTCACTATGTTGTATGTCAAAATCTCTCTGATCAACTGGTGGAAGTATAAAAATTACTGTGAAGCATTTCTAATCACATGTCCCCAATATCTTTAGATCATAGTAGAACTTGGTTCTGTTTAATAGGTTTTCACGCCACCTTTGACGGATGCCCTCAAAGTAGTGTTTACAAAAGTGAAACCTTGTTCATATAAGCTCCTTTATGACCCAGCAAACTGGCTTTCTTCTGGAATGTGTGGTTCAAGGATAGCTGTAGAATAAAGGATGTCTGTTAACAGCAGTCTGCCCCAGCCTGGTGTCTTTTAAATATTTTAGATCATAACTCCTCTTAGCCCCAGCTAGCATAGGTGGTGATCAGAAAGAATGGGAGCTTTAGCCCTAAACAAGGCAACTAGGTTCAGAGGCCAAATTCCAGAACCCAGAAAGGATCCCGCTCCACCTACAACAGGAATAGTTTAGCAGGTATTACAACCTGGGTCAAATAACTTTTTTGCATATCCTCCTCTTGGATGTATTGTGCATACTAAAACGGACTGCTTTCCGGAAAGCTGCGGGAACTGAAAACAACAGCAGACCTGAGGAAAATGAGTCAGTCTGCCAAAACTTAATTAATGGTTCTGAATTCATGATATTGCAATTGGCAGTGGGACACGTGTGGCTCTGTGGTCCAAACCACTGAGCTTCTTGGGTTTGCTGATCAGAAGGTCAGCGGTTTGAATCCCCGTGACGGAGTGAAGCTCCCGTTGCTTTGTCCCAGCTTCTGCCAACTTAGCGGTTTGAAAGCACACCAGTGCAAGTAGATAAATAGGTACCACTGTGGCAGGAAGGTAAATGGCGTTTCCGTGCGCTCTGGCACTCGTCATGGTCCTCCATGCGCCAGTAGCGGCTTAGTCCTGCTGGCCACATGGCCCAGAAAACTGACTGTGGCTCCCTCCGCCTGAAAGCGAGATGAGCGCCACAACCCCCGAGTCGCCTTTGACTGGACTTGACCATCCACGGGTCCTTTACCATTTACTGCAATTGGTCAAAAGGCCTCTCAGTTAATTTATTCAACAATCCTATTGAACGAAATGCCAAATTACGGTATGCCTTTAAGAGTGCAGCTCATTCTACCAAGTTACAGGGAACCAGCCTTCTCGGTGGTGGCACCCAGCCTGTGGAACACTCTCCCACCAGATGTCAAAGAGAAAAACAAGTACCAGACTTTTAGAAAACATCTGAAGGCAGCCCTGTTTAGGGAAGCTTTTAATGTTTAATAGGTTATTGTATTTTAGTGTTTGGTTGGAAGCCGCCCAGAGTGGCTGGAGAAACCCAGCCAGATGGGCGGCGTATAAATAATAAATTATTATTATTATTATTATTATTATTATTATTATTATTATTATTATTATTATACCTTTGCTCAAAGGGTAGTCTCACTGCACTGAATGGGATTAACTCCCAAGTACCTAAGATTGAGGCACCCCAAAATAAAAGAATGCAACCTGGGTTTCTGACGTACCTCAATGCGCGTGGGGTTTTTTAATAAGATTAATAATTTATTTAATTTAAAATAAGTTTTAAATAAGACAAAGCAAATGTTTTGTTTTTCCTATTGTTATTGCGCCAACTACGTCCTCCTGAGTATTACACCTCCGCGCAGAGAACTAATCCCGGCGACCCTCGGCCTCGTATCCCTCCGCAGCGAGCGAGCCGCTCTCTCTCCTCAAGGGCCGGAATCGAATTCTTCCCGCCTCTCCCGCTCCTCCTCTCTCCGCTGATTGGTCAGCCATCCTGAGAAGGACGTGGGGGGGAGGGGGAGGAGAGAGAGCGCGCGAGACTTCCCACTGGCCCGCTGCGTACCCAATAGGAGCGCGCCGTCCTTAAGCTCCCGCCCCCTCCAGTGACGCCACCCGCGCGCCGTGACGTCGAGCTGCGCGTCGCTCCGTGCGCCGTGTCCATGGACAACCTCGGAGGACGGGGCTGACAGGGCGGAGCGGGAGAGATGGCCTCTTCCATGGTCAGAGCCACCGTTCGGGCCGTGAGCAAGAGGAAGATTCAGGCCACGAGAGCCGCCCTCACACTGGTCAGTCCTTGAGGGGGGGGGGTGAGGGAAGGCGGGTGCGCGCGCACCTCACCTTTCGCTTGGGGGCGGGGCTTCTCGACCCTCCGCTGGCCGGTAAACAAGAGGACTGCGCAGGCGCAGTTGCGGTGTGTTCCAGGGGCTGTGAGGGGGGGTCTGGGGGAGGGGCACATCACGAACTGGTGGTGGCAGGCGGAAGTTCGCAGGGTGAAGCGTTTCCCCTCGTTGCCTCTGTTGGTAGATGCCATTCGCCACAGGAGGGAAGGAGGGAGATCTTGCGCTGTTCCTCATGCAGGTTATCTTGCAGGGCCCTTTCATGCAGTCCCGTTGGTTCCCAAGCCTTTGTTTTAAAGGAATTTTACTGGGGAAAGCGATGTTTCCGCTAAGGTGGCCCAGATACATAATAATAATAATGGTATCAATTTATTATTTATACAGTGGTACCTCGGGTTACGGGGACGCGGGTCTAGGGCTTGCCGATCAGAAGGTCTGCGGTTCAAATCCCTGCGACGGGGTGAACTCCTGTTGCCCGGTCCCTGCTCCAGCCAAGCTAGCAGTTCGAAAGCACGTCAAAGTGCAAGTAGATAAATAGGTACCACTCCGGCGGGAAGGTAAAGGGCGTTTCCGTGCGCTGCTCTGGTTTGCCAGAGGCGGCTTAGTCATGCTGGTCACGTGACCCAGAAGCTGTACGCCGGCTCCCTCGGCCAATAAAGCGAGATGAGCGCCGCAACCCCAGAGTCGGCCATGACTGGACCTAATGGTCAGGGGTCCCTTTACCTTTTTACAGACGCTTCAGATTACAGACTCTGCTAACCCAGAAATAGTTCCTCGGGTTAAGAACTTTGCTTCAGGATGAGAACAGAAATCGCATGGCAGCAGCGAGAGGCCCCATTAGCTAAAGTGGTGCTTCAGGTTATGAATGGACCTCCAGAATGAATTAAGTTCTTAACCCGAGGTACCACTGTACTCTGCCCATCTGGCTGGGTTTCCTCAGCCACTCTGCCAACAGAATGTTCAAAACACAACAAAACATCAAATATTAAAAGCTTCCCTAATCAAAGCACATAGGGCTCTTCAGACAAGTTCCAGCCACTGAATATGTTATATGAAACCTTTGAAGATGTAGCATAGTCATCCTCTGTGTCTGATCATTGGAATCTCTCTTTTTTCAAAGTGGGGGAAGAATATGAGAAAGGAAATTTTTTTCATTGGCCAAACCCAGTATGAGTAGCATGGCATGCTTTTTCTTCCTTGCTTCATAAACCCTCCTCTGGTATTCTGGACAACTTCTTTGAGGAATGGATGCAGGGGAGCAGGATGGCACCTGCTACGTGTGCCTGACCCTTCTCTCCCTTGCCAACTTACACAGATTGGTTGGGTAGTCAGCAACCATACTCCGTAAGGCAAGAACAAATGTGGCTTGTTTTGTCACCTGAATTGGATATAACACTATGCCCAAGATCGTGGTTTGTTCTTCCTGTTTGGTAGCAGGTAGGAAAAATGTAGTCAAGATCAGGAACAATGTAGTCAAGTTCATGGTAAGCTGTTAACAATGATTAGCATATACAGGTTGTGTGGTTGATGTCATGGACTGGCTGGACATCAAGCAATGGTGAGAGGCACCAGCTACAGAGCCCCCAAGGGATGATGGCTCAGAGGCTGGGGATTGGTGGTGGGATGACAGTGAGTCGTCAGAGGGAGAAGCCTTGGGAGGAGGATGTCAGACTGGATAGCTCAGTTGGTTAGTGGTGTCGGAAGAGGGAACAGGGTTTAGTGAGCAGGGAGAGTCTGTGGCAGAGAGAAGCAGGAGAGGATGGAGGCCAAGAGGCAGAGATGAGTCAGGCTGGTGAAGAATCCAGGGTGTCTCCTCCTGCTGCTGTGTCAGGCTGCCCTCCCCTGGTCTCCCGGGACCAAAGGAGGTATGAAGAGGGAGGAACAGAGACAGGTGCAATGGCAAAGTTTCAGATTGCTTGGGAAGGACCCAGGAGAGGAGGAGATTTAGGCAGTTGTGGGAAGGCTGGGATCTTTAGCCTCTGCAACTGCCTCATAGGGGGAAGACCTACCAAATAATTGCTGTGCTCATTAAGCCTAGCACTTTTGAGCTCACCTTGCTTCTTCTAATGAAGAGTTGGCTTCACTTACTTGGGGTGATTTATTCCTGACAGTTGATTCCTTTTTTATACTTTACTGAAGTTTATGCTTTTCTCAGAAATTTGCATTGGATTCTGTGCTGCAGTGTTTGTGACAATTAGGGGTAATCAGAGTAGAATTCATCTCAGAAAGTCACCTTATTTATGTACAGTGGTACCTCGGGTTACATACGCTTCAAGTTACATGCGCTTCAGGTTACAGACTCCGCTAACGCAGAAATAGTGCTTCAGGTTAAGAACTTTGCTTCAGGATGAGAACAGAAATTGTGCTCCAGCAGTGGGGAAGCAGCAGGAGGCCCCATTAGCTAAAGTGGTGCTTCAGGTTAAGAACAGTTTCAGGTTAAGTACAGACCTCCGGAACGAATTAAGTACTTAACCTGAGGTACCACTGTAATTGAAGATGTTTAGAACTAGTGGGACACGGGTGGTGCTGTGGGTAAAACCTCAGTGCCTAGGGCTTGCCGATCGCATGGTCGGCGGTTCGAATCCCCGCGGCGGGGTGAGCTCCCGTCTTTTGGTCCCAGCTCCTGCCCACCTAGCAGTTCGAAAGCACCCTTAAGTGGAAGTAGATAAATAGGTACCGCTTTATAGCGGGAAGGTAAACGGCGTTTCCGTGTGCTGCGCTGGTGCTGGCTCGCCAGAGCAGCTTCGTCACGCTGGCCACGTGACCCGGAAGTGTCTCCGGACAGCGCTGGCCCCCGGCCTCTTAAGTGAGATGGGCGCACGACCCTAGAGTCGGACATGACTGGCCCGTACGGGCAGGGGTACCTTTACCTTTACTAGAACTAGTGGCATTACCTAAATTCATGGTTACTTGGTTTGGATTACAAATTTATCCAACTCTTAATGCTCACTCTAATTTCATACAAAGCGACATCTCTCCAGAAAGTTGTTCTTGTGCTCTGTTTATTATCCGAGCTAATGTGTCTCCCTCTGTGCACTTTGTGTCTTACAGCAGCAACATAGTAGTCTCCAGGACACCTGATGGCTATATTAAGGATTTGGGGAAACTATTTTTCTCAAATGCCTGGGAAGTTGCCTTGTAGCATCCAGGGATTGAGGTATCCCAGTAGCCATCAAATTAGGGAAATGGAAAGGAAAGGAGACTCAAAGATGGAGGGTGGATTGAGACCATGTTATGCCGTTGGAAGTGTGGCAACCAAATTCTGGGATTGTGCTTGAAAAAACTAGAGTTGCTGAGCAGTTCTGTTGTTTGCTGAGCCCAGTTTTGAAGTAAACCAAGTGAAGTTCACAGATCTCTAGTTACAACCTGATCCTAAAATATCAAGAAATCAAATAGCTGCTGTTCGTTGCTAGTATGAGCTGTTGATCGTGGGGATATGAGAATTTGTACTGAACCTAGGATCTGAAAGTGGTGGGGGGAAAACAGGTTTTGATTTAAGATAACAAGATGCAGCTGAGTATTCATCTAATCCAAAGCTATTCCTAAAAACCTTTCAGACCCCATCTGCTGTGCAGAAGATAAAACAACTGCTTAAAGACAAACCTGACCACGTAAGTAGAGATGGAGAGTATGCCTGACATTACTCATCTGTTTAATATTCGTTTACATGTGCTGCTGTTTGTTATAGTTCTAGCAGATACACTGTGAATTAATACATTGTAAAATAGAGTGAATGATCAACTTTGTATTTTAAATTTGAAACTACACTACTCTTGCAACTGCATGTTCAGCAGCGGAGAAAGGCAATGCTGTTCCTGGTGAAAATGGTTTTAGAGTGTTGCATGTTGATAGTGTTGAAACTTCACTGTTGTTTTTTCACATGTATTAAAAATATAGTGAAACGTGCTGAGCGTCTTGATATCATGTGAGAATGTCTAGAATAACATGTGATTCATTCATTAAGTCCATTGTCCCAGTCCTTAAAAAGTTAGTGCTTTTGGGATGCATCCAGTTGTGTCCCAGTGCTGCTAGAATGCTCTTAGATCCAGCAAAAGCTTCCATTTGAAAGCAGGAAATGTGTGGATGGATTGATTGATTGATTGATTGATTGATTGATTGCCTGCTTGCCTGCAGATTCCATTGGAGAAGGGCTGAGGCTTAGCGGAAGAGAATCCATTTTATATGCAGGTTCCATGTTCAATCCCTGGCATCTTCAGTTAAGGCTGGGAGAGAACTTTGTCTGAAGATCTGCAGTCATTCAGTATAGACAATATTGAGCTAGATGGACCATAGTCTGACTCTGTATGACAGCTTTCTAGTTCCTATAACCCCCTGCACCACCTCCTCTGCTGTTTCAAAGGGTATTTCAAGTTTCTGCAGAAGATTTTGGGGTAAGGGGTGCTGGGGACTGTAAAGGAAAGGTAGAAATGGCAAAAAATATCACCACTTCCCTTTTACACTTAGACAAGCCTGGATAAAAAAACCTATCAGCAGATGGATACAGTTGGATGCAGCTTCTGAAATCTACCGGGCTTGAATTATGCACAAATTACTGACGTCACTGAAACTCAATTACTTTTTACTGATTGGGAGACCAGAGAATGTCAGGCTTTCGTTTCTATGCAGACATAAAATTTTAGTAGATTAACTGACCGTTGCCTTGTAGGCTTCCTGTATTAACATTCTGTACCATTTTAAAAAACATTTTTTATATTTTATGATTCTACTTCGTGCAGCAGTGTAAATGTACTAATCATATTAGCTGAGGTTATGCATGTTTGAAAACAATTTCTATTTCTGCTGATGCTGTGAAATTTTTAGATTAATTAAAAATATTTTCTTACTGGTTTTTAAACTTATGTTTCAGGTAGGTGTTAAAGTTGGTGTCCGTACAAGAGGCTGTAATGGACTTTCTTATACATTAGAATACACAAAATCAAAGGGGGATTCTGATGAGGAAGTAGTACAGGATGGTAAGTGTGTTTTGGTATCCCAGAGATAATTGTAAGTCCTTTTTTACTCCCCTAAAATATTGTTAATGCCATTTAATCTCAGTTGTGCAGGTTTCTCACTAAACTTGGTGTCTGTAAATTAAAAGGTAGCCCTAATTCACTTTGTTGATAAATTGACTTTCTCTCAAATAAACTTGGTGCTGTCGCCAGTCAGATCTGATTTCTGTAACTAGCCATTAAAGGTCTAATATTTGAATGTGCTTCTTATATGGTAAGTTTCACATACTGGAGCAGCACTTCTAAGTTTATGCTTTGAATCACAGCTTTGAATGGACAAAAATGTTCCATCAGAATTGACACTGCCAAGACATTTTAAAGAGATTGAAAATAAACCACTAATAGATGGCATCAACTCAAGCTGACTAGAATTATGCTGAATTACGAAGAAAGCACTTTTTCTGCAGTTAGAGCAGGGTAACCATGCAACGGTTGCAATCTACCGTATTTTTCGCCCTAAAGGACGCACTTTTTCCCCTCCAAAAATGAAGGGGAAATGTGTGTGCACCCTATGGAGCGAATGCAGGCTTTCGCTGAAGCCTGGAGAGCGAGAGGGGTCGGTGCGCACCGACCCCTCTCGCTCTCCAGGCTTCAGGAAGCTATCCGCAAGCCCTGGGAGCCCGGCGGGAGTTCCTGCAGATAGCAGCCAGCATCCTGAAGCTTGGGGCGTGCTGTGCAGCTCCACAAGCTTGGGGGACAGCGGGGAGGCGGAGCGCCGCCTTCCCACTGTTCCCCAACCTGGTTTGGAGGCTAGCTGGCTCCGGAGCCCAGTGGGAGTTCCCGCTGGGCTCTGGAGGCTTTGAGTTCCTTTTGAGCTGCTCTTTGGGGTTGGCGGGGAGAAGCGCTGCTTTCCCCACCGCCAGCCCCACAAGCTCGGGGGACAGCAGGGAGGCAGAGCGCCGCCTTCCCACTGTTCCCCAACCTGGTTTGGAGGCTGGCGGTGGAGGAAAGCAGCGCTCCCCCCCGCCAGCCCCAAAGAGCAGCTCGAAAGGAACCCAAAGCCTCCAGAGCCCAGCGGGAACTCCCACTGGGCTCCGGAGGCTTCGGGTGAACGCACCTTGAACGCGCAGAACGCACCTTGACTTAGAGGGGGAGAACAAGGGGGGGATTATTTTTTTCCTGTTCTCCCCCTCCTATGGTCCGGTGCGTCCTATGGTCCGGTGCATCCAATAGAGCGAAAAATATGGTAATTTGTGGAGGGGGGTGTTAAACTGTAGTGCAACAGGCCTGAGGTGTTGGTAGCTTGTCTCTGGGTGAAATATGTAATGTGTCTTGATGCATGCTAGGACAAGGATTAGCTGTTCACAAATATTTTGCATAGGCTGGGGGGGCATCCAGAATTTGCTCTCTTTCAAATCTCATAATTGTTTCTTCTTCTTTTTGTCAAGGTGTTAGAGTGTTTATTGAAAAGAAAGCGCAACTCACACTTCTAGGAACTGAAATGGACTATATAGAAGACAAACTGTCCAGTGAATTTGTTTTCAATAACCCAAACATCAAGGGAACATGTGGTTGTGGAGAAAGCTTTAACATCTAAAACATCAGGACTGTAACTTTTAAGACCACAAAACCGCTTTCCTGAAGTAATCACTCAGTGTGTGTGTTTTCACATCTTTAGGCTTTATAATATACAGCTGCCTTTACAGGAGAATAAAAGTACTGTGTTTTGAAAGTGTAATCTGTGTGTTAAATTCTAGCCCTTGCATATTTTGGGTTTAAGAGTGTGGAGAGAAATTGGTCTGCAGAAGCTCAGAACACTTAGGTTTACTGTGAGATACCTCTTCAAATTTCAATCTGCAAAAAGCTCCTGTCAGTTCTTTGCAAGACTGAAAAATATTGTATTAAGGCCATATGCCTACTTTTTAAATCTTGGATTAGAAGGAATTCCAGTACTGTAGGCCTAACATTAATGCATGCTTTAAGGCAAAAATAATCCTACCATGTACTAGAATTTTACAAAGTATTTTTAGTACTTTCTCTTCAAATGTTAAGTCTGAATTTTGAGGGGCATATGATCTAATAGAGTTGAGGTGAGTCACAGTGCAATCCTAACAATATCTACTTTGAAGTAAGTCCTCTTGAATTCAATGGGACTTACTCCCAAGTAAGTAGGGTTAGGATTGCAATCTAATCTGCATTTCAGACATCATACACATGCGGATATTCTGCCCCCTCTTCTCTCCCACCTTCCTATGTTATTCTAAGAGGCATTAATAATTTTTGGTTGCCACTAGGAAAGTCACTAATATTTTAAGGAACAATGTAGTCACTGTGATTTTAAAGAAGGTAATGCAGAATCTTTGACGTTGCTTGTTTTAATCAGTTTAAATATATTCTGAAGCTAATTCTAAAACCACTCCCTACATTTCCTAAGTCTAGATATTTTATTTTTATCTTCCTGTCAAGCAGCAGAGGACACTATTTTTTCTGGGTGATGTGATTTTGTTACCCTAACAACTTGTGGCCTGAGTTAATTTTAAGAAGTCTTCAAATTACAACCTAAATAAGAACAAAACATCTTACTTGTAAAACCAACTTTGAATGTTGATAACAACTGTTCAAGTAGGGAGGGAGTATTTTTTTTAAATCTACTGTTTTTATTTTAATGAGATTTATTATGTTTCATATTAAGAATGATTTTTTAAACAAATAAGCCTGTTTATATGATCTTCCAGCTAACATACTGTTGCACATAAGAAGGTGGTGGCTGTTTTATTAGTTTGAGAAAACTCAGCCATTTTTTCACTCCAGTATTTCATAAGGCTTTGTATAACTAATGTTCTAACGCTGGCAGTTATCTTCTATAGACAGGCTTTCACGCTGTGCTTGATGTGAGAGGGATATGCAGTGTTGGGAGGATGGTACATGTGTTTCAGTGCAAGATTACTAGTGCAATAACCTTATCAGCTGCCACAGTTCTGTCCATTCAGGCCTTGGCATTTAGGTTAAACATTGGGAGTGCGGGAATCTTAACTGTGAGGACAGTTCGGCAGTGGAGCAAACTGGTAAGCTGTGGAATCCCTGCCTTGCAGACTTTCTTGAAAAAGCTCAAGGCAGGCTTTTCCTACATAGTAAATTAAATGTGCAACTAGGTAAACTCTCTGTGCACAAACACCGGCTCCCTCGGCCTGAAAGCGAGATGAGCGCCGCAACCCCATAGCCGCCTTTGACTGGACTTAACCATCCAGGGGTCCTTTACCTTTTTTACCAAATGTGCAACTTAAAAAATGCTTGAAAGAGGGACAGACGGTTCCGTGCAACTTTGGCATGTTGGCACACTAGAACTCATGTGCTTCTTATCTTGGAAGATTCAGGACTCAAAAGAAATTTTTCCAAACTGAGGTTTGGGGTTTGTTTCCTCCCAAACAAACTTAGTGATCATGGTTGGTAATTTTAAGGGAACATGAGGCTGGGTTTGGGTGACAAGCAGTTAGACTCTGGTTTGTTTCATTTGGTGTGTCAGTAACAGGAATGAAGAATAAGCACTACATAGAGTGTGTACCAGTGTGAAACTCATTTACATTAAACCATGGCTTAATGTACTGTGCAAACCAGGCCAGTGACTAAGAGCATGTCTGAGACTATTAGAACCTTTGCTTATAGGACTGTTGCATTTCTACCCTGTGGAAATTTTGGGCTAGTGCAATCAAAAATTCCATATGGAGAACAGCCCCAGGATTTGACTGCTTCTTAATGAATGAAGAGGACACTGAATGTAGACAGTACTGTGTAAAAATGGTATTCGGTATTCTTACATCTTAATATTTTTAGAAATGTTGTATATTCTGTGTTTTATGAAAGTGTGCACTTCAGTACTATGAAAGTACATTGTATTTAAATGCCTAATGCACAAATTGGAAGTAAATTTTTGTTATCAGTAGCTTAAGAGATTGTAACTATTAATCATCTATCGCGTGTGCAATAATGTAATGTTGACATGTAATAAATATTACCTTTTGCTAAACATGGAAAACACGTTTTGTAGTTTCTACATCAGATCCTAAATGAATTTTTTTGATTTCTGTTTTATTTTAAGGATCTTTACCCTACACTTCAGCCAAAGCAAGGCTCCTCCCAGCAGAGCTTACAAATATCTGTAAGACCATCTCTGCCTTCCATTTTATAATCTAAAAGCAACACTCAAGGAAAATGGATTGGTAGGGAAGAGGAAAAAAAGGAAACCCAATCACTAGTCATTGGTTACAGAGTTCTTGTAACAATGAGTCAGAATGGAAAAAGTTAAAAGGAGTGGAAGAGCCAAAAGTTGCTGAGCCAACAGTGAGATCCTGCACTCCCTCTCCTTCTGCTTTGTTCTCATGGTCACTGTGTGTATTACAGTGTAGAGATTGGGGGGGGGGGGAAGGTTCTAGGGATTTAATAAAGATACTGCACCAACCTCAAGGCACACGTCCCACAAGAATCATAGAATCATAGAGTTGGAAGAGACCACAAGGGCCATCGAGTCCAACCCCCTGCCAAGCAGGAAACACCATCAGAGCACACCTGACATATGGTTGTCAAGCCTCTGCTTAAAGACCTCCAAAGAAGGAGACTCCACCGCACTCCTTGGCAGCAAATTCCACTGTCGAACAGCTCTTACTGTCAGGAAGTTCTTCCTAATGTTTAGGTGGAATCTTCTTTCTTGTAGTTTGGATCCATTGCTCCGTGTCCGCTTCTCTGGAGCAGCAGAAAACAACCTTTCTCCCTTCTCTATGTGACATCCTTTTATATATTTGAACATGACTATCATATCACCCCTTAACCTCCTCTTCTCCAGGCTTAACATGCCCAGCTCCCTTAGCCGTTCCTCATAGGGCATCGTTTCCAGGCCGTTGACCATTTTGGTTGCCCTCCTCTGGACATGTTCCAGTTTGTCAGTGTCCTTCTTGAACTGTGGTGCCCAGAACTGGACACAGTACTCCAGGTGAGGTCTGACCAGAGCAGAATACAGTGGCACTATTACTTCCCTTGATCTAGATGCTATACTATTGATGCAGTCCAGAATTGCATTGGCTTTTTTAGCTGCCGCATCACACTGTTAGCTCATGTCAAGTTTGTGGTCAACCAAGACTCCTAGATCCTTTTCACATGTACTGCTCTCAAGCCAGGTGTCACCCATCTTGTATTTGTGCCTCTCATTTTTTTTGCCCAAGTGCAATACTTTACATTTCTCCCTGTTAAAATTCATCTTGTTTGTTTTGGCCCAGTTCTCTAATCTGTCAAGGTCGTTTTGAAGTGTGATCCTGTCCTCTGGGGTGTTAGCCACCCCTCCCAGTTTGGTGTCATCTGCAAATTTGATCAGGATGCCCTTGAGTCCATCATCCAAGCCTGGCTTCTAATAAAGGTCCGTTACTTAATTCCAACACGGAGCAAGTAAGGCACCCTCAAAGCTAAATAAACATCAAAACTTTGGGGCTGGGTTGTATTTTGGCATCTAAAACTTCTGACTTGGATCAGGGCCAGATTTAGGTTTAATGAGACCCTCAGCTACTGAAGGTAATGGGGCCCTTTATATGTCCAGCTGTCCTTTGTTAACAACAAATTGTCGCTGTTTTTTGTGCTGAATATATGCTATATGGTAATTTATGGAACTAATAGGTACCCAAAGCCATTTGCACATAACAAAATATGTATTTTATCAAAGTAATTGATACAGAAATGAGCAAACCAGGGATATTTTAGGAAGCAGGCAACCAGGCAGGGCCCATGACTTGCATCATAGGAGCCTACACAACACAAAACACTTGCTGTATGTAGGTTTTATTTTATTTGGTTTTTATCTTATATTTTGGAAATGTACATCCATTGGTTTTTTCCCTTTACATTTTTCGGGGGACCCCATGAGAGTGGGGCCCTAAGCTATAGCTTGTTTAGCTTATACGTAAATCCAGCACTGCTCAGGATCCCGCACAGCAAGCAGCGATGGCAGGGACAGGCCGAGTGTCAACTCTCCACTTTAAGGTTGGCAATAATTATTATTATTATTATTATTATTATTATTATTATTATTATTTATACCCCACCCTTCCCGGTTCAGAAAACCGGTCTCGGGGCAGCTAACAACGAATTTAAAACACTTAATTGATGCAACAAAAAACAGCATAAAATACCATATAAAACGTGAATAACAATAAATTCAGAATTCAAAAACCAATTTAGGAGGGAAATCCATCCAATAAACATTAGAGGATCACCAGGGCTAGCTGGCTAAATTAGTCCTACTTGGGCCAGCGAGGAGACCAGGGGAGAATTAGCTGTGGGGTCTCAGAGCGGGTAATCTTCATAAAAAGGGGAGAGGGAAGGAAGGAAGGAAGAGGAATAAGGCTAAGTTCAAATTGAAAGCCAGGCAGACTAGCTCTGTCTTACAGGCCCTTAAGGGAATCCCGAGGTCCCTCGCAGCGCAACTATTTTCCGCGCCTCTTGCATTTGGCGGGCGGGACTCGGCGCTCCGGGAGCACCGTTTGGAGAAGGGCAATGCTCAGATCGGTTCCCTCCAGCCCTGATCTGGGCCCCGAAACGATGCGACGGCAGGTGCCTCCTTGAAATCAGCAGCAGCCCCGTCTTTGGGTCCTGAAACTGGGTCAGGAGGTGATTGGAGTGGTTGGGGCCTTTGGATTTGGAGGAGCCTTGAAACATGATTTGAGATATTGTATGGACCTTGGTTCTAGCTGTGGAGAGTTGGCTGACCTGTCAAGAGGGAATGGGGGCATGGTTGGGTCGCCCCCCCCCCCAAGACTTGCTCTTCAGCATCTTTAGCATTAAAGAATATGAAGAATTGCAGAAAGGACTTGGAAAAGATTTAAGAGCCTTGGACAGAAGATCTCCAGGTTGATGAACTATATGCAATGGACGGAAATGACTGGCAGAATCCGAGACCAGGGAGAAGAGATGGTGGAAGAAGATTGGGAAAGTTTAAAGTTTGTATATAGAAATATTGTAAAATTAATGAGTGTTTGAAAATTGTTGGAATGAAACTTTATGGCTTTAGCAGAAATGTTATAAGGAGTTAAGTATAAATAATAATATTAATTAATTGAAAATAAGGTTAAAAATATGTTAAGATATTCATAATGATAAAAATAGAGAAAGTTGGAAAGGAATTGCTGAAACAAGCAACAGAAGTGGAATACAAAAAGGGAGGTGAGAGGAGGTCGATGAAATAAGGGAATGAAAGATAGAGTAATGAAATGGCATGTTATATGTTTTTAAATTGTTGTTTTGTTTTGTTTAGCTTAGTGTTAAGGTTGTGTTTTGTATTGTTTATTGTATTGTTTTTTCTTTTGTTCTTTTTTCTTGTTTGCTCTTTTTTTTGTCTTTTTCTCCTGTCTTTTCTTGTAAGTTTGAAAAGTAAGAAAGGTTATTTAAAGCTGAAATCAGCAGCAGCCCGGCCCGATTCCCTTCCCCGCGCCCGGGCGTCCTTCCCCCGTGCCGCCCGCTGCCCTGCAGGGAAAGGTGTGGCGTGATAATGGGGGTCACTATGAAAACCTCTCCCCGCGCCGACGGCTGCCGGCCTCGCAGCGCCTGCTGGCCCGCCGCTGCTCTTCTGGGTAGCACCATTTGCTTCCGATCCGGTTCCCAACGGGGATCCAGTGGATCGGCGCCCTTCTGCAGCGCCGACTCGCCCCGTCGGTTCCTTGCAGCCGCGACTCCGCCCCGTCACCCAGTCCCAGGATTCAAGGCTTTTTTTTTGACGCTTGTGGCAGCATCCTTTGCTCGCCCCCCCCGTCCCCTAGCAACCCAAAATGCACCTGCCCTGAAATCTTCTGGTCCGAGATCAGGTGTCCCTGGAAGTTGCTTTCTGCATCAATCCCGTGAGTTGCTGGCACGTGTGAAGGATAAAGAGGGCTCCCAGCGCAGCCGGGAAAGTTGGGGCGCTTCCAGACTGGGTGGGAGGGTTCACTCTGTCGCCCACGTAGCCAGGGTGAGCCCCCCCAAGTAAATAAAAATAACTAAAATTGTAGAAATATTGTGACAGATTTTACTGAGCACTTGTAAAGGTAAGTGGTGGCCGACTCTGGGGTTGCGGCGCTCATCTTGCTTTACTGGCCAAGGGAGCCGGCGTCCAGCTCCCGGGTCATGTGGCCAGCATGACTAAGCCGCTTCTGGCAAACCAGAGCAGCGCATGGAAACGCCCTTTACCTTCCCGCCGGAGTGGTACCTATTTATCTACTTGCACTTTGACGTGCTTTCGAACTGCTAGCTTGGCAGGAGCAGGGACCGAGCAACGGGAGCTCACCCCGGCACAGGGATTTGAACCACCGACCTTCTGATCGGCAAGCCCTAGGCTCTGTGGTTTAACCCACAGCGCCACCCGCGTCCCCTGTTGAGCACTTGAGGTCAACAGAAATTTAAAAGAACTGTGATTGAGACATTTCATTCCCAAACTGCTAGGCCAGTGGTTTTCAGCCAGTGTGCCATGGCACCCTAGGGTGCCTTGAATGATGGTCAGGGGTGCTGCGGGCAACACTGGCCTCTGTCCCTCCTTCCTTCCCTCCCTCCTCCTCGGATGCCCTCTTCTGTCTCTGCCTCCCAATGGTGCCTCTGGGAAGCACCTCTCTTTGGGGCAGGGTTGGGGGGCAGTTCAGAGACCAGGGAGGGCAGCAGTGACTGCCCAGAGGACTCCCAAGGAGAGGGGAGAGGAGAGGGAGCCGAGGGAACAAGCCCCACGGAAGGTGGTTTGAAAAAGGGTGAGAGGTTGCAGGCAAGGTGTGACCTAACTGGGCTCCTGAGCCCCACAAGCGGTGGGACGCAGGGGTACACATACCCCTAAACATTTTGTGAATCTTTGTACTTTTGTCCATTTACAGTGATGCTGCTGTCAAGACTTCTACTCTGCATCTAACAAGATGAAGGGGATATTAGATGTTTCTTCTCCCTTCAGAATAAAAACTATCAAATAAAATCAATTTATAAACTAAGATCAATGTATTCCTAGCCAATACAGTGGTACCTCTGGTTAAGTACTTAATTCATTCCAGAGCTCCGTTCTTAACCTGAAACTGTTCTTAACCTGAAGCACTACTTTAGCTAATGGAGCCTCCTGCTGCCGCTGCACGATTTCTGTTCTTGTCCTGAAGCAAAGTTCTTAACCTGAGGTACTATTTCTGGGTTAACCTGAAGCGTCTGTAACCTGAAGCATCTGTAACCTGGGGTACCACTGTACTGTATTTATTTCCCCTGATTTGTACTATAAAATGGTGATTTTCTTGAGTCAAAATGAGAGTACCCCTAGACATTTTTTTAGGAAAGAAAATAAAAAACACTGCCCACAGGGTTGCCACAGAAAGAATGTAGTTGGCTAAGGGAGCTGTGGACTCAAAAAGGTTGAAAACCTCTGTGCTAGACAGAGCCAAACAGAGGATGATGACTGGTAGTGTCGCCAATTGCAGGGGGGGGGGGGTAGGGATTCAGTTGCATAGAGGCAAATTCAGATTCTACAAATAAGGTTGGTTAAGAATGCAAAAAGAGCTCGCTGAATCATGCCAGAGGCCCCTCTAGTCCAGTGTCCTGTTTTCACAGAGGCCAACCAGATGCAGAGCATAGCCTTTGTGGCTAGTAGCCATTGATAGCTTAATAATAATAATTTATTATTTATACCCTGTCCACCTGGCTGGGTTTCCTTAGCCACTCTGGGCGTCTTCCAACAAAATATTAAAATACAATAGTCCGTCAAACATTAAAAGCTTCCCTAAACAGGGCTGCCTTCAGATGTCTTCTAAAAGTTTGGTAGTTGTTTTTTCTCTTTGACATCTGGTGGGAGGGCGTTCCACAGGGCGGGTGCCACTACCGAGAAGGCCCTCTGCCTGGTTCCCTGTAACTTGGCTTCTTGCAGGGAGGGAACCGCAAGAAGGCCCTCCATTAATTTGCCTCCTGTGGGACATGTTCCATAGCTCAATTGGGCACTGCATGAAGTACAGGATTGTGTTTTACCTGTCCTGAATTTTCTGGCAGCTTCACTGGATGTCCAGGAGTTCTGGTGTTATGAGAGACGGAGGTGGGGGGAAATATCTATCCACTTTCCCTGCAAGGCATGCCTTTGTAGACTTCTATCATGCCATCTCTTATCGGTATGTAAACTAAAACATCCAAAATGCTGCAATCTTTCCTTACAGGGGAGTCACTCCACATCCATGATCATTTTTTATTGCACTTAAAAACAAAATAAAATTGCACATTTATTTGATATTAAAGCAAATCATAACAATACATTTCACAACGCAGAGTACTAACCACTATACGAATCAAAATCAAAAGTTACACTATGGCTTTGTCCAATGCCATAATACCACAGAACAAACAGCCCCTCCAATTCTCATTCTGCCATCACTGAGATGTTGGCTCCAGTCGGCACCCAACTAGCAATCTGTTTACTAGACATTTTCAATCATGTCCACAGAAAACTGTGATGATGATGGCATTGAAATACCTTGTTCTTCTTCAATAAAATAGTAAAAGGAGACCAAGTTGTGTCAAACTATCTTTTCCCATGATAGTTTTGATTGCCCTTATTTGTACCTTTTCCAAGTCTGCAAAATCCTGGATTTGAAACTCTTTGCCGCAAACTTGCTTACCTAAAAGCTTTTGCAGTAAGGAAAGTGATGGGGAAAAATCAGTGGGAAGTGGGATAACAACACTTACTGTGAAACAGACACACACAAATCAGAGGGGATGCTCAGCAAATAAGACCTCTGGAGGCAACCAAAATTTCACGCTGACATTTTCGCTCAAAATTTCAATAGAGTGTCACCTGCTTTATGGAACACCTGTCACCCTGATGTTTTTGCAGAGGTTATGTGGCATTGCCAGCTAATGATCCTAGTGCAATTTCCCCTCACTTTTCCTATCAGTTTTGTTATTTTGATGGGATAATTGGTCTACTATAATAGGTGGGATAGCAACACAATTTTGTGTGAATAAGCAGACCATCATGAAGTGCCTTTGTGCACATTTTGGAAAGAGGATTATGGGTTCATTTCACAGAAGGGGCTCCTATGCTGGGACATTTCCAAACAGGTGGGATCAGTGGCGTAGCGTTGGTTGTCAGCACCTGGGGCAAGGCAAGTAATTTGCGCCCCCTAACCCGTGGATTTGCGCCCCCTAACCCTAACCCCCAGATGTTGCGCCCAGTGCAGCCGGCCCCCCCTGCACCCCCCACGCTACGCCACTGGGTGGGATTCAGTCACATACTGGCAGATTCGGGTTGTGCGATTGAAGTTGACCTGGAACTCTTGAGCAACAAATACTCTACCTTCCCCAAAAAGAATTAGACATTTAGCAATGAGGGCAGTTATGAGAAAATGCACTGGAAAGAATGGGATAACACTTGCTTGACACAATTTTATATGACCTCCCCACAAACAAGTCAGGAAGGATGCTCAAAATATAGCCAATGCCTTCCAACCTTACTGCAAACTTTGAGCAAACATATCAGGAGAAATGGAAGCAACCTTCCATCTCTTGCATTAAAAGCAACAAGAGTTTTTTTTGGTACCTTGAAGACTTGCAAATGTATTCTGGCATGGGTTTTCATGGGTCAACAGATGCATGAAGCATAACCCTGAATTAGTAAACAGCCAGGGCCAGCCCCAAACCTTTTGCTGCCTGAGACAAGTCACGCTACCCTAAGATGTATAGTACCCAAGGCATGCCAAGTTATTCTGGCATCTGCGAACCCTGTCAGTATTTATTTATATATTCAATTATATTTTTTTCTATTTGCCCCTCTAGCTGTGGTTTTGTGGGGTTTTTTTGGCAATTCACAACATGATAAATCCAGTCAAAGTGTCATGTTCAAGAAAACCCAACATTGCGTTTAAAACAATATGAAGAAGCAACTAGAAATTTCCTCTGGCCTTGTAACAACATTAAACTTCAACAAGTCCATGCTGCATATCTCTCTTTTGTCTTTTTCTCCCCAGAACAGAGTTGTTTTGCATTGTCAGTAAAGTGCAGCCATGATGAGTCAAGCTGAGGATAGCGAGGGAATAGGCAATGGGGAGAAGAATGAGTTATTTCCCTTCAGCTACGAAGTGAGTGATTCATAATGAAAAAGCCAAAGAGAATTCTGCAGTCGCTTCCACTTTATATATCTTTTTATTTATCTATAGCTTTCCTTTCTATTTTTTTAATCTTTTATCAGAGTAGGGGAGAAATACACAAAACACTTACCTGGGAAACAAATGAAAACCAAAGCATGTAGATACTAAATTCAAAAAAGAGATTGTGCTTTAATTGCTAAGAGATAGAATTATTTATGGTTTGTTGAAAGAGAGGTTTAACACACACACACACACACACACACACATATGGATTAGAATGATAAAATTGGCAACATCTCCATTGTGTGCTTTCCTTAGGAAATCTGTTCTATTTACCAGTCACCAAGTAAGGGTAGTTCTCTGGGTGACTTAAAATGATAAAGCAAATCTAAAAAATAACAAATTCCAAATCAAACTTAATTCTAAATGGCACCATTTTTAGAGTGAAACCTGTCATATTTCACAATTGGAGAGACTAAAATGAATGGCTTGGGAGCCAGTTACCTAAAGCAGTGTTTTTCAACCACTGTTCCGCGGCACACTAGTGTGCCGCGAGATGTTGCCTGGTGTGCCGTGGAAAAAATTGAAAAATTCAAAAGATTTAAAAATAAAGTATTTTATAATTTTTCATATTTCTGTTTACTTACTATTTCATAATAAAATAATTATAAAATACTTTCTTTGTGTTTATTTGATTCCTATTCAAGAGAATTACTTTATATATAGTCAATATAGGCACAGAGTTAAATTTTTTAACATTTTCTAATGGTGGTGTGCCTCGTGATTTTTTTCATGAAACAAGTGTGCCTTTGCCCAAAAAAGTTGAAAAACACTGACCTAAAGGAGCACCTGCCCCTGTACCGTCCTGCCTGTCCTTTGTGACCTGCTAAGGAAGCACTTCTGATAATAACATCAACACGTGAGGTCAGAGAACCCATTACTCACCAAAGGGCCTTCTTGGTGGTGTCCCCTTGGTTGTTCAACACCCTCCTGCCCCCAAGGTTTGGCAGGCACCAATGCTGTCTCTCTTTGGGTGCCAGCTTCTTCCACTCATTTTGAATATGTGTGCAGATGGCCTGCACAGCAAGATGGTGATCAGTGTTTTGCTCTGTGTTTTATTTTTCCTACTGGAATGAGATCATCTATGGTGAAGAGAGGGATCTAAATCTCAGAAATAATAACTAAATAATAACTAAATAAATAGCTAAAATTGTAGCAAACACCCATTAATGCAAGAACCTAACAAAACACAATACACAGGAGTAAACCAACCATTAATTCTGAGAGTTTCATATTGCCGCAAAGAAGCTGTCATGGTTTTAAATCTGGTTTTAGCTTATTTTGCTTTTAATTATATTTTGAATGTTTTAAATATTAAAAAAGACAGTTGAAATCAACTGATAGTTTTATTGTTTATTCTTTTTTCAAAACACTTTGAGGTTTTATTACAATCAAGCAGTATATAAACTCTGTCAAAATAAATACTTGGGTGTAATCCAAGTTAGCTAACCTCTCTATGCTATATACTAAATTAAAAGGTGAAAGTGGGAAGCCCTATTTGAGGCCTTTTCTAAGGGCGATAGTTTCTGATTTCTGCCTTCCAGAGCTCAATTGTTTTCTTTTTCAGCAAAGTGAGGCTGAAATGAGTCCAGATGATGAGCCAGCCAAAAACAGCTGCAATGTGAGTGGTTCACGATGAAAAAGCAACAGACCGTTCTGCAGTTTTCTCTTCTCATAATTTTCCTTTAAAAAGAAGATTTATAAAAGCAGAAAAAGGAATTGCCAGTGGTCAGGGATGATGGGAGTTGTAGTTCAGCAGAATCCATGGAGAGTCATCATTCCCCCCCCCCCCCCCGATCTGGTGCTGTTCAGATGATCGAACAAGCCGATTGCCACAAGCTTTCTAACATAAAATGACATTTCCAGAACAGGTCTCTCTAAAAGATCATGCTTTTTTCCTCTCTGGAACAGTATTTATGGCAACTGTGCTTGGCACAGGTAAAGGGTAAAGGAACCCCAAACCATTAGGTCCAGTCGCAGACGACTCTGGGGTTGCACGCTCATTTCACTCTATAGGCCAAGGGAGCCGGCGTTTGTCTGCAGACAGCTTCCGGGTCATGTGGCCAGCATGACTAAGCCGCTTCTGGCGAACCAGAGCAGCGCACGGAAATGCCATTTACCTTCCCACCAGAGCGGTACCTGTTTATCTACTTGCACTTTGACATGCTTTCGAACTGCTAGGTTGGCAGAAGCTGGGACCGAGCAACGGGAGCTCAACCCGTCGCAGGGATTTGAACCGTCAACCTTCTGATCGGCAAGCCCTAGACTTTGTGGTTTAGACCACAGCGCCATCCGCACAGTACAACAATCTTAACACGCTCTTTCTTCCTTCATGCATTTCTAGTTCAGAGCCAGCATGGTAGGAAGGCAAATATATTAGAAACAACTTTTTAAGTTTGCTACTGATGTATGGGAAGCCAATTTTAAAAACATAAGCTGCATTGCATGTTGTTGTTTAGTCATTTAGTTGTGTCCGACTCTTCGTGACCCCACAGACCAGAGCACGCCAGGCACTCCTGTCTTCCACTGCCTCCCGCAGTTTGGTCAAACTCATGTTCATAGCTTCGAGAACACTGTCTAACCATCTCCTCCTCTGTCATCCCCTTCTCCTTGTGCCCTCCATCTTTCCCAACATCAGGGTCTTTTCCAGGGAGTCTTCTCTTCTCATGAGGTGGCCAAAGTATTGGAGCCTCAGCTTCAGGATCTGTCCTTCCAGTGAGCACTCAGGGCCGATTTCCTTCAGAATGGAGAAGTTTGATCTTCTTGCAGTCCATGGGACCCTCAAGAGTCTCCTCCAGCACCATAATTCAAAAGCATCAATTCTTCGGCAATCAGCTTTCTTTATGGTCCAGCTCTCACTTCCATATATCACCACTGGGAAAACCATAGCTTGGCATAGGACTGTGAAATACTAAAAACCTTTGAACCCTTTTCTGCACCACACACATACACAACAAGGAGGTATCAGCCAACTCAAAACCACCCAAATTTTTACTGGGGGGGGGGGAGATCTAGCAGGAATTAATGTATTAAAGGGGGAACCGCCAAAGCAGCCCAATGAAAACTCATTTCATTGTTTTGGCAGGTGGTTTCATGGTTCACACTGAGGAGGTATTTTTAAATGTCTCCAGAGATGGAAGCGAAGGGTACCCATAGAAATCAATGGGGGAGCCCCAATTGTTCATGATTTCGGAAACAGACGCCAATGTACACAAAACCACCACCTCCTCCCCAAAAATGGAGAGGGAGAGGGAAACCCAACTGGCCCTTGAGGACCGAGCATGCTCATTGGGCATGGATTGCTGTTGAGGAGTGGAAAATTGGCAAGGGGGAATAAAGGGAGCTGCTGGGACCTTGAACAAAAACACTCCGCACTGTAGCAAGCCCTCGTTTGTTGATTCCTTTTTCCTTTCCTTACATTAAAACCATTGAAAGAAGTGATAAGCCGAACCCTAATTGCTCCCAGCCTGGAATACCTTAATGCAGGGATGGATTGTTCTTCAGATGATGCTGAACTACAACTCCCATGAGCCTCAACCAGCATGACGAATGAACAGGGGTGGGTGGGAGCCTAGATCTGTATCTCCCCCGGGTCAGATGTATGGTTGGTGACCATAGTGGGCAGAGACTTCTTAACAGTGGCACCAGGAGGGTGGAACTCCCATCCCTTCCTTTAGGTTCCAACCAAAGGTGGAGCATTCTCCCGGAGAGTTTACGAGGCTCACTGAGAGATTACTGTTGCTGCTGTTTCTCAGTTTGTTGCATTGTGTATTACTGTGCTTTTCCAGTTTTATTGGTTTTTGTCTTCATTCAAGCACTGCTGTTAACTGGCTTGTAGAATCCATAGATCAAAAGGTAGGGTTGAAATGTTTTAATCTATGACTACATGCCTCTGGCCATTGCTTGATATAAGGGCATCGTGTCTTTTTGTGTGTGCAGGTGTCGGAACTGATAATGACCTCTGAAAGCGTTAAACAAGGGCAAGGAAAGCGTGTCGATAGGCTGCCTTTTATGGAGTCTCATGCGTCTCTTTTCCATGCCATCCGTTCAATCACAAAATCTATTAGACAGTTTGGAGAGCATGAAGGTAGCATAACCTTGAAGGTCACGAAACGTCGTCACATGGACCTTGGCGCATCTCAGGAAGCGGTTGTTATAAAGGAAGATCTTGATTTGGCTCAAGATTCACAGGATTCCGATAAAGACTCATTGAATCCTGACTTGCTGAGTCCTGTTATGGTTACAGATTCACAGGATCGCGATTTGGCTGAAGACTCAAAAGATCATGACTCAAAGGATTTTGATTCCACTAAAGACTCCCAGGATCTTGTCTCACAGGAATCTGACTTGGCTAAAGCTTCACAGGATCTTGACATACGGGATTCTAAGTCAACTAAGGATTCTGAGTTGACTAAGGACTCACAGGATCTTGATGGACATGATTCTGAGTTGATTAAGGACTCACATGATTCTGATCTGGATAAAGAGTCACAGGATCGTGATTTGGCCAAAGACTCGCGTGGTCCTGAGTTGGCACAGGACTCCTGGGATCCTTTCACATGGGTTCTTGAGTTGGCACAGGACTCCTGGGATCCTGACTCCTGGGATCCTGGTTTGGCTAAAGGCTCATGGGATGTTGACTACTGGGATCCAGATTTGGTTAAAGCTTTTCTGGACTCTGATTCAAGTTTAGCTAAAGACTCACAGGATTCAGATCTGGCTAAAGACTCACAGGACTCTAATTCACAGGGTCCTGATTTGACTGAAGAATCACAGGATCCTGATTTGACTAAAGACTCACAAGATCCAGATTCATGGGATCCTGATTCAACTAAAGACTCGCAGGATCTTGATTCAGCAAAAGATTCACAGGATCCGGATTTGGCAAAAGACTCACGGGATCCGGATTTGGCTAAGGACTCCCGAGAAGCCAAAGATACTTCTGCACCTGTGCCTTCCAGTCCGTCTAAATTAAAAAGCAAAAGTGTTATTTCTAGAACGCAACAGAAAGGTTACCTCATAGAACTGCCACCAGCACACCTGCTTCCTTACCTGGTTTTAATCAAGAGGGTCATGTCCTTGCCAATTTCCGCCATTCAAAAGCAGTGTCTTTCGGGAGAGATATTGTGCAGAATACAGTATTTTACACTGAAGCTGCAAAAGAAGAAACTACTGTCTCGGGCTGCATTAGCAGAACAACCCACTCATAGGCCACCAATAGTTCGAGGTTAGCAAATTTTATTCAGTTATGTACAAGTAGGAATGAAGGGAGCTCTTAGGCTCCGGTACAATTTACAGCCTAGTCAAATGAGTGGGATTTAAGTGAAAGTATAGATAATTAAATAGTTTATGGTTGGCAATGGAAAAAGCATGACATGAAGACTGCAGGCAAGCAGAGACTGGATGTTCAAGCTTTAGTTCAGATCATAAACATGAATGTGAGGTGGACTTTCAAAACTATTTGGGCCTGATTGCTACCATGATGAAAGCACCCCTGTAGTGGATCCCACCACTAACACCAGTTAATATGTAGTGGATTCACCCCGCTAACTGCTCCCAATTAAGCATAGCAGGCCCACCTCATGGTACTTCAGTTAAATGAATGTCTACAATTTACAATTTATTGAGTGAGGAGCACTTTTTCCCTAGTTACCCATTTTCTTAGCAATCCCATTCCTGAGGTATTCCAATTAGTATTACAGACCCAGGGGATCACCTCACCCCTTGTTACTGGCTTGGGAGTCTTCTTTTCCTAGAAGAACTCTCCCCTCCTGACTGGAATGAGACCCAAGTAGACAGTATCCTCACAGCTTCTACCTCTCCTGACTCAAATTTAGCCCTCCAGTTAACTCCTGTCTGTATACTTTCCCCAGACACTTAACCCAGTCTAAGCTGTGAGGCTCTTTCCTCTTGCTATAGTCTTCTCATTGTGGATGTTCCACTCAAATCAGAACCAGTTCTCTCTCAGACAAATCCTATTTCTCATCTCCATCCCTCTCTCTCAAACAGAACCCTGTCTCCCAGGGTATGCTGAGGGAGCCAGCATACAGCTTCCGGGTCATGTGGCCAGCATGACTTAAGCCGCTTCTGACCATAGCTGTCAACCTTCCCTTTTTTGCGGGAAATTCCCTTATTCCAGCACCGTTTCCCACTGCTATCCCAGATTGTTAAATATCCCCTAGACTGTCCCTGGGACAGGTGAGGCTGCTGATCCCTTATTTTCAAATCTGAAAGTTGAAAGCCATGCTTCTGGCAAACCAGAGCAGCGCACAGAAAGGCCATTTACCTTCCCGCCAGAGCGGTGCCTATTTATCTACTTGCACTTTGACGTGCTTTCGAACTGCTAGGTTGGCAGGAGTAGGGACCGAGCAATGGGAGCTCACCCCGTCGTGGGGATTCGAACCTCCGGCCTTCTGATCAGCAAGCCCTACACTCTGTGGTTTAACCCACAGCGCCACCCACGTCAATGAATCAATTAATCAGCTATAAAAGTGTCCCTTCTTAACTGGGCAGCAGGGGAAATTACAAATATATAATTAGTAGCAGTAATTGTTGCAGAGGTAGTAGTGCAAGGGGGAGCTGCAACAAAATGTTGCAGTGTATCAGGAGTGATCCTATTCCAGGGGTTCAACTAACTAGACATGACCTCCAGGATAATGTAAGCCGTAAACGGCAGAACCAGGCCATTTCCTTCCCTTCCCTTTCTCCCATTTTCTGTTTTTGTTTTCCAACAGGTACACAACTTTCCATGCCTACTGGGCACGCTGAGTCCTCCTCACTGGACTATGTTTGGCACTCTTGGGGTTGGGTTGGGTTGTTCGTGGTTGCTTTTTAATCTATTTCTGCCATACCTCCCACCCCACCCCCTTTTGAATAATAAAAGCAATGTTTGCATCTGGTGTTCTCTCTTTTTCTTTTAAGAAACAGGCTATGTAACTTTTGATTGCCTGAGGGATCTACAGTGGAAGTTATACAAAGGCATTGCAAAACGGAAACCCAAAACAATTGGCGTGGAGAGGAAATCGTCTTACAGCTACAGAGTCACAGGAACCACCTTTGCCAAGTTTACAGAGTACGTCCTCCCCTTGATCCCGAAGGGCTGGATAGTTGATGACTCTCTCAAGTTTTCTGAGAATATGGTTGTCCTGTTTGCACAAAACACAGACTTACTGGAGGGCAGGGTCTGACAGTGGAGAAAATCTGTCTGAAATGGCATTAAACACCTTTCAGTCTTGGGTGAGTTGTGTGGTGCTACTTAGCCATTTGCGTCTGTGGGCTTTTGGGCATCTGCCATGACCAGGAACGGGGGATCAGATGTTGTGGGACTCCAACTCTCATCATTGCCAATGGTCAATGGTGCTAGACCAAGCATAATCCTTTGCTGCTGCATCTACCTCTATCATGCTACAATCTTGTATTTGGGTTATTAACACTTCTCTGTAGGGCCACCTGATCACTGAAAGATATCACCTTTTTTCATTCAGAAATATTTTGGATCTGGCTGCAGCCACCTTCAGTGCAGTTGTGCAACCAAGGGGAGAGTTTGCTGTCCTCATTTCCCTTCCGGAGAATCAAATTGCCAAAAATCTGTCTAGCTGACCCCAGACAGAATCACTTGTTTCTCCCATCACTTACCCTTTTTATCCCCAGCTAGCTTCAGCTCCACATGTGTATATATGTTGTTGTTGTTTAGTCGTTTAGCCGTGTCCGACTCTTCATGACCCCATGGACCAGAACATGCCAGGCACTTCTGTCTTCCACTGCCTCCCACAGTTTGGTCAAACTCGGGCTGGTAGCTTCGAGAACACTGTCCAACCATCTCGTCCTCTGTCGTCCCCTTCTCCTTGTGCCCTCCATCTTTCCCAACATCAGGGTCTTTTCCAGGGAGTCTTCTCTTCTCATGAGGTGGCCAAAGTCTTGGAGCCTTAGCTTCAGGATCTGTCCTTCCAGTGAGCACTCAGGGCTGATTTCCTTAAGAATGGATAGGTTTGATCTTTTTGCAGTCCGTGGGACTCTCAAGAGTCTCCTCCAGCACCAGAATTCAAAAGCATCCATTCCTCAGCGATCAGCCTTCTTTATGGTCCAGCTTTCACTTCCATACATCACTACTGGGAAAACCATAGCTTTAACTATATGGACCTTTGTTGGCAAGGTGATGTCTCTACTTTTTTATATACTTTTTACTAAAAAGTAAAAAAAAGTAGTGTATATATGGCATCGTGTATATGAGGAGGGCACTGAAAGGGCAAAGTAAAGAGACACTGTGATATATCAGCATATTGCATATTTAGTTGCTGATATATTGTGATGTTGAAAGCCAGATGTCGCCCAGCCCTGCTCCCTACATATAGGTATTTGTTTTAAGAACTTAAGACTGCCATGTAGCAGCCACGTCACTTACAAACAGGTTGTCTAGTTTGTTATTGGGAGAAGTTCCAATGCTAGATTGTTCATGGGAGTTGCAACTGCTACAGAGCAATAGTTCTACCTCCTAGGCAAGTTTCCTTTGCAATGAGTAGGGGGTTGGGCTCAATGACCTCTAAGGGACCTCCTAAATATATTATTCAAAGTTGTTGAGTAATGAACATGACAGAAGCAGTACATAGCCTGGAAGTGAGAGGCATCATAACTTTGTCATGTTACTGATGGTCTTGAAAACTAGAAACATAGCAATTAATATTGCAACTTGACCATCAAGTTCCAGAGTTATCATTAATAATCTGTTAATGATCAAAAGTTATTTAATGGATGTTTCACTATGTATTTTTTTACACTTGAAGAACCAGGGAGAATCTTCCTTTAAGGTGTTGCTGCCCAATCTAGCAATCTGCTTTGTGACGCAGATATGTAAAGGAGTCGGTGCAAAGAGCAAAGACAATAAAAAGTGTAAATAAATCAACACCTGAATCCCAGACTAGCACAGAATAGTTAAATAAAGCCATCTGTCATGCTGCAATGGCTAATGGGTCAAATCTCAGAACCAATGGTGTCTTGAATTGGCCATGAGATGGCAGCAACCTCATGTCATTCCTATGCAGAACCACCTTCACTCTCTTAAGTCAATGTTGCAATGTTGCGCTTTGTGATTGCACCCATGCTCAGCCAAATCCTATGTGGTTTGGTGTATTTATGGCCTTTGAAACACCCCAAACTGCATAAGATTGGTCTGATATCAAAACATCTGGAATGTCGTTGCACTGGCTGATACAGCAACTCAGGTTACAACATGGGATGAGAAATCTCCAACCCCGCAGGTCGCAGACCAAACCTGGCCCACCAGGGGTTCAAATTTGGCCTGTAGGACTGGTTTTGTGAAACCACACCCACCTGCCCCACACATGACAACACAGATGATGTCAAGTGGTGGGGCAGGTAGAAATGTAACTGCTGCATGGATAGGAAGCTGACGCTTGCAGATATTATACTTTGGACCTCCAGGACAGTGTCCCTTAGTGCTCACAATCCTGTTCAAAATTAGACACACAAAGAATAATGGTGGCAACTACAGTCATTCCATTTAGCATCAGCACACACAACGTAAAAATAGAGCACACAGAAACCATATTTGAATGCATATTTTAATACGCTGAGCATGTAATTTTGGAAATAATGTTGCAGTGGTATTTTTAAAAATGTTGGTAAAAGTCTGTTTTAGCCTTTACTGTATCCAAATAATACAAATTTCTATCTTCCACTGAAAAATAACACCTATGAGGAAACTTAATTTTCATTTCCGACGATGAAAGGAAACAATCCACTTAGATGCCTTTAAAGGATGCTCCTTTTGCATTCATCTCTTTAAGGGCAACCCTTAAAAAAAATAAATGGGAGGTAATACATCAGTTGAAAGAAAATGTTTAAAATGGGGGCAACGTCATGTAGAATTCAGTCATGTGTATAATATTCTGCTAAAACCTGGAAAGTGTAATTCCACAGGGAACGGCTGACATACAAGTGCTATTTCCGTCCTCCTCTATTTAAATGTTTTAGGATGTGGGTTAAAGCCTCAGCGCCTAGGACTTGCCGATCGAAAGGTCGGCGGTTCGAATCCCTGCGGCGGGGTGCGCTCCCGCTGCTCGGTCCCAGCGCCTGCCAACCTAGCAGTTCGAAAGCACCTCCGGGTGCAAGTAGATAAATAGGGACCGCTTACCAGCGGGAAGGTAAACGGCGTTTCCGTGTGCGGCTCTGGCTCGCCAGAGCAGCGATGTCACACTGGCCACGTGACCTGGAAGTGTCTCCGGACAGCGCTGGCCCCTGGCCTCTTAAGTGAGATGGGCGCACAACCCCAGAGTCTGTCAAGACTGGCCCGTACGGGCAGGGGTACCTTTAGGATGCAATTCTGATCTAAGCTCTGGGATGTGCTCACAAAATCCTTCCTCTTTATATTCCAGCTTGCATTGTTTTTGCATGTAATCAGTGTCCGCATTAATAAAGCATTGAAAGGGGAGGGAGAGTTTCTAAGAGCTGCTACCCGAAGCACATTTTGCCCATCCTAGCCTGGGTATTAATCCTTATATTGCCCAAACGGCACCATCTGGGCACAAGAGGGAGGTATCAAAAGGCTTGGGGAAACTCCAAAGGTTGCAGAAATACAAAAGGAAAAAATAAATGAGGGGAGGAGGAACAGCCCAATGATGGCTTGGCTGTCAGGTGGGAGGGGGGGGTAGAATCTGGAAGTGTGGGAATGGAACGAAGTTTCTAGGAAAGAGCAATTTGGACTATGCCCTCCTCTTTTGAGATGTGTATTGCTGTTTTGTTTTTAATATTTGGTTGGAAGTCGCCCAGAGTGGCTAGGGAAACCCAGCCAGATGGGTGGGGTATAAATAATAAATTATTATTATTATTATTATTATTATTATTATTATTATTATTAGGCTGGCACCAACACTACAACACTACTGGTATTTTGGAGTCAGCTTAAAAACCTTTCTTTTCCTCAAGCTTTCAGTGACATGGGAGTTTTGTGTGTCTACACCAAATGTATCTATAGAAAAAAGAGGGAGATGTAATATTTACGAAATTTATATATTGTCAGTGTTTCATTGATGATGCATTGTTCTCTTGTTTTAGTTTTTTTGGTAGCTTGCCCTCTGATAACTTGTTTGATGAAGGGTAGATAAGAATGGAAAGAACACGCCTGACACGTTTCCTTCTCATCTGGTTCCCAATACCAGTTGTGCTGGTCCAGGGGGGAGGTTACCATGGGGCGAGGTCCAGGACCTGAGTTGAGGGTCGGCAGACAGTCCTCCTCGGGCGAAGCGGGGTCCACAGCGGGAAGCCGGGCAAGGACAGGAACTCTGGGGGAAACAGGACTGGATGCTGGCCGAAACAGCTCTTCAACGACGTTGCTCCCGTAACCTGGGACCAGGCTGACTGGCCTTTATCTTCTCTGAGGCCAGGGGCGGCCCCGGCCCCCAGGAGACCCGCCTCTCCTGGCCTTAAGGCGAGCACTCCTCCTGGGAGAAACCAGTTCCCTTCGCCTCTCTGCCCTGAGCCTCTGCAGTTCAGGAGAGGCTGAAGGGTTACTGGGCCCAGGGGGAGACTCACCTGTAGGCACTGAGTCCTCAACCACCTCTGGAGCCAGAGTGGATTCACCTGGTGCCTGCTCCCGAGGATCCGGCACAGGTGCAGGCGCTTCAGAATCAAGGCCCTGCCCCAGTTCAGCCGGCCCTGGAGGCGGGGACTCCTGTGCAGGCTGGGATTCCTCCGGTTCAGCCTCTGAATCGGATTCCCAGGCCATCACACCAGTCCTCCCCCCACCCCACCCCTACTTTGAAAGGAGCACCGCTCCTTAGGCATCTATTACCAGGATAAGGAACCCATGGTCCTTCTGATTAAGTGTCTCCAACTCCCATCAGCCCCAGCCAGCATGCCCAATGGTCAGGGATGATGGGAACTGTCCATACATACATAAACAATGTTATTTTTATGCTGCCTCCCCTTGCCAGAGGGAGTTTTGCTATAGTAAATCTACCCCTCCAAAGGGAACAGTGGAGCAATACCCTTTAGGTCATGGGTAGGCAACCTAAGGCCCGGGGGCCGCATGTGGCCCAATTGCCTTCTAAATCCAGCCTGCGGACAGTCTGGGAATCAGCGTGTTTTGACATGAGAATGTGTGCTTTTATTTAAAATGCATCTCTGGGTTATTTGTGGGGCATAGGAATTTGTTCATTTTCCCCCCTTCAAAATATAGTCTGGCCCCCCACAAGGTCTGAGGGACAGTGGACAGGCCCCCTGCTGAAAAAGTTTGCTGATCCCTGCTTTAGGTCATGGGTAGGCAACCTAAGGCCTGGGGGCCAAATCCGGCTCAATCACCTTCTAAATCCGGCCCGCAGACAATCTGGGAATCAGTGTGTTTTTACATGAGTAGAATGTGTCCTTTTATTTAAAATGCATCTCTGGGTGATTTGTGGGGCATAGGAATTTGTTCATTCCCCCGCCCCAAAAAAAATAAAAAATTGGTCCACTGTCCCTCAGTCCGGCCCCCCACAAGGTCTGAGGGACAGTGGACCAGCCCCCTGCTGAAAAAGTTTGCTGCCCCCTGCTTTAGGTGCACCCTTGAAATAACTATTCTAAAGGTGCCATGTTTAATGTTACTAAAGTTAAGTGAGCATCTGGGGGGCGGAATCATGATTTTGGGGAGAAGTCACCACTGGAAGGATACTTTCTGGCACCCACTCTAGCAGTTGGTGTTGTGCATTTCCAAGGGACAGTGCAGTTTTGCCAAGTTGGTTAAGAAACTTCAGTGCCTCTGGGACAAAGGCAACCAGCGAAGGTTTGTATGTGTATGCTTGCTGGGTGCGGATGTTTAAAGTTCACCTCCCAACCTTCTGTTTGTTCAGGCTGCCTACTGTTCCTTCGCCCTCTGCAGCTCGTGGAATGAAAATGGTTTTGTTTTGTTTTTTATTTCTGAGGGTGCTTCCAGGTTGTCACAATATTGTGGGAAGGATTGAAGTTAATACCAGATATTTACCTTTGTGCAGTTTAAATGGATTGAAGTGCTCTGTCACCCTAGCGCACCAAATCTATTAAAAAAAGAACAACATTGACTTTTGTGGTTAGGAAAGGGATGGGATGAACAAAACATTGATGGGAAGATATGCATGCAAGCAAATCAGGATGAATGCTCATTGTCCTACAATTCCCCTCTAGACAAATAAGAATAAACACTGAGTAAGCTTTGCAAGGGGGACATGGGTGGCGCTGTGGGTAAAACCTCAGCGCCTAGGACTTTCCGATCGTATGGTCGGCGGTTCGAATCCCCGCGGTGGGGTGAGCTCCCATCGTTCGGTCCCAGCTCCTGCACACCTAGCAGTTCGAAAGCACCCTTAAGTACAAGTAGATAGATAGGTACCGCTTTATATGAGGAAGGAAAACGGCGTTCCCGTCTGCTGTGCTGGTGCTGGCTCGCCAGAGCAGCTTCGTCACGCTGGCCACATGACCCAGAAGTGTCTCCGGACAGCGCTGGCCCTCGGCCTCTTAAGCAAGATGGGCGCGCAACCCCAAAGGGGTACCTTTACCTTTACCTTTAAGCTTTGCAAGGTCCATATAGTTAAAGCCATGGTTTTCCCAGTAGTGATGTATGGAAGTGAGAGCTGGACCATAAAGAAGGCTGATCGCTGAAGAATTGATGCTTTTGAATTATGGTGCTGGAGGAGACTCTTGAGAGTCCCATGGACTGCAAGAAGATTAAACCTCTCCATTCTGAAGGAAATCAGCCCTGAGTGCTCACTGGAAGGACAGATCGTGAAGCTGAGGCTCCAATACTTTGGCCACCTCATGAGAAGAGAAGACTCCCTGGAAAAGACCCTGATGTTGGGAAAGATGGAGGGCCCAAGGAGAAGGGGACGACAGAGGACGAGATGGTTGGACAGTGTTCTTGAAGCTACCAACATGAGTCTGACCAAACTGCGGGAGGCAGTGGAAGACAGGAGTGCCTGACGTGCTCTGGTCCAGGGGGTCACGAAGAGTCGGACACGACTAAACGTCTAAACAACAAGCTTTGCAAACCAGGATGAATGAACAGGCTGTGGAGGAGCCCTAAAAAATCAGATGCAAGGCCTGCTATACATCTGTTTGGTGCCCACAGATGTGCTTGATGCAGCACATCTGTAAGCACTTAAGTTCCAGCCCTGTAATGGTTCCTTGCAGAAAGGAACATGTGTCCATGTACAAGGCATTTGTATTATCACGTTGGCAGATTTTTAACCCCATGGTCTGATCCTTTGTCATAGGCTTTTTGCACCTTAAGCAGACCTGTCTTCTGTGGAACGTTTTCATCTAAGCCTTTAGGTGAAAATGTTTAATGCAATCTTGCTAAAAGGCACCTGACCATGTGAAGAACCAGATACTTTTTCTGTCAGCCTTGAGATGTCATTCCTGTTTTGGTACTGACGTACCAAAGGAGCAAGTATCATCCGAGTAATTGTAGAATATAATTTCAGACTCACTTGGGATACAGAGATCCAGGCTAGGTATCTCTAGAGATAAGAATCAAAATTGAAAAGTGCAATACCTCAGGGATCATCTAATCCCTGACATAGTGATGCTGCTGTCAAGACTTCTACTCTGCATCTAACAAGATGGAGGGAATATTAGATGTTTCTTCTCCCTTCAGAATAAAAACTATCAAATAAAATCAATTTATAAACTAAGATCAATGTATTCCTAGCCAATACAGTGGTACCTCTGGTTAAGTACTTAATTCGTTCGGAGGTCCGTTCTTAACCTGAAACTGTTCTTAACCTGAGGTACCACTTCAGATAATGGGGCCTCCCGCTGCCGCCATGTGATTTCTGTTCTCATCCTGAAGCAAATTTCTTAACCCAAGGTTAAGAACCCCGAGGTACTATTTCTGGGTTAGCGGAGTCTGTAACTAGAGGTGTTTGTAACCCGAGGCACCACTGTATAGGCAAATAACAGAAAAAGAAAACAAAGGGCCTTTCACTGGCTGAACAAATCTGGTATGCTAAGGTTATGTTAAACAGGTCTGCAATCCTAATCATCTAGCTTAGATTTGATCAGACTTTGTTCTTGCATTAAAAAATAAACCATTAGGAGCCTTTCTGTCATTTTGGAACAATAGGCTTCCCATTGAAGGCATGGTTTGGAATTGTGCCAGCCATCCCATTTCATGTTTATTTTATGAATATATGCATCACTGAGGGCTAATGTTCTTTGCTGCATCATGCAACTTTTAGTCGGCAGCAGTGTGTTAATAACGTTTGGGATCACTTCTACTGTGTTTTAAACCTGCATATCTCGTTTTTGCAAACCACTAACGGCCCTTCCTTCTTTCGTATTACCATTGCATTTGTGCATTTTCTCGAGGAAGCTTTCCTCCCCCCCCCCCCCATTTCCTAAAATGCTCCCTCTGTGCGCCCTAATGTGTACCTTGATCCCCCCCCCCACGCTATTGAGCGCTGCAGGGTCCCCAGAAAGGCTCGCGCTTTTTGGATCCACCGGCTGCCGTCTCGCCCTTCTCCGGAGGAGCCTTTGTTCGCGGGCCCGTCTTCCCCAGACAGGAAGCGGGTGGTGGGCGAGAGGGAGCAGGTGCTGCAGGACGGAGCCGGTTCTTCCTCCTCCTCCTCCTCGGAGCGCGCGCGCGCAAGCGGCTGCGGGGGGCGGCGCGGGGGCAGCTCCTAGCGCGCAACCTGCCCGGCCATCCTCGGCAGCTCTTCCCGCCGCTTCCTTGCCGCCTGCTGCACTTCCTGCTCTGCCCGCAGTGCCTCCTTGCAGCAGCAGCAGCGCCAGCTCCTCCGGCTCGCCTCTGGGCTTCTCCACCGCCGCCTCCTCTCCCTCAGCCAGACGCTCCGGCCGGCGGCGGCGGCGGCTGCTACTGAAGGAAGGCGGGGAGGCTTGCCAAGGCGCCGGGAAGGAGAAACCTTCCCCGGGGCAGCTTCCTCGCCTTCTCCCCGCGGGCAGGGAGCGGCGCTCGCCCTGCTGCTCCTCGGGCAGCCGGCGGGAGGAGCGGGCCTCGCCGGTGAGGACAGGCGTCGCGGAGCGCGGAAGGTGAGCCCTCGAACGCGGCGCTTGCGTCTGCGCCGCGCCTCCTCCAGCGGCCCTCTCCGCCTTGCGCGGCGGGCAGCCTCTCCTCAGACCCTGCCTTCTTCTGCGCCGAGAAACAGCCCCTCTTCTTCCCCCGAGGAATGAAAGCGGGGCAGGAGGCGTCTCCGTGCAGGCCGGCGCATGGCGCACGGCCGGCTCTTGCTGTCTCTTGCGCGCGGGGTTCCGCCAGCCAAGGGGCGCGGAGGAGCGCCGCGGGTCTTCCTCGGGGCGCACCGAAGTCCCCGCGCGAAGAGGGCGCGCGCGCTTGCCCTGCCGGCGGGGTCCCCTGGGCGCGCGGCCGCCTCTACCTGCGCCCCCCCCAGACCTTTCCATTTGGAGCGAGGGGATGTGGGGGCGCGCGGCCGCCTCTCCCTGCCTTCTTCTGGTCTGAAGGGGGCTCTGTCTTTATCGGGGGCTCCGATGGCGCTTTAAAGCGAGGTCAGCCCCCCCTCCTCCCAAATCGAGGCGTCCCAAGCAGACCCCCCCCTCTCCCACCAGACGAGAGAACGGCGGGGATGGGCGCAGTCGGAATGCGCGCCCTTCCTTTCCTCGGGGAGCCTCACCTGCGTTCTGGCAATGTCTCCCGAAGGCTTTCCTGCCCATCTAAAAGTCGAAAAGAAGCGCAGTCCAGCAGGATTATTGGCTCCTCACCCCTTAAAAAGACTTTTTGGCTTGAGAATGCAATCTGACATTTCTAGGGAGTGAAGTAGCTCATGGTGGTTGGAAAATTAAACCTGCTCAGTCGTGGTTGCTCTTAAGAAGAGACCACTGTTGACGTTGGCACCTCTGAAAGGGGCATGGAAAGAAGAAGGATGTAGGTTTGTGGGATCTCATTACTTGTACTAGTTGAAAAAGTCATCCCATAAATACAGAATGATTCCCAGTTCTGGTTTATGTTTGAGATACTTCAAATTGCCACGAATCAAGTTACGCTGAAGTCATTAGCTGATTTTTAAGAGGGCCTATGGGATGTCTTGAGATTAAGACCCTACGGTTAAATAATTTACTCTGTGATTCAGATAGTATATACTGAGTGTTTCAGGTTGTTACATTTATTAATATGTCTTTGTGCTTTTGTGGAGGAGTCGAAAATGTTGAATTGCTGCATGGTATCTCTGAAGTACTTCCTCTTTGATATTCAGATTTTCATATCTACTGTAGTATCTAATTTCTGTTAAAGCACAGAGCCTAGGGCTTGCCGGTGGTTCAAATCTCCTGACGGGGTGAGCTCCCATTGCTCGATCCCAGCTTCTGCCAACCTAGCAGTTTGAAAGCATGAAGTGCAAGTAGATAAATAGGTACCACTCTGGCGGGAAGGTAAATGGTGTTTCCGTGCACTGCTCTGGTTCACCAGAAGCAGCTTAGTCATGCTGGCCACATGACCCGGAAGCTGTACGCCGGCTCCCTCGGCCAGTAAAGCAAGATGAGCCCCGCAACCCCAGAGTCATCTGCGACTGGACCTAACGGTCAGGTGTTCCTTTACCTAATCTTTAACAAAAACACAAACTTCTGATTGCTCAGTTGGGCTATATGTACAGCAGTTATGCAGATAGAAAAAAATCTAAACTAGTTTACTCAAAATTACCCCCCCTTTGGCTTCTAAAAGTTTAACATCACTTTGACAATACAAGTAGGCTAGTTTTAACTTGAATTGCTGCTGTTAGTTATTCTTTTGGGTATAAAATACTTGTGTTGCAAACACAAAGTGTTGGTGGTTATTTTGTATGCATTGCTTAATCCCTCTCTTTTTGTCCCGATAATACATAGATTAGTCTTAGTACTTTTAAGGAATTGAAATGCAGTACACTAAAGATGACGCTAATGTTAGCTTTAAAACATACCACTTGAGAAGACATGCAATTTCTTAAGAATTCAGCATTATTTTGTACATGGAAAAGATAAGAATTCAGAAACAAACATTTCTCATGATGAAGACGAGTTACCCTCATTATGTGGGCTGCAGTCAACCAACTTTATACGGCCCTTTAGGTGTATTCAAAAAACAATGCCAAATAAATACATTTTCTAAGTAAGTATCAGTAGTGACACCCGAGGGGGAGTTATTTATTGGGGAGTTGCATTATTCTATAGGTGGATTACACTGCACGTGATTATGATAATGAGTGGTGCTTTATTTTATTTCTGCTGTTAGACGGTGTGCAAATTATGACACAACAATCCAAAAATCACGTCACTGTGCATCAGGTTTAAATTATTTACAGAGTAATTTCATTGCATATTTATGGAGGGAGGGGGAACCTACAAGGCAGGGCAATAACCACTTCTATTGCCCTGCCATTTTGCTGCAGGCAGTATGGGTAGGGTGTGTGAGAAGCTTTTACTTCTTCCATTCTGTTGATGATGCACGCAAGGGAATAAGATTGCCCAACCAATGTAGCTCTTTTTCTGATGGTGGAAAAGCACTAACGTGGCATCCTGAAATCACTCAGCCGACTTTATACTGAGCATAGGATTGTCCCCTTAGAATTAAACCTCATGCAGACTCTGACTTCAGTTCTTTACACGCTGACTGTGAAAAAATAGAACTATTGTAGTGTAATTTATTATGCTTTGATGGGAAAATATAGTTCATTACAATGAGCATTTTTTAATCAGTTGGAATACTTGATAATACTGGATAATACTTGATAATACTGGAAGGCTTGGATATTAACTTCTTCTTTGGCGATCACTCGCAGCCGAGTAAGATTTTCTTCCATGAACACTGTTTTAACAGAGCCATAAGTGACTGTGGAGGCCAGTTCTGGATCCACACGTCCTTCCACAGTGGGGACATAGGTTTCCAGGCAGGAGTTGATCACGGTGAGGGTTTGCCAAGCGTGCCTTTCTCTTAGCATGTTTCTCCCTTTCGTCCTGAGTTCAAGCGTCTTCAAAGCCCACGACACCTTCGGTAAAGGCTGTTCTCCAATTGAAGCGCTCGCAGGCCAGTGTTTCCCAGTTGTCGGTGTTTATACTACACATTTTTAGATATTAACATCTTACAGGCCACCCCAATCTCTGCCGAGCAAGAGTTTTCCAGGGGTCTTGGCATTTAACTAGGGTTTGTGTTCCTTTGGAAAGAGGCATAGCAGAGACTAGCGTCTTTTTCAGAAATATGGTTTATTTTACACAAATTTACATCTAAAGCCTTCTGTGGAGAATGTGCATGCAGAACATTATGCCCTTAGAGTGTCTCTTGTTGCTCCCCTAATAGCTTCAGCAAGCTTGGATCCAAAGCAGCGGCCATCCACCCCCCTGCCCCCCCTCTCTAAGTGCAGCCTCCAGCCAGTGCCTTTCATCTCTCTTAACCTCAGTTTCAAAAGCCTACTGCAAAAAACCCACTTTTACCCAAGATGAAATCACATCCACTGTTACCATGACAACTTTTCCCTGTGTGCCTTCTGCCTATGGGGCTAATGGTTGGCTATCATCAGCACCATGGTTTCTTCAAGGACCCACCATCACCAGGTGTCCTCATGAGGAAGTTATTCCCAGCCCTTGAAAACAAACATACTGGTACTTTTTTGAGTTTGCTCAATTTCTGACCCTTCCCTGAATGTAGAATTTATTGGACTCTGAAAAGACTTCAGGGGATATTGGTGGCTTCAAACTTACCTCTCTCTCTCTGTGTGTGTGCTTGTTTTGTGTTGTGCATAGATCGGCACTGGATATGTAAAATACATGCCTCTAAAATGTACTGTACCCCATGTTATGGAAGCATAACTTTGCCTGGGTTTGCCTGTGGTCTGTGGGAAAAGTGGGGGGAACATTGTGGGAGAGTTTGTAGAACAGCATGCATGCTCTCTCCCTCACAGACACACTCATGCACACACATGCTCAACCATATGCAGAGTTTGGTGAGGGTGTTTAAACTTCTCAACTACTTTTTTAAGTTTCAAAGATTAGACTCTTTTCTGATGTTTTGCTTATAAAAGCAACAAGTGAACATAATGGAATGTTATTGATAAAGCAACCATCCATACCAGGCAGGATCTTTGATAATACAGCAAAAGACAAATGCTTTTTTTAAAAAAGTTATTTGGTAAAGAATAACCAATTTCAGTATGAATTACCACCAGATTCTTGTTTTGGACAGAGAACTATGTAATTGCGGTTGTAAAGCAGTACTGTAGTACTATAAGTGTTACTCATTAACATTCCATTTACATTTCAAAAAGGAAGCTTGACTGTTAAAGCAAATAGTGTGAAAATGTTCCTTTTAGCAACCCTTGACACACACCTGGTTTAAGGTTTTTGTAGCTTTGGATCACAAATAGAAGGCTTTTGGGTTAAACAAGCAAGCAAAAAGCAGCAAAGCTTCAAAGTAGTTACTGAAAATTTGAAATGTACCATTAAATGGTACAGTGGCTAACACATTTTGGTAAAGACCTTCAGGTTGCACTGAAGAACAACTATATACTGCTAAATAAACAAACCATAATACAGATTTTATATATATATTATATACATCATTCACTAATTATAATTTAACAAGTTGTGTTAAAAAGTATACTCCCTTCTTAGGCATCATTTTGTGGAGGCATGTCCCCAGAAGGTTGCTTATAAATACCTTGAAGAAATTATTAACTGTTTTTATATTGTTTTGTTAGGTCCTTTTAGTGTTTTAGTTTTTGTAAGCTGCTCTGAGCCAGTCAGTGTCAACACTGAACTACATGGACTTGATATAAGGAGCTTCCCATATTCCTAATATTAAAATACCAGTGAGTACACTGTTACTTGTTTTAGTGGCTATAATTTAAACATATTTGACCTAGACAAATCCTGCCACCTCCTATTTGAATACAATCAGTACTGCACAGTGTTTTGGATGAGTCCAAAAGCAGAAAGCATGTGTGCAAACCTTAAATTTCCCAGTGCAGCAAGGTTTTTCTTTACTGTTCCTCCAGTTGTCCTCTCCTGTCATTTGAACCCCTTTCCCTGCCTGTTGATTTGAGCAGGACTCAAGGCTAGAAATAGTAGCTTTCAAAATAGCTGGAAGACTATGCAGCAGACAGAAGTGAGCCAGACCAATGTGACCAGGGCAGAAATAGGGAGTAGAAGCCATCATTTTTGCCTCTTGCCTTGAGGAATATACTTCTATTTTCAGAGTTGTGAACTGGCAACATCATTGCATCCTGTTCCTTACAAACATTTCTTGTTTTGATTTGTTTTGGTTTATATACCTCCCTTCATCATAAGGTCTCAGGGCAGTTCACAGAATTGTTGGACACCATTGTCTGGGCCAGGGGTCAGCAACCTTTTCAGCAGGGGGCCGCTCCACTGTCCCTCAGACCCTGTGCGGGGCCGGACTATATTGGGGGGTGGGAATGAACGAATTCCTATGCCCCACAAATAACCCAGAGATGCATTTTAAATAAAAGGGCACATTCTACTCATGTAAAAACACGCTGAATCCCGGACTGTCTGCAGGCCGAATTTAGAAGGCAATTGGGCCGGATCCGGCCCCCAGGCCTTAGTTTGTCTACCCATGGTCTGGGCTGTACATTTTTGTAATGCTTTTTCTGTTGTTAAGGAAGTTTCCTTTATTTGCTTTAATTTGTTTATACTTTAGCAATGTTTTGGTGTAATGCTATCCAGAGAATATTTATTGATAGGTGGCCATATACATTCATTCATTCAATCAATCAATCAATCAATCAATCAATCAAAGCCTGCTGTGTTTGGGTTAAAACAGAAATCCCAGTGATTTCTGCCATGTGTTCCACAGATCCCACAGAGATTTATCCACTCTTGACTTGAGTCTCTGTTTAGTGATTCAGCATGTATTTACCGGTCCTGCCTCTTTTCCTCCCATATGGAAACTGTTCCTCTAGGGAAAGACTTTCTGGTTTTCCTGATAACTGAAGCAAGTCATCCGCAAGCAATGTCTACCAGCCGTATGCTGTCAGAATTAGACTTTCAGATAATTCATCAGATAAATAGCATTTATTTGTGGCATCACTTCTTTCAAGTATGATTTGCAGCATGCAGTAGACAAGAGTAGAATTGATTTGCAGCGTTTTTATTGTTGTTGGGCTTAACTTCAAGTCAGACATGGTGATGTGGAATATTTGCTTTCTGCCCTACGCTGTTGGTTCAGTACAAATCATAAGGGGAGAAAACGATGTGTTCCTTATTAAAAAGCACTTTGTTTTGAAGAACTTCCAGAACTGGCTTTGATGAAGCTCAGAAGCATTCAGTATCTCTTCATTCTCTTACCTCTTATATTTGACATAGTATTACCAAGATCCTCCTTGAGGATCTTGTTGATCCTAAAGGTAAAGGTAAAGGTCTGGACTGTTAGGTCCAGTTGTGGATGACTCTGGGGCTGCGCGCTCATCTCACTCTATAGGCCGAGGGAGCCGGCATTTGTCCGCAGACAGCTTCCAGGTCATGTGGCCAGCATGATTAAGCCACTTCTGGTGAACCAGAGCAGTGCACGGAAACGCCGTTTACATTCCCTATTTATCTACTTGCACTTTGACGTGCTTTCGAACTGCTAGGTTGGCAGGAGCAGAGACCGAGCAATGGGAGCTCATCCCGTGGGGGGGATTCGAACCGCCGACCTTCTGATCGGCAAGCCCTAGGCTCTGTGGTTTAGACCACAGTGCCACCCGCATCCCTAGTTGAACATAAAGATTGCCTTGGAACATTGGAGAGGATAGTGATGATTAGCATTTAGCATCCACCCTGGCTTGTTGTTCGAGGACCAGCCTATCCTCAGTCACACAATATCATCACCAGGGAAGGGGAGGAACACGTCATGGTGAAATTGTCTCTTCATTGTATTCCATGGCATCCCTTATCTGGCTTTGCAGTGATTGATGTCCTCGCTGAAATGAGCTGTATGAGAAAGCAAAAGCATTCAATCCTAATAGGTCTCTCCTGTATGTCTTAAGTGGAACCAGTAATAGGATATGATGCTAAGCAAATATAATGCTGTGAGCGAGCCTGCCATTTCTTCTGGGCAGCTACTTGTTCATTATTGCTACGTTGCTCTGCTATTCAAGTTATGTAGGGCCTGTGGTGCTGGAGGAGACTCTTGAGGGTCCCATGGACTGCAAGAAGATCAAACCTCTCCATTCCGAAGGAAATCAGCCCTGAGTGCTGACTGGAAGGACAGATCCTGAAGCTGAGGCTCCAATACTTTGGCCACCTCATGAGAAGAGAAGACTCCCTGGAAAAGACCCTGATGTTGGGAAAGATGGAGGGCACAAGGAGAAGGGGACAACAGAGGATGAGATGGTTGGACAGTGTTCTTGAAGCTACCAGCATGGGTCTGCCCAAACTGCGGGAGGCAGCAGAAGACAGGAGTGCCTGGCGTGCTCTGGTCCAGGGGGTAACAAAGAGTTGGACACGAATAAACAACTAAACAACAACAACAACAAGTGCATTGGGCAATTTAGGGCTGGCTGACCTGTGGCCCTCCAGATGTTGTGGGACTCCCAACTCCCATCAGCCCCAGTCAGCATGGCCAGCGGTCAGTGATGATGGGAGCTGTCACCTTCAGGGCCACAAATTAGCCGTCCTTGGCTTTAGAGATTACATTTATCATCCTGGGTCTGTGCTTGGAAGGCTGATTTTGGAACCCTGCTGTAATTTGCATTCTCTAATCTTCCTGCCTTCCAGAAGCTGATCAGCTGCCTTCTGTACCACTGAACAGTTTTCAAGGGCAGCCTTAATAATTGCTGATGCAAGATGTAGTCTGATTTAAAAACCAAGAGATATGTGATCTGAACCAGGGGGGAAATCTTTGCCACAGCAGTGATAGAAGGGGCACTATGCTGTTGCCTCAAAGGCACCTCTCTGTGAAGACCCACCCAATGTGGAAAGGATAAAAATGGGTCTGGCTGACTGGTAAAGATAGCATATTGAATATTAATACTGCTTATTTAGTTCAAGCTTCGTTAATTTCATTGAGGCTTGTACTAATTCAGCTCTCTATATTTGCTAACTCCCATTATATATCATGTTTTAATGGTGTGTTTAACACAAAGCAATCAACTGAACACATTATTAAATTGTTATTCTTTAGTATAATCTATTGGTTGTGTTGTGTTTTGAGATATCTTATTTTAGAGAGAAGCCAGGCAATAAATGAACACAATTGTTCCTACATTTTCTATAATGTTTGTGCTGAGGATTATAGTAATGGGTGACAGTAAGAACTTTTGTTAAACCTAAACTTTCATTCGCCACCACTTCTTCCAGGGCACAGCAGGTTTTGTTGAAATGGAGGTTTGCTCATGTTGCCAGGTGGTTGTTGAGAATGAGGCCTAATTGGCAAGGAAATATTTCTCTAAAGTAGATGCAAACGCAAGCATAGCACATGCAGAAAGAGACAATTGCTTTTTTTAATGAATGTTGTAACAACGTGTTGTGTGAATGAAGGAGCAGGATAGTTAGTGTCTCCTTCCCTCGCCTCCAGATAATAAGTGTACAAACTTTGGTTTTTGAACATCACGTCTGACAAACGTTTTGGAAGCTGAACGCTGAAAACCCGGAAGTGAATGCTTCCGTTTTCGAACGCGCCTTGGAAGTCGAATGGCTTCCAAGGCACATTTCTCCTTTAAAAAAAAAAAAAAAAAAAAAAATTAAATTTTCCATTTTAACAATCCAATCAAATCACATTAAATATTCCAAATTATACAGATACATATCATATAGTCCAAATATTCTGCCAAATTATAAATTTTTATTGGGACTTCCCATGCTTCAAGTTCAGGGGGGCTCTGATCATCTTATATCTCTACTGCCGTGAGTTTCCAATAGTTCCTTTAAATCTTCCTGTTGTTAACCTTCCTTCTTTCATAGCCTCTGAGTTGATTCCACAGGCGAGTTGAAGTAAGGCACATTTCTCAATTTCCCCACTGAACTTGCTGACAGCCCTTTGATCCTCGGTTTCCAAATGTTTCGGAAGTCAAAAGGACTTCTGTAACGGATTACAGTAGAACCTGGGGTTGCGAACGTGATCCGTGCGGGAGGCACGTTCGTGACCCACAGCATTTGCAACCCACAGCACCACATCTGCGCACATGCATGACACAATTTGGTGCTTCTGTACATGCGCAAAGCGCGATTTAGCGCTTCTGCGCATGCGCGATTGCCGAAACCCGAAGTAAGCTGTTCCGGTACTTCCAGGTTTGGCGTGTCTGAACCCAAAAACGCACAACCCGCAGCGATCGCAAGCTGAGGTATGACTGTATGTTCAAAAACTGAAGCTCCACTGTGTAAAAATTCTGTGTAAAATTCAGAACCGATACGACATGATCTACCCAACTTTGCTGTCTGAGTGTTCCAGCTGAGGCGGCTGTCCCCTTCCCTAGCAGCTGCCATAGGGCTACTCAAGGAGATACAACTGAAGATGATCAAATATAAAGTATATCAGTTTCAGTAACTAAGACCTTTTCTGCCTCATTCATTCATTCTACCAACTTTATCTTAAAAAGATCTCAAGGTTTCCTGAACAGTTAAAAAAATAATTATTGACTGATGCTAATAGGAGATACTACGTAAAACAAATGGTAGAAACTTTTTAAAGACTATTTCGTTTGTTTACAGATTATATTTGTGCTTTGTTCATCCATCTTTGTAGAACAAGAGAACTGGAATTTATAAGATTTAAGTGTTGAAATCAACAGGATTCACTTCTGAGCTTGAAACTGGGCTGTCAGTGTCTCTGGTGTGACTTGGATGCAACTGCAAGTTCAGCGAAGGGAAATGTAAATATGCCTTTCCCCCCTTTCAATCAACAGATATTAGCATCTTCACTTTGAGATGGTGGGACTAGGAAATAGCCGTCGCGGGATGAAGTCTCCGCCCCTCCTAGTGGCGGCGCTTGTGGCTTGTATAATAGTCCTGGGATTCAATTACTGGATTGCAAGTTCCCGCAGTATTGATTTGCAGGTATTACTCTTCTATTGGTTTTCCACATTGATGGAATCAGCAAAGATGTTTCCCTTTGTTAAGAATTGCAGTGAATTATCGAAGTTTAAAAAGCACTTCAGGGTTTCCAAACCATCATACCTGACAGGAATTTGGATGCTGGCCAGGAGAGCAAATAGTGAGAGAAAAGCGAAGTGCCTGGGAAAAGGTTGTGATGATAGTAGTTAAATACTGAATCCTGCTCAACCAGGAAATTGTGGAGCTTTATGCTACCCTTGCTGCCTCCTATATCAATGTAAAAAACTCCTTCTGTTTCTCTCATACCTATGGACACACATATATGAACACAGACCCAGAGACAAAGTTGAGACTGGCTGTTTTGAATTAGTGTGTGGAACAATTATCCAGCTACCCAACACCTCTGCCCCTCAGTCCATTTTCTGCCTTACTCCCTACTTAAGAGAAAATAGCTCCTTCTGTGTCCCTTCTCTCTCTACGCAGTGTTTTTGCCTCACTTCCTATTAACTACACACAACCCTGTCTGCCCCCAACCCAGGGAACAATAATCTTTCCTCACATCAGCACAGATTATCAATATTCCTAGTGATTTTTCCCCTTACCATGCATCCTATCCCATGTTCTAGAAGCATTTAGCATGGGCTCACAGGTGACTGGTAGTTGTGCGGTGTCCAATTTTGTTTTCTGCAAGCATAGATCGGGAAGTTAAAATTTTGATTGTACACATTTACAGCAAAGACTGCCAACATTCTCTTCTGAATTTTTGTATCTGCTGCCTCTTAGAACCGCATAATGGAGTTAGAAGGAAGAGTCCGCCGGGTGGCTGTAGAACGAGGTGCTGTAGAAATAAAAAAAAATGAATTTCAAGGAGAGCTGCAGAAGCAGAGGGAACAGATTGACAGAATTCAGAGCCTGCATAACTTCCAGATGGAAAACACTAACAAAATACACATGGATGAGAAGGTAAGAGCTATTTATTTATCCTTGTTGCTGTGCTCTGGGCCTCTCTATGCAGCTCCTCCTTTGTCCTAATGCTGCTAAGTCTTTCTTTGCAAAATAGACTGTAGATTTATCCAGTATTATTTTAGGGTCAAAAAAATCCCAGTACTGCCTCTTTTCTACCATAATGGAAAGGGCCTCGCCATTGTAGCTGTCCGTGAAAGGGAAGGTGCCTTAAAACTGTATAAATACTATTTAATATAAAATTATTTTTTATTGAATAAAGAATACTCTTCCAAATGAGCCCAGGGTGGCAAACGCAACATTCAAAACAATGAGGTTAAAGATAAAAAGGCATTTTAAACATTTTAAAGAGAGTTTATTATTACTTACACACCTTGTGCTGGAAGCAGCTTCTTGAGGGGGAAAAAACGTAAGAGGAAAACTGAAGTGGGGTGTTGTGAAGATGGCATGACAACCTGTGAGACTAACAAACACATTGCGAGGGATGTGAAATGTCATGTTTGGTGGGATCATTTCCATCTACTGGCAGATTGGATTAACAGTCTGAACGTTGATTACTAGCCGTTTCTCCACAGTGGAAGAATTGTAGCACACTGTCCTTTCAGTCATAGCTGTGACTTCATCCTAGAAAAACCTCAGCATCTAGAAAGATCCTAAAAAGGTACATATTTTAGCAGAGAGTCTGCTGTGGAAGTGCCCTTGTGAGGTTTTTGGTAGGTTTCTTGGGCTGCATACAAATGTACCTGCAAACGCAACCTGGTGTGCTTTTTCTCCACTGCAGAGGGATGGGGGATTTGCCCAAAATTGGATGGAAGGATTGGCCAATTCCTTTGTACTGTACCATACATTCAGGAGGTCCTCCAGCGCTCTAGAGCAGTGGCTACCAATTAGCTAAGTACTGCAGACCCCCCCTTTTTCAAAGGCCAAGCTTTTGTTATGTGAAAGGTGCCACTGTGCCACGGACCTCCTGGGTGGGTTACGTGGGAGCCCTGGGGTCCACAGACCACCAACTGGGAGCCACTGCTCTAGAGAGGGTCCTTGGTGTCTACATCAGGGAGAAGAGGAAGAGAAAGACTGGACTGCAAGCTGCCTTCTGCCCTTGCAACCAATGGATACAACTCAATGGCCTTGATTCACAGACAGCACTAAGCCAAACCATGCCAGTGTGTGAAGCCACAGGCGCTCATAGTAAAAACGGCAGCCATTTTGTTCCTTGCTTGGTCATCCTGCTACTGCTGCACTGCCTGGAGCTGAGCCAATCTGTATTGCTGCAGGCCAAACATGAGCCGTAGGCCAAGGTTTGTACTGTTTGTAGTTTGGGGGAGTCTAAACATGAGCCAGGCTTGGGCAAACCATGGCTTATCCATCTGATACCTATAATTCTGTATTTGCACAGTAGCCCAGCACAGCCTTGATCATCATAAACTGACACATGTATACTACAGATACACAACAAAGTAGTTTGTATGCTCTGAATTGATTACTTTTATGTAGCTGTTCTTTCTCCAGGAAATTACTACCAGCAATATTATACCATCTGCCTCCCAGCTGGAGCAAGACATTTTTGCAAAACTAGCTACAGTTCAACTTTGTGATCAGATATCTAAGCTCTAGCTGTAATAAATGAATCGGCTCTCTTTTTTGCACAAACAAGGGCTTGCTGTATTATTTTAAGAACGAGATTTAAAGGAGAGCTAAAACAAAAGGCCTTCTGTGTGTGCTGATCTCTCCCTCTCCTGCATTAACTTTGTGCAGGGTTAAGCTACAAGGCGTTTGCCAGATCTTATGCCCACATAATTAAGCGGAGTTTCCTAGCTAGTTTGAATTTGAGCTCCATGCGGCTCCACAGGATTTTGTCAAAGCAGCAGCAAATGGTCCCAGTCACCTCAGTGGTCTCTCTCTTCGTGAGGAGAGTTTACACACACAGGTTTAACTTGTAGACTAAATTGAGGCAGCTTGATAAGGAAAGAGCTTCATGCTTGGGGATGAATTAAAAGTACAGTACAGTGGTGCCTTGCAAGACGAAATTAATTCGTTCCGTGAGTTGTTTCGTATTGCGATTCTTTCGTCTTGCGGAGCGCAGATTCCCTGGGTATTAACAGCTTTAAGAAAAAGGAAGCAAACTCGCAAGACGTTTTCGTCTTGCGAAGCAAGCCCATAGGGGGAATCGTCTTGCAAAACAACTCAAAAAATGAAAAATCCTTTCGTCTTGCGCGTTTTTCGTCTTGCGAGGCATTCGTCTTGCGAGGTACCACTGTATACCGATTTGCGTATTGTTGCTGGATGCTTTGATGATCCTGAGAATCACAGCTGAAACGGTTATAATTATTCATGTATATCATGGGTAGGCAAGCTAAGGTCCGCAGGCTGGATCAGGCCCAGTTGCCTTCTGGATCGCCAGCGCACACGTTCTTTCCCTCTCCTCCCTCTCCCTCACACGGCAGTGGCTGTGCTTCCTCCCTCCCTCCCTCCCTCCCTCCCTCCCTCCTCCTGGCTTCTCCCTGCCCTGCCTAGAGAAGGAAGGGGGCTGGGCTTTGTTGGTGCCAGCAACAGCAGTGCTTGAGCAGCCGCCATTTTAAGCAGCCCCTCTCTGGAGCCCTTTTGCACGCCGCTCATCGTCCCTCCACCACCGCCAGCCCCTGTCGCTCACAAGACACAGGAAAGAAGCCACCGGTGCTCCTGGTGCTCTTGCATCATTTCCTCCCCCCCAAAAAATATAGTCCAGCCCCCCACAAGGTCTGAGGGACAGTGGACTGGCCCCCTGCTGAAAAGGTTTGCTGACCCCTGATGTATATTCTACCTATCCTTGTGCTAATCCCGCCCCCCAAGATGATTCTTTATGCCACTTGGGGATAATTTTTTTGTTTAGGTAGCATTCCAGTGGAGTCTTCTTGTTGGCCCCATGGCCAATCTGCGATCTTTGCTTTTTTGATTTTCCTGCCTGGTGAACATAGGCAACAAATATATAGGGCTGGGATAATGTAGAAATGGAAACCATTGTTTTTCAAGCACTCAAACAATTCTTTCTTTCTTTCTTTCTTTCTTTCTTTCTTTCTTTCTTTCTTTCTTTCTTTCTTTCAGGCAATGCTGATGAGTAACATTACAACAAATGAAAGACTGATCCAGAATTTGAAAGGTAAATCTCAGCAAAGCACCCTCTGCACAGCAATTAACTTTGCTTATTTTTATACCTTCGCCCATTGTATGTCTACTGATACATTTCCCCCAAGGCTGGAATAGTAGGAAAGTATGGGGGCGGCTGTAGCTGTTTCAGAATATAACCCCCCACCCACTTTAAACAGAGACAGTATAAAACTGTGGGACCTAGAAACTCACTACTTGAAGACAGAGCCTTGGGTCAACCTAGGAAATCCTTTTTTTATTTTCTTAAAAGCAGCCACAAAGGGACTCTTTTATTAGATCAAGATTGTCATTCTGGGGGAGGGTTTTGGTTTTTTAAAACCTTTCTCAATGCTGTTTTTCTTATTAATATTGCCATGGTGCCCCTGCCAGTTGCTGTTTGATCAATTGGGGATAGTTTTAGGAAAATGGAATAATCATCAATTAAATGCCATGGTAGAAATGTTAGCTCCCTCTCTCCTCCCCCTGTCCCCAGTGCGATAGTCTCATTTCAAATTTGGCTACTTATGGCTGTGTTTTCAAAAATTTAAAGAGAGCTAGACATGGCTGTCCAACATCTCATCTAGTTATGCACTTAAAGGTAAAGGTAATGGGACTCCTGACCATTAGGTCCAGTCGTGACCGACTCTGGGATTGCGGCGTTCATCTCGCTTTATTGGCCGAGGGAGCCGGCGTACAGCTTCCGGGTCATGTGGCCAGCATGACTAAGCCGCTTCTGGCGAACCAGAGCAGCACACGGAAACACTGTTTACCTTCCTGCCAGAGTGGTACCTATTTATCTACTTGCACTTTGATGTGCTTTCGAACTGCTAGGTTGGCAGGAGCAGGGACCGAGCAACGGGAGCGGGATTTTGAACCACTGACCTTCTGATCGGCAAGTCCTAAGCTCTGTGGTTTAACCCACAGCGCCACCCACGTCCAGTTATGCACTTAATATAGTTCTAATGTAGTAGTTAATGATATGAACTGTGATGAGAGAGCTAAATAAATAAACCTTATTTAACCAGACATCAAGGGATCAATAGCTGTATCCAGGGAGGAGAACCTTCATCTTAAAAAAACACACCGATTTGTGAGGGACTTAAAGGTTGTAGTAGGAGATAAGGTCCACAAATCTCAAGGGAAAGGAGCCAGGCAGAATAGGAATGGAAGTCGTAGGCTACTGGATTTCAGGCTAGAATCATGCAAGACTATAAAGATTAACTCAAAGAGTTATATGGAGTAATATTCGGTTAATACTCTTCTTTTAAAAATGTGCATTTTTAAATTGGTGCATTATTTTTTGGTGCAAAAGCAAACAAAATAACCCAAAGTCCTTTTTTCTTTTTTTGGAGGAAGGGGGAGCTTTGCAAAAGTATGGGAGGGAAAAGTGGATCTGCACTCAGGTGAACAGAAAATTCTTCTTGCAGATGGAAGTTGGGATGATAGCTTCATGGTCCCTTGCAATAATGCTTCTAAGGCTGCAATCCTTATTGATTCATGTATAGGGTAATATTCAGTTGTGCCCGTTCACCAGCAGAATAGGCTTCTGCTAGCACACCAGAACTTCTGTTACCCCCCTCCCCCCCGCTACTGCCCCCAAACCTGCTCCAGATTTTGGGGGCCGGAAAGGAAGGAGAGGTCGCTGGGAGCAAATGGAAGTCTGTTTGTGCAGTATGGATTTCACAGACACTAGACAGTAAACTCCATTGAATGTAGTGGAATTTGCTAAACATGCATATATTTGAGCTACACAGGTCACATAGACCGAAAAGACTGAAGCAGCGTTTTAATCTAATTACTATGAAAAATTGGTGAAAGAAATAATAATGTTCTTTCCTACTCATTGTTCATTATTTTCTCTTTCCCGCTTTTCTGTTGGTTTTTAATAAAATTTAATTTTTACTCAGAAAACTTGAGAGGTCTGCAGAAGGAATGTGGAAGGCTCCAACTCGACATTTATAGGTTTAAGAAAAACCAGACAAACCTTCAGAAAAAAATTACGTATGACATGTAAGTATGTGATGATTGGCCAGCTTCTGTATAAGCAAAATGGCCACAAGCTAAGTTATTCAAGCACTAGCTTTTGATACATATTTAGATTTTAAACAATATGTTTCCTACATTGAAGTCAGTGGAATTAAATAATATAAAAATCAGGCTTGCTGTTTTAATAATTTTGCTTCACTGGCTCACAAATCCAATAATTTAATTATAATACTGTACCTGTGAACAAACCAAAACGGCAAAAGTTGGGTACGATTTCGCATTTAAATAGAGGATGTTTTTAACTTGCCTTACCTACATCCCTCCTCGGTTCTACTGGCTCCTGGGTCTACCAGAAAAGTATATCTGCTAATGTAGTGGATTGTCATCATGGCAACAACAATTGGCCTGCAATTGGCTGAGTGGTGCAGAGAGCTGGTTGTCTCAGGAGATTGGCAGAAATGTCTGCCAGGGTCGGACAGGAACAAGTGCAGCTTTGAGATTTTTGGGACCTTTTTTTAATTGCTTGAACACTTTTTAATTGCTTGAGCTAAGCCCTAGTTGCCTAATGGACCAGCCTGTACTAACTTTATTATTATTATTTTTTTAAAAAAATTATTAAAGGTTTTCTTAATACAATAGAAAAAGCAAACAAAATAACATATAATTTTTTCAATATCCACATTTTCTTCACTTCTTTGGACTTCCTCACATCTCTCGTTCCTGCGTTCTAAGTTTTTCAAACTTTACCCAGCAAATTATCACCTTGTTTCAATTCTTATATTATAATTTCCAATATTGTGTCCCTAATTTTAGATAATTTTACCCAAACCTTAAAAGCTTAATTTTAGCATAATATTTATCCAAAATTTGTCTTTTCTTATATTTTCATTTATCTTCATATTCCTTTTAACTATCTTAATGGTGCCATATTATTAATAATCTTACATCTTTTTTAACACTCATACAATTTACAATATTTTTGTAAATAGTCCTTAAATTTCTTCCAGTCCTCCTCCACAGCCTCTTCTCCCAGGTCTCGGATTCTGCCAGTCATTTCTGCTAACTCCATATAGTCTATCAGTTGCATCTGCCATTCTTCCAGTGTGGGCAAATCTTGGGTTTTCCAGTGCTTGGTGAGAAGTATCCTTGCTGCTGTTGTTGCATACATAAAAAATGTCCGATCCTTCTTTAACACCCTCTGGACGACGATGCCTAAAAGAAAGGCCTCTGGTTTCTTAGGGAAGGTATACTTAAATACCTTTTTCAACTCATTATATATCATTTCCCAGAAAGCCTTAACTCTAGGGCAGGTCCACAAGAGGTGAAAGAACGTTCCTTCAGTTTCTTTACATTTCCAACATTTATTATCAGACAAATGGTATATTTTTGCAAGCTTGACTGGGGTCATGTACCACCTATATATCATTTTCATAATATTTTCTTTCAAGGCATTAAAGGTAAAGGTAAAGGTACCCCTGCCCGTACGGGCCAGTCTTGCCAGACTCTGGGGTTGTGCGCCCATCTCACTCAAGAGGCCAGGGGCCAGCGCTGTCCGAAGACACTTCCGGGTCACGTGGCCAGTGTGACATCGCTGCTCTGGCGAGCCAGAGCTGCACACGGAAACACCGTTTACCTTCCCGCCAGTAAGCGGTCCCTATTTATCTACTTGCACCCGAGGGTGCTTTCGAACTGCTAGGTTGGCAGGCGCTGGGACCGAGCAACGGGAGCGCACCCCGCCGCGGGGATTCGAACCGCCGACCTTTCGATCGGCAAGCCCTAGGCGCTGAGGCTTTTACCCACAGCGCCACCCGCGTCCCGTGAATTTCAACCCGGTGGTCCATAACCTTTCCCAGTCAGCAAACATGATATTGTACCCAATGTCCTGTGCCCATTTTATCATAGCCGATTTAACCGTTTCATCTTGTGTATTCCATTTTAGCAGCAAATTATACATTCTTGAAAGTACCCTAGTCTTAGGTTCTAACAATTCCGTTTCCAACTTTGATTTTTCCACCTGGAATCCTATCTTTTTATCCATCTTGAAAACCTCTTTGATCTGAGCGTAATGTAACCAATCTCGCACTTTATCTTTTAGTTTCTCCAAACTCTGCAACCAGCCTGTACTAACTTTAATCAGGGAGTAGGAGAAGTGAAAAGCAGAAACGATGCAACCAACTAAAATACTCAAATTCAGCAATTGGCAATACATTGCTGGTAGTCCTGTTTCAAAGATAGCCTCTCGGTTAACAATATACACTAGTAGATGGGAGGTTTCTCAGGACCACGAGGCCCTAATTCTGCACTTACTGTGCAAAGCTATAAATCTGCCACTGGGCCTGCACAATTTGTGACTGTACAAGCCCCACAAGGGGCTCAATAAACCTCCAATTCATGATCTCTCTAGGACTACAAAAACACGGAGGTTGTCAGGCAGGCAGAAGGCAAGAGTATGTGTCTGACAGGCTGTGTTTGACTTCGTGGGTTTCAGGTTGTGCAGATCTTTCGTGTTTTAAAGATCACATTTTACAAACGACATTCTGTTGCTTGGTTCTAGGTCTCAATGTATCAGTCAGATGAAGGAACTGAAAGAACAATGTGAAGAAAGGATAGAAGCAACCTGCAAGAAAGGCAGTCAGATACCAGAAGACATGAAGAATAGTTCAAAAATATTAGAGAGAAATGATCAAGTAAGTTTTTAAAATTTGTTTCAGAGGGGTATTTATACACAAATTGTAGGTGAACCAGTCTGGCTGAACTGATTCAGGCCATTATCCAGACCTCTACAATTGTTGATGGCCCAAAGTAGGAAGAAGGTAAACCACAATACGTCTCTTCCCATCTCCATTTTTTGAATGCATGTTCCTTCCATTTGTTGCTGCCTTGACCTTTTGGAATTCCAGTGTGCTCATTCAACTTTAGAAGTGCCTAAACTTTGTCATGCTTATCTAACTCCTCAGTTAACTTAAAAGAATCAACATTGTTTCAGTTACATTATTTAAGTTCTTGAACTAGGACAAGGAACTTTCAGTTCAACACCTGTTGTTTGAAGATTTCTGACATCTTCTTCCTTCAAAACCTTTGATCCTCTTTTTTTTTCTGTAAATAGTATAGCTCCATTCTATGCCAACAGGTAAACTTCCTCTTCCTTAACTGAGATTTATTTGTGGACATAAAATCATTTGTCACCATAGGTGACAGGGAGTGGCACATAAAAGTTGTACTTAGTACATTTTCATAAAGTTGTGAAGGTTTGAGGAAACGATTAACCGTAAAAAGTGAGTTTTTATAATGAATTTAAAAATAAAATTGCTCAGAAGTAGCCAAACAGCTTTCAAAGTTTGTTCCTGTGAGTGGTCACATTGCATGAAACCCAAAATTACCTTTTCTTCATCTCTCTCTCTCTCTCTCTCTCTCTCTCTACGCCAACTATATGAGAGAACTCTGACTGGATCACCTGAAGTAATAATCTTTTGAAAGCTGGCATGGGGAGGAAGAAGGCTTTATTCTCCCCACTGCCACAGACCTGATCCAAACATACAGGATGCTTGTTGGCTTTTCCCTCTGTGGCTAATAGCAGCTCTATGGGTCCCGTCCCCCCATAAGGTTATGGGGAGGTTGACTCTCCCCATACAGTGGCTTTGACTAAAATTGTCATCCCCCTGCATGAACCTTTCTTAAGAGCAGACAATTATGTGGAGAGATCCAATCACAAATCCAGCTAGATCCTGTCACAATGTGGTAAAGCTGAAAACTACCTAAGTCTCTTCTGATTTCAGTAGGAGAGAAAAGTGTTTAACTTGCCCCTAGAAATTAATGGGACCTGCTCCCCAGGTCATAGGCATGCGGTGAAATATATGCATGTAGCTATTGTCAAATATAACTTCTTCCAAACATAGCAGGCTGCATTATCTTGTGGCTTGTGAAGCAGCCACAAGAAGGAAAAACAGCCGTCTGTTTTACTGTCATTCAGTTTCTAGCAAGGACTTTAATTTTGCTGTGAAACCACTTAAGGTAAAAATTCTAATAGTAGATTATTCATTTGCGTTGAAGAATTGTATGAATCAAGTAGGGCTGTTTTTTTTTTTGGTTTTGTTTTAGATAAATATTCAAGAGCCAACAGAGTTCGGGCAGCATGACCTGACAAAACAGGGAAATGAACTTCAAGGAAAACATTACATCTCTGATGATTCTTTGAAACTAGAAATCTTAAAGCCAACGCCACCCAGCATAAAAAATGTGGCAGAACTGGATTATCAAAGAGAGAAAGGTAAGAGTGTTGTAGCAAAGATTACTATTAATTTCCAATCTCTTCAGTAGGTGTTAGCATCTAAAACAAATAGTCCAAAACACAGAACGACTTTGCATGAATAAGATTTGTTTCCCAGTACAATGTTGTGACTTTGGCCAGAATTGAAACAGTGATTCTGTCACTTTCAGGCTCTCAGGCTTACTATCTTCACAGTAGTCATGTTGTGAGCTTAGCAATGCTAGAAATATAGGTATGTGAGTGTTCAGTTCTTGAAGCGATGCTTTCATTGCCTGTGCAAGGGAATGTGCTTTCGGTTTTTGTTGGGCTCCCGCTCACCCCACCAATGAATGAAATATGGTCACAGCTAATGATAGGTGTCAGGGGCTCAGGAGCAGAGGCACAGGAGAGGGAGGAAATGGAGAGCGAGGGGGAGGAATCCGAGGGGAGCATAGGCGGTGACAGTGGTCAGAGGGATTCCATGAGCCTCTCCAGCGAATCGGAAGATTCACAGAAGGGAGCGCCGATGGCCAGGGCAAGGGGGGTGCCAAGGGGGAAACCCCAGAAGGAAGGGGCCAGCGGGGACTCCCAGAGCAGCAGTTGGAAATCAGGACCAGCTTCCCCACCAGAGCGCAGTGGGGGGGGAGGAGTCCCAGGCATCGGGACCAGTGTTCTCACCACCAGCGAGAGGAGATGAGTCAGGATTGACCACGCCTCCATCGGAGAGCGGGGAAACGGTCAAGAGGAAAGTTACCGGCTGGTCGCGCGCGCCAAGTTCCAATGTACAGGCGAGTGGCACAGCAGGTAGCCCGGATAGGGAGCCAGGTCCTAAAGCCCGCCGGAAGGAGGGGCAAGACTCAGGGGGGTCAGCGTCAGAAGAGTCCAGAAAGGAGGAAACCCCAGGGGGCAGAAGGACCCAGAGGAGGAAAGACCAACGGAAGAGGTGGAGTAAGGCTAGAGTCTTAAACTGGTGTCTAGGAGGCGGAGACTCAGATGGAGCTTCGCCGGTCTAGGTTCTAAGACGTAGAGTTGCACGCTGCGGTTTGGAAATGGAAACTAATCTTCAATAAAGACTTTTATACGTTATTACTGACTAGCGTTGGTCCTCTGTGAGCTGGGACCTAGAGGCAACTCTGACAATAGGGATCCTGGACAGTGCATTCTGGTACTGGGTTAAAACCATTTTCCAGGCGTTTGATTAGTGGCCTCATTTTACTTCTGCTCTTTGCTGCTAGGTTTTAAATGGGATTTCCCCGTCTGCAATCCAAACCAAAGACCCTATTGTTTGCAAGGCATTGCTGCGCTGGTATTTTTTCACAAACTCAGTCGCTGCTCACATGACATTTGGAAACACAATAGTGTATCTCCCTTATTTATAATGCCATTCCATGCTACGTGTCATTGCAAGAAGTCAGCAAGAAGCAGGAAAGGTCTTAAGTCACATTTGCTGTACTGTATCTTTATCATGTAGGGACACGGGTGGCACTGTGGGTTAAACCACTGAGCCTTGGGCTTGCCAATCAGAAGGTCGGCGATTCGAATCCCCATGACGGGGTGAGCTCCCGTTGCTCGGTCCCAGCTCCTGCCAACCTAGCAGTTTGAAAGCACGTCAAAGTGCAAGTAGATAAATAGGTGGGAAATAAATAGGTGGGAAGGTAAACAGTGTTTCCATGCGTTGCTCTGATTTGCCAGAGGCGGCTTAGTCATGCTGACCACATGACCCAGAAGCTGTCTGCGGACAAACGCCAGCTCCCTCGTTCAGTAAAGCGAGTGTAGCAACCCCAGAGACCTTCACGACTGGACTTAACTTTCAGGGGTCCCTTTACTTTTACCATGTAGTGTGGAAGTGGCTATTGCTTGATAGGTCACTGTGTGGAACAAGGGTTTCCATTTTTGGACCCCTGTGCATATTTTGAATTCGGAGAGACTGCTGGGAGCACCAGCCACAAAATGGCTGCCATGAAGAATGTGGCATAACACAAACCACCCCGACAACATGATTATATATCCCCCCCCCCCCACACACAGTGAGTTGCTGGCTAATCAACAAGGATCATTCCTCAATATTAGGAAAAATATACAACACTAACTTACTGTACAGAAATAGTTTCAGAAGGTAGCTGCACATCTTTCCTCTTAACTTTCTTTCTTGGAGGACTAGAGATGATTATTTAAATGAAAGCTCAGACTTTAGGACACCTGCCCTGCTGCACCAATGAAAGAAAGCTTTTGCAGTGCTGCCTTGGTCCCCCCTGGTTCAGATGGTTAATGGAGAATAATCGTCTTTCTGGTAGCTTGCAGAGAGGCAAAGGTGACTGTACCCCCAAAACGGCTCTATAGGAGCCACTACCACAATCACAAACATTCTCTCCCTCATACAAAGTTAAGGCCTGGGGGAAAGGGCTTTCAAGTTAAGTGCAGTGGCACATTGAGAAGTAGCATCCAGTTGAGGGCAAAATGGCAGATAAAACTTCTTCATTCCTAAATGTACATAGTTGCATGTGTGCGTGCAGGTGTATATACAATAACATTGACCATACCTACCGCTGGTATGTGGCCATCAGTTCGAAAAAGGTTAACCACCTCTGTTGTAAACCAACTAGCCTAAGCAAGACTATGCTTGTTAACGGTTGTTATTGCGAAAAATGTGCCAGATCCTAAGCTACAGGGCACTGCTGCTTTTCTGACACTGCATGGAACGTTCCACTCCTCTCTCGTTGATCAATCTGTTGCTCATGTATCTCTGCATACCGTTTGGACATTGACACATCCTGTCCCAAGTTGTCCTCTGAAGATGGAACTTTGTCCCAAACCCAAATGAGATTCTGGATCCTGGGGATTCCCCCCCCCCCCGCTTTTGATGCATCTCCTTGATTAATACCCCCCACCCAACTTTCTCTTGCCTTGAGGATGGTAAAAACTGGTTACAGCAGGTAAATAGACTCAAGTGAGTCATACCTGTACTGTGTCATTGTGTATTTTGTGCTGCTATTTGTGAGATGAATGTTGAACATCTAGCTTGTGAGAGCTTATAAAAATTTGCACCCATTTTGCTGATCTTAAGAGAAATATCCAGCTGGCCCAGAAAACTCTGCTATCTGTTCACTTGCTTTGTATTTGCTGATTTTCCATCTTTATTCAGAGTCCTTTTTAAGGGATTGTAGGTGTGGACAATGGGAGATTTTACTGAGTGAAAAAGTCGCATCTCATTCGCCATCATGCTGATTCGTAGACCCCTGCCCAGTAAACCTGAAGTAATACAAAATACACCTGGGGAAAGTTTCTCTTTATTTGTCAACTATTACTATCTAAACTCTGAAAGTGGAACAGCCCATTGGAAGTACCTTGGGACGCAGGTGGCGCTGTGGGTTAAACAACAGAGCCTAGGACTTGCCGATCAGAAGGTCGGCGGTTCGAATCCCAGTGACGGAGTGAGCTCCCGTTTCTCAGTCCCTGCTCCTGCCAACCTAGCAGTTCGAAAGTACATCAAAGTGCAAGTAGATAAATAGGTATTGCTCCAGCGGGAAGGTAAACGGTGTTTCCGTGCGCTGCTCTGGTTCGCCAGAAGTGGCTTAGTCATGCTGGCCACATGACCTGGAAGCTGTACGCCGGCTCCCTCAGCCAATAAAGCGAGATGAGCGCCGCAACCCCAGAGTTGGCCGCGACTGGACCTAAAGGTCAGGGGTCCCTTTACCTTTATCATGTACCTTGCCAACACCTCTTCCTCCATTTTATACTTGATTTGACTGTGCTGGATACCAGGACCTAATGAATGAAGAATGTTTTGGCATGGAGGATCTCAAGTCAGTGTAAAGGTTAGGTCAGGTTGCATGCCTTGCAGATCTTTCCTAGCCATATACTTTCTCAGTCCATGAATATGTATTAAAAGAGAAGCTCAGGATAGTCTTCAGAACTGGAACAATGTGTTCAGTAAGTGTCTTCTATGACAAGCTCCTTTAACCAACCAAAAGAGTGCATGGACGTCTGGTTTCAATAGGTGGTGTGCCCATTCTGTGAAACAAGTTAGGCAAGGAAAAGCAGCTTAAGTTTTAGATACTTAAATTTTCATACCAATCCCATTCTTGCACTGTGTTCTTATTGTGCTTTTACAATTGTTTACAAAAGGAACTCCTTTTGCTGTCAATGAAAAGGAACCCAAGGAAGAGGAACACTCTGTTGAACAGGACAACCTACAAATAGTTGCTAAGCTTAACGCAGATAATAATGGTCTGCCCCCAGAACCGGGAATGGAACAGAAGTCGTATGAAGAAGTTAAAAATGTACTTGAAGTAGCAGCAGAAAAGCAGGCAGGCAAATTGGCAGAAGCTATGCGCCAGCAAATTGCCAATCAAGCAAAAACAGACGATGAAGAAGTTGAACGAGAGCACCTTTTAAATGACGAGCTGCAGCAGGATGAACAGGAGACCAGAAAGACTGGTTAGTATAAAGGCTTGGCTGCTGTCCAGGAAGGACATATTTGAGGGTATAAATAAACAGCAAAGGAAAAATGTAACCAGCTGTAGTTTGACATCTATCACTCCTCAAAAACTGTGTTTTGGGTGTAGCACTTGGTGTCAAACTTCCATTCCTGTTTATAATTAATAGTTATCACTGAGGAAGCAGAATGCCAAATGTTTACTTGTTTTCCTCCCCACAATATTTGAAGTATATTATTTGTCTATCTACCACTGGAAACAAAATGGTGGATCATCTTTAGTTCCAAAACCATGTTTAGAAGTGAGCTTGTTTCACTTTGAACATACTACCTTCCCTCTTTGTGTTAGAGGCTGTCATAGGACAGGAGTGACTAACCTCGTTTGGGCTGCTGGGCCAGGGGTCAGAGGCCAAAAGTGTGTGTGTGTGGCCAGTTTATTAAAGACAGATTTTTGGGGGGTGGGGTGGGGAGGTCTCAAACATCTTGGACCTGTAGGAATGGTATTTTTCCCCCAGTGGAGGAAGCCTTGAGGGCCTCACAACATAGGAAGTCAAAATTATTTTTTAAATATAACATTTTGTTGAGGATGTCAATTTTCTTGGGAGTGCTGGATGCAGACCATTCCTGCAGTAGGGCAGTATGCTGCACATCCAAAACTCATTCTACTGCATTGACAAGGCATAGCAGGTTTCTAAAATAGATTATCCTAATTCCAAACCCTAAGGGAGGACATGCCACCCAGCCTCTTGCTAATTGTTAAAAGATCCTTACCTATTGGTAAGAAGAGATCATACAGCAGACCACTTGAAGGAATAAAGAGGTGACTATAAGAATGTTTGATCTAGCATGCCACCAATGCAAATATTGCCTGTATCTCAAAGAAATGATCAGGTTGCAAGAGTTTACCAGGGTATAAAAGTGTTGAGACAAATGAGCATTATCAGGTATTACAATATTTAAATAAAACCATTAGTAATCTTGCCTACCTACTGAAAATGTAACGTGCCTATGCTGGTTGGTTGATTGACTGATTGATTGTTATGAGCCAAGAAAGCCCAGTGTTAATATTTGAAATATTGAATGCTCTACAGTAAAAGACAACTTTTATATTCAATAAGATTCATAAAAAGAATTATTCTGACTTGTCTTTGCAGGTGAATTTGGAATCAAAACAGTAAACCAGGATAACGTAGTGGACTACAATCTAGAAATGAACGAGGCGGAATCTGAAACAGATAAGCAAGCTGCTCTTGTTGACAACCAAAATAACTTTAATGGTAAGTGGTGCATTTTCTGTTTGAAGGTCATAGTTCTCAAAGATATTCTAGAATACCTTAAAACTATTTTGCACAGTGATCAGTCAGATTTTTCATTAGTTCAGTGACATTTAAAACATTTTCAAACTGGGTATTTAGCGAACTTTGTCCTGATTTAGCAACATGGGACATCATGCTGACAGCTGCCATTATGTTGTGAAAAACTGTCAGTTGAAAATATGTAAATTTTGCACGATGACCAATAGACAGGCATAATGTTTATGTGTAACTATTCTGTGATTAAATATCTAAGTAACCGAACTCTATGTATTTAGAATTTCATAAAATTTCTTCTTTTCAGTCCAGAAACTTGAAGATCCCAACATGCAAAACCACTTATTTAAGCTTGGCGAAGAACATCAACAGAAGCTGTGAATAATGAGTTGTTGCAGGAAACAACTACAGACACTGAGACAAGGCTTGAAACCTTCAAGGCTTGAAATGTTAGACTGAAGCGGATCAATTAGGGTTTATTTAAATAATTTCTGACCTTATTAACTTGTCTCCTGGCGTAATGTTCTGACTATTCCTATGAAGGGTGCCATGAAAACATTTCAGGAGGAAGGCTTTAAAAAATAATAATTGAATCTATACCTGTTCTTCTGGTTCTTCTTGAACTGTGACAAAAAAGCCCTCAAATACAAGTTGTCTAGCTACCAAAACTGGAATTTCTTAAACTCTACCTATCAAAGAAAGACAGTTCCTCCCAATTATTACTGGATTTTGTACTTGTTTTCCATAGCAATTTCCTCCAGAAAGAAGATATCCTAGGGTTATACTCTATAAACCAGTTTTAAACACTGAAATATTTGCCCATAGTAGTAGCCAAGAGCATGATTTATGATCATATTGCAACTTGAAAACATGGAGAAGATGAATCTACAAGCCTCAGATAATATCAACTATTTCTTATGAAGTATCTTAATGTAAAACAAAGCTCAGTACTCTAATCTTATCACATGAATAGGAAAGAGCATGGTACTGAAGTGGACTCAGTATAGGGTCATAGAACTTTATACCTGTTGAAATTCATCCTTGACCGTAGTGGTGACCCTTAAAAATAACAGGCACATAGTAAATGTGGTACAAGTTTGTTGCTCCATAATCTTTTTTCATGTTTATCAAGTAATGGTTATATCCAGTTGGTGCCCTTGCACAAGCACTTTTGAGGCAGGGGGTGGATACCCCCACCCAAATCCTATCCCCTCCTCCAGCTATTGAAAATCTCTGGAGAATCCCGTAACCTTCCGGAACTGTCTTGGGGATGCTTGGTGGTAATAACAAAAATGGCCTCCCTTCTTTTGCAGTTACCTTCCACTTGTGGCATAAGCACAAGGCTAACCAATTAGATATTCCATTACGTATCTGATTTTGATTACTTCAATAAAACAGCCTAGTCTTTGTGAAATGAAAACCTATTTCGATCAATGGTGAATCAAATTAAAGAGTAAAAAAACCCAAATAGCCTGGTTGATGGTGTCTTATTCAAGGGGAATACAAAATGTACTATACAATGTGTCTAGATTTTAGGTCTCCTATTTAAGCTATGAAGAAGGAAACATGTATTCTTACAGAACATTCCATGAAACTAGCTGGCTCTTTATTTGCATAGACATATCCTTACCTTTAATGCTGCTGTTTAGCTGATACTTCAAACTTTTAAACAAAAAAAATCCCAAACCTTCAACTGTATTATGCTTCAAAAACTAAAATATGAAAACAGTGCACAGAACATTTAGCTAACCAAATTAAAGTGGTCCAAATAATTTTAAGTCTTACAATTTATGGAAATAACTTGGTATAGGGCAGCCTTTAAAACAAGTAGAGAGGAAGGTGCAACCATGTATGTCTAAAGGCTTGCCAAATAATGTCAAGTCCTGAATGCAAACTCTCAGCAATTAAATCCAAAGACATCTGTCTAGAATACCCAACCAGTGGCCAGAAATTTCTCCCCCTTCTTTTGAAGATTTTGCACTCTAAAAGGATATGCCTTCCAAATTATTTCTTAGCAAAACTCCCAATACATTTGTGTGTGTGTGTGTGTGTGTGTGTGTGTGTGTAAGTTAAGAACATTTCATATGTGGTCTAATGAAAACATGCAGCACATCCGCAGAGCCTACCAGTGTTCCTTCAGAGGAGAGTCCTGCTTTTTAGTCATCAAAATATAACCGCTCCCTTACTGCAGTGTACTTTTGAAGTGGGCAAGTGTGTTCTGAAACGCTTACGAATATTCAAAAGCCATTCATAAAAATGATTTATGGGTAAAACTGAAGTAAAACCAAAACATACAATGCTTTAACAATGAAGTTGTTAAAATCAGGTCCAATGGTAAAACATTACACAAACCACTTTAAAACAGCAGTTGTCACTCAGGCGGTGTGGAAGCCAAAATCAAGCTACTCCCAAAAAAACAGTACTTTTGTCCAAGTGAATCATGTCCCTTTTGAGCACAGTATAAAAGAGCCTACCAAAGCAGCTCTGTTGTACATATTATAGGTTGGTTGTTCTCCTAATCCTTTGCCTCAAATAAGCTTCACTACTGGGAAGTATCTGTGAGGGGAGAAGTCAAATTCTGGCGGAACCTAGAAGAAAAAGCATTGAGAGATACTTTAAAGCATGTCCAAATGACTCCTTAATTAAGCATTTTGGATTCCAAGAGTGAGAAAACCCTGAAAATGAACAGCAAAAAGGTGAGACAAAGCACTCTTTGCCTTCTTTTCCAGACACAAACCATACAGAACTTATGCAAAAATTAGATACACTGCCAAGTGCACTATATCGGACTAGGGATGGATGGGCCAGTCTTTATAAATTTCATGTGCCTTTTCAATACATCCTGATTGTGTGCAGACTTTTTCTGATTTTTTTTTGGGGGGGGGGTTAGGGTTTGCTTTGGGGGGTCTTCAAAGTACTTGCAATACAAGGGATGACTTTATTTTCCCCCATTTCATAGGCACAAACTGCCTGGAGTGACTAAAGCGCAGCTCCTGCCACACATTTTGAAAATGGGGTCGAAGCTGGCTCTGGGAATAGCAGCTTATGATGAACCCACTGAGCTGTCCATAGCTGTCAACTTTTCCCTTTTCTTGTGAGGAATCCTATTCAGAATAAGGGAATTTCCCTTTTTTAAAGCTATGGAGCTGTCATTTTCAGTCATAAAATGATCCTGGGAGACACTCATACAATGATCCTGGGAGACTGTTTCCTGCTTGGCAGGGGGTTGGACTCGATGGCCCTTGTGGTCTCTTCCAACACTATGATTCTATGACTTTCCAGGACAATGCATGTAAAAAAAGCCATTCTTTCCTCTATGCAAGTCTCTGAGAGGGATGCCATATTCTCATAACTTGCCACTCCAATGACAAGCTTTATTTTCAACCTGAGTGGTGGGAGCTATGTTTTTTAGCTGTGTCAGGCAGCTAGTAACTTTTAAAAGAACAAAAAGCACTGACATAGCCCTCAACCACTTCATACAAATACGGTGTGAGGATTCCTACAGAGAACTACATTCCAATCCGCACACTAGTCTGGGAAGTGGAGATCGGGTGTGTTCACTTAGGAAGGTAAAGGTAAAGGTAAAGGTAAAGGGACCCCTGACCATTAGGACCATTAGTGGCCGACTCTGGGGTTGCGGCGCTCATCTCGCTTTATTGGTCGAGGGAGCTGGCGTACAGCTTCCGGGTCATGTGGCCAGCATGAGTAAGCGCTTCTGGCAAACCAGAGCAGCACACGGAAACACTGTTTACCTTCCCGCCAGAGTGGTACCTATTTATCTACTTGCACTTTGACGTGCTTTCGAACTGCTAGGTTGGCAGGAGCAGGGACTGAGCAATGAGAGCTCACCCCGTCGCAGGGATTCGAACCGCCGGCCTGATTGGCAAGTCCTAGGCTCTAGTTTAACCCACAGCGCCACCCCCAAAACTGGTGGGTTGGTGTTATGTACGAATCAGGACATGGAGTTCAATGGGGCTTATTCTCAAGTATGTTGGTAAAGGGCTGCAGCCCAACCAAGACTTTTAAGGTACAGTGGTACCTCGGGTTAAGTACTTAATTCGTTCTAGAGGTCCGTACTTAACCTGAAACTGTTCTTAACCTGAAGCACCACTTTAGCTAATGGGGCCTCCTGCTGCCGCTGCGCCGCCGGAGCAAGATTTCTGTTCTCATCCTGAAGCAAAGTTCTTAACCTGAAGCACTATTTCTGGGTTAGCGGAGTCTGTAACCTGAAGCGTCTGTAACCCGAGGTACCACTGTATTACAACATAGCACAATGTCCTTTAGAATAAATGTATTAAATATTATACTATTAAGTTGTTACACAACATGCCCCACCAATATAGTTTGTTATCTGCCATTTTAACTGAAAGTATGCACCAATTCTTGAGTATGCCATTAAAAATATACTATTTAATCATGGCCCGCTAGCATGTGACATATTTGCAATACATCTACCCCTTCTGATAGTCCAATGCTACGTTTCAAAAGCAGTGATATTAATTTAGCAACAATCTGCTTACTTTAGAATCCTTTTTGTGACCTCCTGCCAGCAGCTTCATGACCACAATATTGGGCTTAGCAACTTTAAGAATTCTGTTGACCTAAACAGAAATATTAAGTTTGATATAGTTCACAGACAGAAAAAAAAGAACTGAATTCACAATAAAATGGTAATTGCAGTGTTTACTGTATTCGTTTTTTGTATTATTTTAAAAGGAGCAAAATTTTACGCAAACACCAACACTCTGCTTTCAAGTTACCGTATTTTTCGCTCTATAAGAAGCACCAGACCATAAGACGCACCCAGTTTTTGGAAGAGGAAAACAAGAAAAAAAATATTCTGAATCCCAGAAGCCAGGACAGCCAGTGGGATCGCAGCGCAGCGATCCCGCTGGCTGTCCTGGCTTCTTGTTTAGCTGTGCGCAGCCTCCCCAGCCGGGAGAGACTGCGCGCGGCTAAGCCAGGACTGTAACTGAAGTAATGTTAAATGCTCACTGTTTAAAAAACGCCCGAATCAAGTGCCAATTTAAACAGCCAATTCTTAGTAATATGTTAGAAAGGATCTCACCTCATGGTCTGGGTTAGGGATATTTTCCAGGATCATTTTAGCTTGCTGAAAGTGTTTGCTAGCAGCCATGTAGAGATCAGAGGACTGAGGTGGAGGACTGTATTTGTTTAGGTCAGACATTTCCTAAATATCAGAAAAATAAGCATCCTTTAAGAACAGCCAAAATCCCCCAGAAAGATCCTTCTTTTCAATGAGGCTACACTTTAGAGGCACAGAGGTGACAGCACAATGAAGCAAAATAGTTTCTACACATTTACTCCCTAGTTCTTCCTTGTATAATTTTGTAATTGGATAAAACGCAATCTATTAAATAATTTTAAAAGATTTAATGCTTTGCAACTAATGAACACTTGGGAAATGGCTTTTTATTTCGTGTGCTTTGGTTTTAACTATGGCATGCTCCCCAGCGTAGGCAGGCAAATAAAGAAGGAACCTTGGGATGTGCCCATTACAATAGAGGGAAACCCATCAAACTGGTAAGGATGCAAGAGGAAGAGAAAAGAAACCATATAATACACACACGTCCTGTAATGTTCTTGTGGCTCACCTTGAACTGCAAATAGTGTACGGGTGGTGGCGTGATGACACTGTTGAAAGGGGCAAACCTGTGCTCGTACCGAACTTGCTCACTATCAAGCTCAAACTTCGGCTTTCTCACTTTGCCATCCATATCAAAAGCAATCATAGTCTTCAGGAGAAATAGGGAGACAAGGAAGAGAAATGCTCAGAATGAGAAATCTGCTTATTGCAATGTACAGTGGTACCTTGGGTTAATAACTTAATTCGTTCTGGAGGTCTGTTCTTGACCTGAAACTGTTCTTAACCTGAAGCACCACTTTAGCTAATGGAGCCTCCTGCTGCCGCCGCTGCCCGATTTCTGTTCTTATCCTGAAGCAAAGTTCTTAACCCGAGGTAATATTTCTGGATTAGCAGAGTCTGTAACCTGAAGCGTACGTAACCTGAAGCGTACGTAACCTGAGGTACCACTGTATCAGCAACAGAATGACTGGCGCACATACAGACACAAGTGACTCCAGAAAGATGCCAGAGGAAAAAGAAATGTAGCTGCAACACAATGAAACGTGACACATATGGTTTCCACTCATTGGACTCTTGAAAGGGGTGTTACAACTGAAAAGTATTTACTAATCTGCCAAACTGATTCCAGTAGCCTCACACCTTAGAGACAAATTATGCCAGTATAAAGGAGAGGAACTTGCGATACAAGTTGTACGGAACAAATCTGCGGGTGCTAGTTCTGCTTCGTCACCACAAAACAAAACAAAAAGAATGCCAACATTTCCTTAGGTACTATCTGGCATATAAAATGCATCCCATCTTAATTGAGGACAAACACAGTTTCTTTGGATCATAATCTTTGTTTTTAACACCACAACATGCTGACTATAGTTTTATCCACACACTAACTCATTTGGAAAAGTGTCACGGAATGCAGACATAACACTGCTCATTCTAAAACTATAGCATCACATGCTCTCTCCCAGCAGCAGAAATTCCCCTGCCAAGCCCAACCTATAGCTAGCTTTTGAGCTGAAAGAATGATACTAACCAGCCTGGGATCCAATATAGCCAACAACTGAAATTGTTTCATAGTTAAGCTATGTTTGCACTGTTCCTACACATAGCATTCCTTAGGAAAACATACAGTCATTTAGGAGTGTTCAAGTACAGTTTTCTTGCCTTAATTCTGCAAAGTATCCAAATTGCTTTTTTTTTTTTAAAAAAAGGTATCTTTACAATCACAATCCACAACACATCACTCACCTTATACATTCCAGCACACATGTTTTGATAGGCTTGGCTCATGGTGATCTCTCTGCTCAGAGGACGAGCTGCAAATTCCGTATACAGAAATATTTACCATGTAATGTTGATTTCACCAGAATTTAAAAAATCCAGGATGTAAACAACTACGGCAGATTTTTGCAAGTGTCAGACCTACTACCCTGCAAAACCCAAAATTAACTACAAGATTCATGTAGCCATAACAAAAATCATGCTTCAATTTCTCAGGGGCAAAAGAACTTGGGGAGGGGGGAATCACTGTTGCTGTATAAAGAACTAAAATAGGATGATAAATAGATGAATTATGAGTTTTATTACTCAACAATAAAAGTGAAGTGCCAATGTCCAGCCAATTAGTAAGGTTTCAATCACCGGGGATGTCAGGTGATTAACAGATGGACTCCCCCCCACACTTTCCAAATCTGACCTGGGGGTGGGGTAGTAGGGGAAATAGGATCTGGCCTACTGGCGAGATCTAGTTCCGTAATCCCTAGACTACAGAGAATGAAACACTTTATTCAGTGGTTACCAATTTTGGAAAGTAACTATAAATAGTTATATTCAATTTCATCATTCAGTCACACGTAACAGTCTTATGAATCTACATTTTAAAATGGTCAACAACAAACATTAGACTCATACTATATGAAGATAAGGGAAATACCTATTGAACAACAACCACCTGATTTAGATGGCTGAACATAGGAAAAACATCAATTTCAAGTGTTCTAACAGAAACATAAGATGTGATATAAACCAGCTTGCAAGGTATTTGAAAAGCAGCTATACCTTTTTTCTTTTTCTTGGTTTTTTTATTACTCCGGCCTTTCTGCTGCTCTTCCATTATTCTTTCTTCTGCCATTTGAGAGCTATCAGCACGGCTGAGTGTTGACATTAGCCATGCATAGAGAAACTCAGAGAGATACCTACAGCAGAAAACAGTACTAAATTTAGGCGAATCTTGGGTTACGTTTCTGGGATGAGCAAGACCTCATTCTTGAGTAGCTGAAGAGCACCACTATAAATCCTTTAAATACAAAAACAGGTTTTCAGTATAAGCAACACACCAGGCCTTGGCAATATGGTGACAGATTGTTGAAAACTAGTTTTGAGTCCACATTGTGATAAAACAGTCCAAAATATTTGCCCTGACAATAAACTGCTTGAAGCCAGAGAATGCTCTTGACTGTTAACTGGTCCAGCTCTCCTCTGCCTCCTGCAGGGGGCAGCAAACCACAAAGCAGGCACGGAGCAGGATCTTTCCTCTAGCTATCACACGACTAGCTCAACTGAGGCACAGAAAGGCTTCCATGCCTCAGCTGAGCAGTTTAAAAATGTCCCTCTGGCTTGCACACAAGTCGGAGAGGTATTGGGGCTTGGCTGGGCGATGTATCTTGGCTGCTTCTTCCTACCGTAAGGCGGGGAGGAAGAAGCTGATGAGATGCATTTCAAACATCGTGATACATCAGCCTATTGTTGTATTTACCTGACGATATATCACAATGTTAAAAACCAGATATTGACCAGCCCTACAACAAACATCCTTGCAATTTACGGTAAATTCTTGCAAATCTTGTGCAGTATAAATAGCAGTTCAAAGAATGCACTTATGCTGCACTGCCTATTCTGCTACAGAATGCATTGTATTTTATTGACAACAGTATCTCCTCCCTGCTCCCAAGTACCGTATTTTTCGCTCGGATAACATAAACTTCGGGTTGCGAAAGCAGCAAACCTGGAAGTGTTTTGCCACGCATGCATGCACAGAAGCGGTCCCTCTGGTTGCGGAAACCTTGGGATCTGACCGGAGCTCCAGAATGGATCCCATCCGCAACCGGAGGTACCACTGTACTTCTTTACACAGCACAAAGGCTATGGGATTCCCTATGACAAGATGTAGCAACGGCTACCAACTTGGAAAGTTGAAAAAGGGGACTAGGACAATGCATGGCACTTAAGGCCATCAAATGTGTGTGCATCCTATGGAGGGAATGCAGGCTCCTTGGCTTCAGCGATAGCAACGCGAAGCCTCCGAAGCACAGAGGGAGCGCTCCGTCCGCGCTCTGGAGGCTTCACGTTGCTTTTGCTGAAGCCTGGAGAGTGAGAGGCGTCGGTGTGCACCGACCCCTTTCTCTCTCCAGGCTTCAGGGATAGCCGCCTGAAGCCTTCGGAGCACAGCGCTGTGTTCTGGAGGCTTCAGGTTCCTTTCGCTGAAGCCAGGTGTGTCTTGCTCTCCCGGCTTCAGCAAAAGAAACCCAAAGCCTGAGGAGCACAGCGGGAACTTGTGCTGCACTTGGAAGGCTTCAGGGATAGTCGTGTGCAACCCCTCTGGCAGGGAGAGGCTGCACGCGGCTATGGCTTCTTTAGCCCCGTGCAGCCTCTCCCTGCCGGAGGGCCTGCGCATGGCTAAGGCACAAGCCAAGACAGCAAGCGGGATGGATCCCGATCGCTGTCTTCGCTTGTGCCATAGCCGTGCGCAACCCCTCTGGCAGGGAGAGGCTGCGCGGGGCTAAAGAAGCCATAGCGCGTGGATAAAGAGGAAGCCAAAATAGTGAGTGGGATCCAAAATAGTGAGCGGGGGAATAATTTTTTTCCCTTGATTTCCCCCTCTAAAAACTAGGTGCGCCCTATGGTCCAGTGCACCTTATGGAGTGAAAAATAGGGTAATTTGTTCCTCTTACCAATATATGTAGTAGTATTCGTGCATACTGTAGAGTTCCAGTTCAAACCCACTCAGAAGATACTGTATCATGATGCGAAGGTTATGGTAAAGGACCCAGGTGCCCAAGCAGGCCAAGTGTTGCCTTTGGGGTTCTTGTTTCAGCAGCATACTGTGAAGCGCTGCGTCCACTTTTTCTGCCTAACAAGTTGAAAGAAGTGGTGTTATGCTCAAGTATCACGTCTGTAAATTGCCAAACAATATTGACAAAAGTCATGATTATGCCCGTAGTCACATTCCAGATAAGCTAGATGACAAGAATGTCATATACTTGAAACAGCAAAATTGAAGAAGTGTTCAAAGGAGTAGTAGGTCATGCTCAAAATATTCTAATTTGTATTAAATTAAGCACTCTGTTTCCCAGAGGATATCACACCCCAGAAATTTGCTTCTTAGGCACATTAATTTTTGTGTGTAACCTAGACATTTCTAAACCACTATAATCAACATTTCCCCACTGTGGAATGCTTTTCCTTTTACTAATCCCAGTGCATATTCTCTACTTTAATACACCTGTGTACTTTGTTATGCCACATCATTTTAAGGAGATAAAGCACTTGTCAATAAAACATACAGTAGTTTATGTGTAAAGAAAAAAACATTTCCCCCCAAAGTTAAAGGTAAATATTCCTGGACAATGAAATTTGAATGCTTTTTGAAACAGCAAGGAGAGTGCAACAAAGCAAGCCTGCAAATGGGGTCTTGGAGAAACGAGGAAGGAATAGCAGCAGCAGTTAGCTTGGCCATTAGAAACTCTGTCCAAGGTTCTAATGCTGACTGCACAGCTTACACATTTGACAGTCACAAGAGCTGTTGTGGGGGAAGGATAGAAAACACAAAGTACTGTTCATGATCTTATGCTCTGTACAGTATTGTGTCTCCGTTTGAATTACCTCATCTTGCAAAGTAGCAAATTCCTCAAGAATGTGGCCAAGTTTATCTCTCTGACGAGCCCTATTGTGCCCATGAATCTGAATCAAACTACAGAATGGCTGGAAAAAAAAGAAAGTCTGGTGAATTTTTAGACTTGTACTTCATTTTCACACCCTAGACTTTATTTGCATTACACATCATAAAGCTGTTCCTTAAGTTAACTAGAGGTAGCCTGACACTTTGTTGTGCCCATCTTGGCCCTTTTGAAACACCACCAAAGGAAACCTGGCTGAGTTCTTGGCTCAATTGCAGTGCTGACTTAAGGCAGTCAGGGCGCTATTTATCCGAGTCTATGTGCTGGCTGGACAACACAGAGCCAAACACATCCTGCATATTGTTAAAACAAACAGGTATAGAAAGATGCCACTCATTTCAAAGATGATGCTTTAGATGCCACTGGATACACTTGGTACAACTTCTGCATGTGTCTAGCAAAGAAACCACAGGGATAAAAAGTAGGATTTGGCAGAAACTTTTTCTTTTTTTTCCTGATAGGTCCATGATTAGCTGTTGGGAGGTTCACCAAAGACAGTATGAGATGAGGGGATCAGTGATTCAGAGTCTGAACATGGCTTGGGCAGAGAGGTCTGCCAGGCGGAGAGAGGTACCTGCAACAGATATTGCTACTTGATTAAGGTGGGTGCCAGTTTCTTATCCCCCGCTGCCTGATATTTAACTTCACAGTTTCAGTAGAATGATGCAGTAACAAAATAAAAGCTTGCTACCAGTGCCTTATTATGGTAAAAGCTGGAGGCTCAACATTTGTGTTAGGATTGCTCTTCAGCATGCAGACTATGGAAACCTCTGCTTAGATCTCTCCAAGCTTTTTAAAACGTTAACATTCTATCCATCATCGAACACGACAAAGCTTGCTTCTAAAGGTTGATCTCACCCCAATAGCTCTTTCTTCTAATCCTCGGTGGGGCAGGAATAGCAAGGGTCCCAGTGCCCTTAGCAGGCATTAAGGGACGGTCTGTAAAGAGGGAGAAGGAGCCTTCAGAAGGATGAGGAGTCAGACCTCTTTCTTTTCTATTTATTGGGGGTGGAGGAAGAGAAGGCGATAATGTTCTGAACATTTCCTAAGTATTTTAAGGTCTCCATCACAGAGATTTCTGCACCCTTAAGAGTTCTGCTTCATAGACACTATATTTTCCCATAGAACCTTGCATTTTTTTGGGGGGGGGGTGTGCTAAAGCCTGATCAGGTGCCTGAGGACCCAATGAGATGCTGCTTGTAGGGGAAGCACCCGACTGAGGTAGGTCTGTTTTACACAAAAACAAGCTGAGGTGACTTAGAATGCCCATCCAAACTATCTCTGTACTTTATCTTTTGCTGCCTCAACTGCTTCATCCAAGCTTGCAAAGTGTAAGTAACTTCAATCCCTACAGGAAGATAAACTGAAGGAACTCGAGGAAGAGGAGAGTAATCTGTGCTGGGGGCAGGCAACACTTGCCACTCAATCATAGCTACAGTAAAATCCATAATTTCTCCATTTACTTCTGCCATGGGGACAAAAAGCAAAACTTACTGAAACCATAACTTCAGGCTGGGCTTCCTCCTTTCCCAAGGAGTTATATTATAGATCATGGTCCTCACGCAGACGTTTTTCTCCCTCTGTCATAATATCAACCCCCAGTGTCACAGAAGGGATTCAGGAATGACCAGGGAAGTACAGTAGTATCTTGGCTTAGGTTACCCTCGGATAACGTAAACTTCGGGTTGCGAAAGCGGCAAACCTGGAAGTGTGTGTGCATGTGCAGAAGTGGTCCCTCCGGTTGCGGAAACCTCGGGATCTGACTGGAGCTCCAGAATGGATCCCATCCGCAATCGGAGGTACCACTGTACTTCTTTACACAGCGCATAGGCTATGGGATTCCCTATGACAAGATGTAGCAACGGCTACCAACTTGGAAAGTTGAAAAAGGGGACTAGGACAATGCATGGCACTTAAGGCCATCAAAAGCTGCTGGTCATGCTAGTCGTGTACTACCTCTCGGAGCAGAAGCAGCCTGCACCCAAATGCCAATGGCTGGGGAATGCAAGCGAAAGAGTAGTACTGCCCTCCTGTTTGTGGGCTCCTCATAAGCATCTGGTTGGCCACTGTAGGAACAGAATGATGGACTAGATGAACATTTGGTCCAATAGTCCTCTTTTTACATGAAAATATACCATCTTTTATACTTAATGTGCATAAGTGTTTAAATATTCTGTAATGCCATCAATACTCACTCGAACACAGTGCGTGACAAAGGAGTCAATGTAGTCCTTAGCCTGGTGGTTATTATATAGACAACATCTAAGAGAGAAGGGACAAAATTGTTCTAAGCGAAAATCCTGCAGTGTTGTAAAATCAAGGGGTTGGCTAACCATCCTGAATATGGCTGTGCCATATTGATCTCAGAACTGTTTCTAAGGGGATGTGTAAACCAAAAGCATTGAAAACTAGTGAGAGATTGTGTTCATTAGGGACTCCGTTCTTATGAAGTAGCTGATAGTATAAAAAGCTGCATGATCCTGAATGGGAAAATAGTCAAACTTATTTTCAGTTCTAAGTGTTCCTTGCAGATTTACATCTAACATTTTTGTGTTCCTCTTTAAAAGTTTGGCATCACATGGGAACAACTGCAGTCATGCTGGACTGTCTGATGAGGAAGATAAATATCACCTCCTTTTGGCCTACTTACAGACATTCAAGGAGAGGCAAATGATTCGCCATTATTCACGTACAAAGTTACAATGCAGTAGAAGGTAGCATCTAAGTCCCATTCTGGTATCACAGCCTGCAAATAATTGCCTTTTATAGACCCCAAAGCATGAACAATTTTCATTTAACTGAATCTAGTCAGATGCTGTAAGATTTTGTTAAATAATGAGACATGAGGTAAACATGCATATAATAATATCAAAACTAGATTTTGTTACTCACTTAGGTGAAAGTACTGGAGGACTGACAAAAGATCGCAGGGCATCTTTCACCATATCTTGCATGAGATGAGTACCAAATACCTTTTTGTTATCCACAAGAAAAGTAGTCTGCAACAAACAGTAAGTTTGTTACTTTACACAGTGACTTCACATACCTAAAACGTATTTTCTGTATACGTCATTTTCTACTTGCCTGTAACAATGATCTTGAAAGAACGCAAGGTGACTGTTCACTAAATTCACAGAAAAAATCCTAATTTATAAACAGAATTTGAGAAAAATTATGATTAGCATAACACAAAGATTTACACCTTGAAGAAATAAAATTCAGCTTTGCAGTGAACATATGAATCCATTAGAAAGGACTCTCTATAATAACCTCCTAAATGCCTATAATTTGATTTGTTTGTCTACTCCTTGACCACTTTGCTGATGTAGATACCATTAAAATGTTGAAAGGGAGAGGGTATTGGTTCTCTAAGACATAGTGAGAGAGTTGGCTGAGTTTTACTATCTCCATTTGGTATGGAGAAATTTTTGGCAGATAGAATGAAAAGAAAAAGAAAAACTTCCCTGAGTTCTGCATTAACTATAGGGTTGTAGCCAGCAGTGGCATGAAGTGGAAGCACTTCTGCCTGTGCAAAACTGGACACCCAGTTTGTTGGAGGAACTGGACATAGAGAAAGGGCTTAATTTCCTTCATGAGCACAAATCACCCCATGTATGAGATAAGCCAACAGGAGCAAGGTCAGCCAAGGCAGTTGCTAGGACAATGGCCCAGTGCCAGAGTCAGCTCATTGTGTCTGGGCTCTTGTGCTGACCTACTGTGTCAGGGTCAACCATGAGAAGTGAAGTGGAGTCTGTGTTAAATCTTTAATTGCTGGAGCAACATAAATACTTTTGAACTTGTATATATTTGTATCTGCAAATACCTGAAGGAGCATCTTCACCCCCATCGTTCAGCCCAGACACTGAGGTCCAGCTCCGAGGGCCTTTTGGTGGTTCCCTCATTGCGAGAAGTGAGGTTACAGGGAACCAGACAGAGGGCCTTCTCGGTAGTGGCACCCGCCCTGTGGAACGCCCTCCCATCAGATGTCAAGGAAATAAGCAGCTAGCCTATTTTTAAAAGACATCTGAAGGCAGCCCTGTTTAGGGAAGTTTTTAATATTTAATGCTGTATTGTTTTTAACACTCGATTGGGAGCTGCCCCGAGTGGCTGGGGAGACTCAGCCAGATGGGTGGGGTATAAATATTATTATTATTTATTATTATTATTATTATTATTATTATTATTATTATTATTATTATTATCATCATTACTACTCCTACTAGCTGTGTGAATATACAGTGGACGCTCAGGTTGCGAACGTGATCCTTGCGGGATGCAGGTTCGCAACCCGCAGCATTCGCAACCCGCAACAGCGCGTCTGTGCACGAATGGATTGCGCTTCGGCGCAATTTAGCACTTCTGCACAACCACGAAAACCTGGAAGTAACCCATTCCGGTACTTCCGGGTTTTGGTGGTCTGTAACCTGAAAAAACGCAACCTGAAGCGTCTTTAATCCAAGGTATGACTGTATCAGTGTTCAAAACTATATTACTGAAGCCTTATCTTCTGCAGCTGTAAACTATTTTGGACCTTAAGCTACTTCTGTATGATGACTGGCACTGAGGGCAACTTCCATTGCATGGACATCTCACCTCAGATTCCCAACATCGTTGTCACAGATCCTCCCTACATACTGCAGCCGCACTCCCTGCACCCCTTGAAAAGCTGCTGCTGAGGTTTGTGGGGGGATTTGTATAACAAATATAATGAGGTGGACTGCCATGGGTGGTGGTGGGGATATCAGCAAAAACTTGCCTTCTGTGAGAAGAAATGCTTATGTCTGCCTCCACCGAATACACCCCAGTTTTCACACCAAGATTCTTTCCCTAGTTTTCACCTAAGCTTTATATTCTAAGTTTCCTCTATGTTTATTCCATATGTGAAACAACAAAAAGTAAAATCAAAGAAAAAGTATGCAGATATTTGTGCACAAGTCCCAGGAGCTATTCAAGTAACATTCTCTTATGTCCCTATGAACAAAAAGCTAACAGTTGATACTTACCAGTATGCAGTGCAAATTAGTTAAATTGACAACTTCACAGACAGTTTTTATTCGGTCTATAAGTTTTGAAAAATAGTTGACCATTTCTTCCCTTTTAATAATTTTTGCATATCGAGGAAAAGTTGGAGGAAGCAATCTCTGATTAACAAGGGGTTCAAAACCCATCATAATAGGATGATCTATTAAAAAAAAAGGAAGACAAATGTTCAATTACTATTCTTAATCCCAACTAAGTGCTGTATCATGCACTAGTTACTTCATCTGGGGGGGGGGGAATTAGGGTGGGGGGAAAACAAGATATTCAAAATATTAAGCAATTTCATCTTGTCAATTAAGCAATTTAAAATGAATATTAGAAAAATAATATGCTCAAGGTAATTTAGACTTGTTAGTGGCATTGTAATTGCTATTATGCATTATGATTATTTGTACTGTTGTATTTAGACAGATTCTTTTTTTGCAAACTGCTTTGAGCAGTAGTGTACCTGCAAAAAACCCAGTATATAAATAAGTGACTATGATTTATGACTGCATTTTTCTTCTCAGGAGGGAAACCATTTTATGTGTATTAATGTATACTTTACTTTGTGCGGATGGCGCTCAGAGCTACATGCAATGTGACTGGATTTTGGCCATGAGTTTTTAAGAGGGCCATAGCCCACTATGACTCTTCAGTCGGGTGTTCTGAGAAACAACCTTGTACAGTGGTGCCTCGCAAGACGAAAAGAATCCGTTCCGCGAGTCTTTTCGTCTTGCGGTTTTTACGTCTTGCGAAGCAAGCCCATTAGCGGATTAGCTGTTAAGCGGCTTAGCGGATCAGCTGTTAAGCGGCTTAGCGGATCAGCTGTTAAGCGGCTTAGCGGATCAGCTGTTAAGCGGCTCAGCGGCTTGGGAAAAAAGGGAGGGGGGAGGAAAAAACCCCCGCAGGAACTCGCAATACATTTTCGTCTTTCGAAGCAAGCCCATAGGAAATTCGTTTTGCGAAGCACCTCCAAAACGGAAAACCCTTTCGTCTAGCGGGTTTTCCGTCTTGCGAGGCATTCGTCTTGCAATGAGAGCCAGATGATTGCTTTTTCACAGCACCTATGCAAATCTCTGACTGTATCATGGGAAGTTTATGCCATCAAGCATGGTATAGCATCATTCAATAACATCCAGAGGGCAAATGAGGTAAAAGATTGTTGCCAAGTTGGCCTACACCCACGAAAGCTCTGCCACACCCCACCTGTGTACAGAGGGCAAGCATCTGGTGTGGGGCAGTTTAAAACCTGGTTCAGCAGACAGGGTGTTTGTACTGCAAATCAGTGGTGCCTGAAAAGCCCCTTTCAAATTGCTGAGCAAAATAGTGCTTTGAAAGGAGCTTCTGAAAAAAAGCAATATAGATCACCTGTCATCCTTGCACCAACAGGTGATTGATTGGGGCGCAGCTTTGTCACACTTGGCCCACAAGGGGTGGGAGAGATAACAATCTGACCCACTGGGCTAAAAAGCTTCCACAAGCTTGCACTAGAATAACCTCCCTAATGACATGTGAACCAGCTCCTTCTTCTTCTTGAAATAGCTCCAATGCCCATTTATTTAGAGTGGCTTTTGGAGATTTACAAGATGGGAAGCTGCCTGAATGATTCTTAATCCACAGAATTTTGCAACCTTTTACATTCTGTGGACAAGAGTTCTGCATCTGTGAACAAGACTGCATTAGCTGAACAACCACATATTATGAAGAATGTTCAATAAAAAATATCTATGTCTAGAATAACTAGGAGGTAAAGTAATAGATCAAGACAAAAGATCAACCTAGATGTGTGTAGCAACAGGTCACTGAGTGGTTTTATACCTTAAGAGAGAACAAAGGCAGAGAACACTTCTGAAGATAACTGCTTACCTCCTTTGGTTGTGTCATTCTGAGCCTGAATGCCATGGTGTAATGAATTGTGAATAGCAGAAAGCAAGTCAGCTGCCTGAGTCATCAACTTCTGAGCTTCTGCAACTGCACTAGTCTTAAAAAAGCAATTTGAAAATCTCTGTGAATGACACTAATAATAATAATAATTTTTTATTTATACCCCGCCCTCCCCAGCCAAGGCCGGGCTCAGAGCGGCTTACAAGCAATAATAAAAACAAGAAGAATGATTACAAACTTAAAAACAAAAATAAAATACAACATTAAAATAATGGAACATTAAAATATTAAAATGTAGCCTCATCGCAGGAGGAGAAGGAAAAGAAAAAAGAAAGAGAGGGAGGGAGGGAATCAAATTCGCTCCAAGCCAAAGGCCAGGCGGAACAACTCTGTCTTACAGGCCCTGTGGAAAGAAATCAGATCCTGCAGGGCCCTGGTCTCATGAGACAGAGTGTTCCACCAGGCCGGAGCCAGTGTTGAGAAGGCCCTGGCTCTGGTTGAGGCTAATCTGACTTCCTTAGGGCCCGGGACCACTAGGGTGTTGCTATTTATAGACCTTGAGGCTCTCCGTGGGGCATACCGGGAGAGGCGGTCCCGTAGGTACGAGGGTCCTAGGCCGTGAAGGGCTTGAAAGGTCAAAATCAGCACCTTAAATCTGACCCTGTACTCCACCGGGAGCCAGTGCAGCTTGAAAAGCACTGGGTGAATATGCTCCCATGGCAGAGACCCCGTGAGGAGCCTCGCTGCAGCATTCTGCACCCGCTGGAGTTTCTGGGACAGCTTCAAGAGCAGCCCCGCATAGAGCGAATTACAGTAGTCAAGCCTGGAGATGACCGTCGCATGGATCACTGTGGCCAATAAATCACTAGGCAATAAAATAACACCAGTATTTCAAGAGCAACGGATAAATGTCTACCATATGGTCCAGTAACAAAGCAATAAAATTATGCAACAAAAATGTTATATATAAGTGTAAACGTTTATCTCTAAAGCTATGCTTCTGTTTTATACATGCTGCAATTGATAGCTAAGAGCCATGTAATCAGTAGAAATTAATCCTACAGGCTTCATTAGTGTGGCATAAAACGGCTACTGGGACAGATGTAGGCCAGATCCTGTCCATCATCCTGCCCCTCAGATGCTCATAAGCAGGACATGAAGACAGCAGCCTCCTGCCCAGCACAACCATTCTTTGGCCCCAGCATCTTTATTCAACCATAGGGGGCCACTGAAAAGCGAGGTTTCACATCTGCCTTTAACACTTGAAGCAGCAATACTCTGTAGCAATCATACCTCTTTTTTGGTAAAAGCTATTAATACAGTCAGTAATACTCGGGTGAACTTCACTCTGCTGAATACTGCAAAGCACTGTTGATGCTATAGGGGGGAAAAAATCAATCCCAAAATTAATGATTTCCAAATTTCCAGAAAAATAACGTTTAGACGAAATGCTACAAGCACATTTACTACTCATATATACAAAAGTTGTTTTCCAATAACTATCGTTTTGCTGGGACTTTATTACTGATAAGATTAAATTATTGCATCTTATGTGATTAATGTATATTTAGATACTAGATAATCTAGTGCATACTTCAAGCCCATTAAAATAATAATAATAAACAACCACGTGATTGGTCTTTTTGCATAATTCCTTGTAGTTTCTTGAGAAATATTTTATTTTAGAGCATATTCTAGGTCACTAGAAGTTGCTCAAGTAACCTTTTTACAATCTGTAATAGCATGCAACCATCCTTACTTCAAGTTCTACTTCTGGATCTCTCTCTTCCCCTTGTCGACTTCGAGTGCTCTACAATAACACACATTAGAAACAATTTAATTAGATATTAAGTGAAGTGCAAATTTCACTTTTCAGATTCTGCTGATTCTATCTATACACAGTGCTTAGAAATTTTGGATTAAGTAGTTTATAAAGTTTATAAAGAAATGGGAGTGCCTGATCACCTCATCTGTCTCCTGAGAAATCTCTATGTGAGACAAGAAGCTACAGTTAGAACTGGATATGGAACAACTGACTGGTTCAAAATTGGGAAAGGAGTACGATAAGGCTGTATATTGTCTCCCTGCTTATTTAACTTATACGCAGAATTCATCGTGCGAAAGGCTGGGCTGGGTGAATCCCAAGACGGAATTAAGATCGCCGGAAGAAATATCAACAACCTCAGATATGCAGATGACACAACCTTGATGGCAGAAAGTGAGGAGGAATTAAAGAACCTTTTAATGAGGGTGAAAGAGGAGAGCGCAAAATATGGTCTGAAGCTCAACATCAAAAAAACGAAGATCATGGCCACTGGGCCCATCACCTCCTGGCAAATAGAAGGGGAAGAAATGGAGGCAGTGAGAGATTTTACTTTCTTGGGCTCCATGATCACTGCAGATGGTGACAGCAGTCACGGAATTAAAAGAGGCCTGCTGCTTGGGAGAAAGGCGATGGCAAACCTAGACAGCATCTTAAAAAGCAGAGACATCACCTTGCCAACAAAGTTAAAGCCATGGTTTTCCCGGTAGTGATGTATGGAAGTGAGAGCTGGACCATAAAGAAGGCTGATCTCTGAAGAATTGATGCTTTTGAATTATGGTGCTGGAGGAGACTCTTGAGAGTCCCATGGACTGCAAGAAGATCAAATGCATCCAATCTTAAGGAAATTAGCCCTGAGTGCTCACTGGAAAGACAGATCATGAAGCTGAGGCTCCAATACTTTGGCCACCTCATGAGAAGAGAAGACCCCCTGGAAAAGACCCTGATGTTGGGAAAGATGGAGGGCACAAGGAGAAGGGGACGACAGAGGACGAGATGGTGGGACAGTGTTCTTGAAGCTACAAACATGAGTCTGACCAAACTGCGGGAGGCAGTGGAAGCCTGGCGTGCTCTGGTCGATGGGGTCACAAAGAGTCAGACACGACTAAAGGACTAAATAACAACAACAGTTTATAAAGTCTTCCATTACCTATCCCTCCCTAGTAATCTGTTTAGATGAGAGAACTCTATGTCCTCATTCACTAAGACAAGTCATAAGATAAAGATTGGTTCAGACAACACAATAAGCAAAACAATGGCTTAGATCAGCAAAACATCCATGAAGGAGCGAAGCCAGCATGATCTCCTTCCCAGGTGCTCATACATGTGAACTTGGCCTATATTTATAAATACTGCCTAGTGTCAGAACCTAAGACACGTTTTGTTATGACAGAATTTATGAAGAGCCACCAGATTGTTACATCATATTGCAGATCTACTAAGAGTCAGCAACCAAAGCTTGAAGTTTGTGATTCTGTGTTTTATATTAGCTGCATTTGATTGTACTCTTTACCACTTTGGGGCTATATTTAGCTTGCATTAACTGTGCTACAAATTTCTATATAAAATTAAAAATTGGGGGGGGGGGGAATGAAAGAAATATACCTTAACTCGCCGTTGCATGTCATCCTCAACATCCTTCAACATACCTGGAAAAATGTAATTCAGTTTAGAAGCATAAATGCCACTTGGCAGACTCCTTTGTGTATCTAATTAAATATTTCCATGCTACATGCAAGTCATTCTAACGAAATCAGGGAGGGGGTACCTGTGTCCCTCCAGATGTTGAAGCACAACTTTGATCACCCCCCACTATTAAGAATGATGGCTAGAGTTGCAACCTAACAACATCTGGAAGGTCATAGGTTCCTTAGCCCTTAAAATCTTTTCAGAACCCTAAAATCTATTATTTTGATTTGCCTTCACTAATTTAATGACAGCTTTCTTATTCTGAAGGTATTGTATTTCAAATAATCCAAACCAAGATCGGACATAATGGCAAGCTTGGCTTTGATAAGACATTTGGAGGAGCATCTCAATACAGCTAATTTCTTGACTGTACAGTCTGTGCATAATGACTGAGAATTAGTACTTGTGTCAAAGTTCAATGGAGCTCAATGGAACTGGATCCTAGGTAACTGTGCATAGGACTAGAATCTTATCCTTTAAAACCTATGAAGCACAACTTTCTTCCCAGAAAAAGGACCAAACTGTTTCAGCTCTTACCTGTAACACGAAGATCTGTCACACTATTCGCCATTTTAAATCCATACGTCATAGACTGAAAATCTTCCTAAACACAAAAAAGAAAAATTAAGTGCTACAATCAAGGTGCTACCAACAACAACGCTTTCCTTCACAACCTTATGCACAAAGCACTGAAAATCCGGCTCTAGTTTTAGGTGGAAGCTATGCCTACAGATAATTTCAGTAGATTGCTTTAAAAAATGCAAGATGTGTAAAATGAAATATAAAATGTTAAAATCACCTTTCCATCAAAGTACTGGGGAACAAAGATAACTATTCTAGGCTGTATATAATTTCCTGGAATAATAATATAGCTGATATACAGGCAGTCTAGTGTCCTTCCAGATGTTCTGGACTCCAGACTCCAGCATGGCTAATGGTCAGGGATGGTGGGGCTTGTAGTCCATAACATCTGGAAGGCATCATGTTGCCTATCCTTGACATAGTGTTACAAAACACGGCTGCCCATGAAGCTGTTTAACAAATCAGTTTCCCACGCAATTTTTAATGATAATTTCATTGTTTATTCTTTTTGTAAGACACAATGAGATTTAAAAAACCAATTGAAAGGTATATATTTTTTTTATGAAATAAAGAATTATTAAATAAAGAACTAGTTATGATTTTAAAACCAGAAGCTACAATTGGAAGACAGCAGCAAACTAAAAAAAGTTGTACAAGGCAAGTTGTATTTACTAATAATGGGTAGGGTAAATCATCAGCTGAACAATGACTTACCTCTTCAAATACTGCAGCTTTGTTTACTTTTTCTCTAGCAATATCACAGATTTTGAGGATCCCCAGAGCAAATGCCTTCATGGCAGGATCTTCTATAAAGTCTGGATTATGAATATAAAGGCAAGTGAATACTGTCTGTGCCAAAGAATGGCCTTCCAACCATGTAATCTGAAAAAGAAATCAAGCTTACAGAATGAAAAGGGCAGGAGACCAATTTTGTTACTCAATTCATATTTTTTTCACTAAAGAGTAACTGAATATTTAACTTCAATTCCACGATCCAAAAGAGGTGGGGAAATGTTCATTTGAATATTGCCTACTCCATTCTACAGACCGCATGAAAAAACAAAGATGCTCTGATTTATGTCATTAATGTGTTTTACATCCATTATACTTCAGTGAACAAATATTGGGCACCAAATAGGTTCTATAAAGTAGTAAGGCTCATGGACACAATCTGGAAACCTAGGCAAAGTCATAGAAGGTAGGGAGTAGAAACTTCATGCACAAATGTACTTTGAATGGCAACATAAGAGGTGCCACTAGAAAATGGCATTCATTCTTAAGGATTTCAGGCCCAATGACCTTCCAACTTGCTCTACCACATTTTCACCAGGTATAAAACTCCACAATAAGCTGGGCCTTAAAACAGAAGCCCCGTCAGAGCTGCTATCAGAAAACTGCAATCCAAAGGAAGTCAGGTACAATGACCTTCCACTTGCTCTTTCACATATGCTCAAGGTATAAAACAGCACACTAAGCTTGGCCCAACAACGGACGCACTAACATGTCCTACAGGAAAGCATCTAGACATCAGTCAGGATCTGTGCAGGGAATGTTGATTCAGGACTAGTGCAGCTGCAAGATAGTCACTACTCTTATCAGGGCATTTGTATGTAGGAGGCTGTGGCATGGCAGACAGACCAGGGCCAAATAGGTCAGATCTCCAAACACAGCCTTATTCACTACAAGAGCACCAGTAAGGGCTGCAATCTACCTAGCCTTGGAATTCACCTTCCCTCCAAAGGATGCACTAGCATAGTGGGTGATGCATGGCTGATTTCCCGGGATTTTACCCAATGTTAGTTTACATTTATAAATTTATTTCTGCAAAGGAAACAAAATCTGGGAGGATGAAATGTAATACTGTACATTTTTTCATTTTGTCAGAAGTTTGATTATCCAAACTGAGCCATGTTTTAAAAATTATTTGTCTGGAGGAAATATACCATAGCTCTAATCTGGACCCTAAGTGCACTCCTATACATGTTTACTCAGAAGTAATCCCACCCACATTAATAGAAATCTAGTAGTTGTGTTTAGAACTGCATCTCCAGAAACGCTGTAGAGTTAAAATTGATAAGCTGTTCTAACTAGTAACTTGACTGGGAACTTCTATCAAAACACTCCTGGAGTACTGTTACTCATACTAATCAAACATAAAAACGTAATATTCTTACCAAGCAGCAAAAACAAGTGTCCATGATCCCTATCAACTCAGGTAATGATAAATCTTTAATTTTAATGGTACCATCCTAAAAAAGAGAGAGTGCGCACATGAATTTCCATCATTGGCAAATTAAATTTCATCAGCCTACTGAATAAAAGCACCTGTATGGGGGCAGGGAGGCAAAAGTGATGTGCACAAATGGAAGTGAGACTCTAGAAGCAGTGTGCAGCTTTCTGCTGAGTTTGTAGTGCTGTATGATAGAACAGGAGTCATGTATGGAACTCCATACAGTCCTCTCTGCCTTCTCCCTTAGAACCTCTCCTCCATGCATAGCTTTATTGTAATGGTTGTATGTTTTAATACATCATCAACACACACACACACACACACACAGTTGATGTTTAATTGTTTTTAAATTATTGCTTCCCATCCCCTATGTTTTACACTGTATCTATTTTAGTACTAAGCTGCCTTTAGACCCTGTTGTAGAAAAAGGCGGGATATAATAGTGGAACAGAGCTGTTCAACACTCACGTAGATCTGAAATTACACACTGCTTTAAAATTGAAGTTTAGCATATTAGAGTTCATTAAATGATGATAATCATTTTCATGAATCACCAAGCAGCTGACAAAAACACAAAGTGTGCCAACCTTGATAGCTTGTTCAAAGTTAAGAACTTTTCGATTAACTTGGTTTCCAATCATACCAGCATCCATCTTGGGATCCATCATTTCAATAGCAGACATTGCTTCAAAAAGACCAAAACTAAGGAGAGCAACACAAACAGAAAAGAAAACCTAAGCTGGAACTAATCAATTCATATATAAAGCAAAAGTTGTTTCAAAGCATAACTGCCAAATACTGTGAAATAAAATCAAAGAGTTTATGTAATGTATTCATATCATGCAACTCGTGAGTAGTTACCTTAAATTAAGTGAATAGTAATATGCCCTAGGTGGGACGCAGGTGGCGCTGTGGGTTAAAGCCTCAGCGCCTAGGACTTGCCGATCGAAAGGTCGGCGGTTCGAATCCCTGCGGCGGGGTGCGCTCCCGCTGCTCGGTCCCAGCGCCTGCCAACCTAGCAGTTCGAAAGCACCTCCGGGTGCAAGTAGATAAATAGGGACTGCTTACCAGCGGGAAGGTAAACGGCGTTTCCGTGTGCGGCTCTGGCTCGCCAGAGCAGCGATGTCACGCTGGCCACGTGACCCGGAGGTGTCTCTGGACAGCGCTGGCCCCTGGCCTCTTAAGTGAGATGGGCGCACAACCCCAGAGTCTGTCAAGACTGGCCCGTATGGGCAGGGGTACCTTTACCTTTTTAATATGCCCTAGTAAGATGCAGAACGTATATATGAAGTCTTTAAAAACATTTTAAAGGAAGGAATTGGGAGATTCAACACACTGAAAAGCAAAATACCAGCTAAATGCAGAATTAATGAAGCAGTAAGATTATTCATTACTATGGATATACCTTAGCAGTTCAATCCTATTCATGACTACACAGAAGTAAGTCTCACTGTGACACTGGCAAGTGTGCTTCCCTGATACAGGAATTAGGAATTTGTTGCCCAACAGATGTTGTCAGACTCCAGCTCCCAACAACCTCAAGAGTACAGCAAATGGTCAGAGATTATGGAAACCGTAGTCTAGCAATATCTGGAGGGCCACAGAGGTTTCTTATCACTGATGTAAAGGAATTAGCATTCTCAGGGAGGAGACTGCATCTGTGTCTACAGATGTCAGAGTTTACATTGAAATCAAATCTGCTAATGGACTTAGGCATTCCATGCATGCGTAAAATACATATATTATGGACTGAGATTACTGTGAATGTCATATCCACAGTGAAAAAAAATAGAGTGAAAAAATTTAACAAATATAGAGCATGGGTTTAATTGTTTTCCATAATCTGAATGATTATAATCTTCATCTACTTTTACAAAGCTTTTACAAATGTATGTTATGTGCCCAAGCTTTCTAAGGTTTCAAAGCTTTAAGAAATTGAGGACTTAACTAAGCAGCATAATTAACAATTATGAAAGATGCCAGTTAAAACAGTTCCAGAGATTAATATTCTACCTATAGTTATTTCTGACTAAGCATGTTTGTGGCTGAGGCATAAGAATCTGGTTTATCTAGGAACCGTATACCCCAGTCCTAAACAGCTTTTTTTTCCTGAGCAGGTTATTATTAGCTGCAAGTATGACTATACCATATTTATGGTAAAACCTCAGCGCCTAGGACTTGCCGATCACGTGGTCGGCGGTTCGAATCCCCGCGGCGGGGTGAGCTCCCGTCGTTCGGTCCCAGCTCCTGCCCACCTAGCAGTTCGAAAGCACCCTTAAGTGCAAGTAGATAAATAGGTACCGCTTTATAGCGGGAAGGTAAACGGCGTTTCCGCGTGCTGCTCTGGTGCCGGTTTGCCAGAGCAGCTTTGTCACGCTGACCACGTGACCCGGAAGTGTCTGCGGACAGCGCTGGCTCCTGGCCTCTAGAGTGAGATGAGCGCACAACCCTAGAGTCTGTCAAGACTGGCCCGTACGGGCAGGGGTACCTTTACCTTAAGTCCTTCCAAGCTCAACAAGTAAGTGTGCATAATGCTGAAGCTCTAGGTTGCTTTAAACAGTTTTCAGATTGATAGCATAAAACAATGTTAATTAATGTTCTTTAACTAGCTAACAGATTTGTCAAGAGCACATGATTAAGAGTAAGCACCACAAAAATCAGTAGATGACACTTCTATGTGTTTGTTTCAGACTAAGATGCGAGAAAAACATTATGCGAACTTGTTGTTAATGGTTCACTCACAGTTTGTCATGAAGCAACTCGCCCAACTTCAATTCTACAAGGAAATTAAAAAAGAGCAACTCAAAAACTTTACATAACTACTCACAAAAACTATTATATATAATAAAAAAGAAAAATAAACTGGATTGGTTTTGACATAATGCTCAGCTCCAGTTTAGTATTAAAACATCAAGCTTAACTTTCCCCAACCTTGGCTCATACATTCTCTATACTTTGTGAGCAACATGAGGCTTACATTTATATACTGTCCTTTACCAAAGCTTGTTGCATAATCTGAATTTACATGGTTGATCTTCATATGGTTAGTGGGAACAAACCAAGTTCAAAACATGAGTTTCAATCCTGGCTTATTTTCACTAAGCATAGTTTAGGATTTGGAAGACATACTATACTGCAGTTAATCTAAAAGAGAAGTAGAATCTTCTGATTGTTTCCTTAAATTGTTTAAGGAATTTCCTTAAACAATCAGAAGTTGGCAAAAACCAGCTGTTGCCACTAATTAAAGTGGATTGTTGGCACATAAGGTGGGAGAGTGATGGAGGGAATGGGAAGGGAAGGGTCCAAGTCAAGTCCACAACTCTCCATAACTCTCTTCTAAGTTTCCGCCTAGCATGCCTCCCCATCAAAGCAGCGACAGGCAGCAGAGTTCATGTGACACAGAGTCCACCTTTTTAAAAATATTATGACAATATCTTTCAGTTACAGAGATTGTATCATATCTGCCCTCTAGACGTTTTGAGGGCATAGCATCGACTTGTGCAAAGAGAAAAACTTTTTTTTGGGGGGGGGGCGTTATTTACCTCTACAGCAGTCCTCAAAGTCTTGGGTGATATCTATCCAGCTCGTGTTACTCTTTTCCATCTTCTCAGGTATATTGAGCTCCCATCCCGAATCATCATCTTCTACTGAAGCCTTCATAACCATGATCTTAACCTGCAAGGATATTTTTTTTTTGGGGGGGGGGGGGGACGGACACAGAAAAAAAAAGGGAGCATTCAAACCTGGTCCTGCGGAACGGGGGAGAGGAGTGGAAGGGCTTTACTTGAAAAGGGGCCTAACTCTGCTCATTTGTCCTTTCACTGCGGTTCCCTAGGAGATTTTAAGACTATCATGGGGGGGGGGGGAGAGCCGGTTTTAAAACCTGGCGGTGACGTGTTAATTGCTGACACCCCTCCACCGACCAAGGCGGCTGGAGGAGAGACGCCTCAGCAGCCTCAGTCCTGAGGCGGGGCCTCTTCCCACCTGCTCCGCCGGGCGGCGGAATGAGGCTCCCCGGCCCCGAAACGGCCACTTCCCTGTCCCGCCTCGGACCGTAACGGCTGAAAAGGGAAGGCTGGGGGGGGGTGGCCGACCTTCTCCCCTCCCACCCCCCCCTCCGCGGCTGCCTCACCTGAGTCGCTCGCCTCGCGCAGCGCAGCCGAAGGAACCCGCTTTCCCCTCCCACTCTCAGGCGCGGACCAGAAAGAGAACGCCAAAGCGCCGGCCCGCCTGCTGCGCACGCGCAGGACCAACACATTCCCCTCCTCGTCATGCGCGCGCACCCGGCTCCCCCACCCCTCCCCCTTCCCCGCAACGGATGCAGATGTCGCGCCCGTACTTCCTTTCGCCATAGAGATAAGAAAGCAGAAACTCTTCCCAGAGACTGGGAGCGGGACTTCCGGGTCGCTTCCTTCGGGGGGGGGGGCAGCCGCTCCTGGAAAAGCGGTTGGAGGAAAGCGGGGCTTCCGCGCGTGTCGTGCGAAGGGGCTGGCGGGTCCCGACTGAGGGCAATGCAGGGCGGGCTCCCCTCAGGGATCGCCCCGGGCTTGTTCCTGGCGCTCTGGCAGGTGAGTGGCGTGCGCGAGAATGGCGTCTGGCTCCTGAGGCGGGGAGGCTTTTTGGGGAGGGGAGTCTCGACCAGGGCGATGGATGAAGTGCGGTCCTATGGCCGGGGGGGGGGGGCAGGAAGCTGAGAAAGGTTGGGAGTGAGGTAAAACCTGATGGCAGAGATACCCCGCTCCTCCTGACGGTGCAGCCGAGGCTCCAGCTCTCGTCTTTTTTTAAAAAAATAATATATTTATTAAGTTTTCCATTTTATAATGTTAAATACATCCTTATGAAACTCTTTCGTTATTTGCTCATACGAGCTAAGACTTCCCTCCATTCGGCCTCATAATTCCAGATTCAATGTTTGTAATTTTTGTTATGATTCTGCATTGAAAATAAAAAAATCCCAAAAAAATAATAATTCCAGATTCAGGTAGGTAGCCGTGTTGGTCGGACGCAGTAGAATATATATATTCTAAATCCTTTAGAAACTAAATCCTTCGAAGACAGAGGTCCTATGGCTAGGTCGGGATGGCATGGGGATGAGGGACCAACTCCCTTCTCTCACAGGGGCCCAATTAGTGCCATTGCCTTCCGTTAAGAGTTTGGGTATAATCCTTGACGCCTCCCTTTACATGGAGGCGCAGGTTACAGCAACAGCCAAGGCGACATTTTTCCACCTTCGCCACATCAAGCAGTTGGTCCCTTACCTTTCCCGCCCCGACCTGGCCACAGTGATCCATGCGACGGTCATCTCCAGGCTTGACTACTGTAATTCGCTCTATGCGGGGCTGCCCTTGAAGCTGTCCCAGAAACTCCAGCGGGTACAGAATGCTGCAGCGAGGCTCCTCACGGGGTCTCTGCCATGGGAGCATATTCACCCAGTGCTTTTCAAGCTGCACTGGCTCCCGGTGGAGTACAGGGTCAGATTTAAGGTGCTGATTTTGACCTTTAAAGCCCTTCACGGCCTAGGACCCTCGTACCTACGGGACCGCCTCTCCCGGTATGCCCCACGGAGAGCCTCAAGGTCTATAAATAGCAGCACCCTAGTGGTCACGGGCCCTAAGGAAGTTAGATTGGCTTCAACCAGAGCCAAGGCCTTTTCAACTCTGGCTCCGGCTTGGTGGAACGCTCTGCCTCATGAAACCAGGGCCCTGCAGGATCTGATTTCTTTTCGCAGGGCCTGTAAGACAGAGTTGTTCCGCCTGGCCTTTGGCTTGGAGCTAATTTGATTCCCTCCCTCCCTCTCTTTCTTTTTTCTTCTCCTCCTGCGATGAGGCTACATTTTAATATTTTAATGTTCCATTATTTTAATGTTGTATTTTATTTTTGTTTTTAAGTTGTAATCATTCATCTTGTTTTTATTATTGCTTGTAAGCCGCTCTGAGCCCGGCCTTGGCTGGGGAGGGCGGGGTATAAATAAAAAAATATTATTATTATTATTATTATTATTAGTGTGTGTGTGTGTCCCCGTGTCCAGTAGCACCTTAGAAACCAACTAAGTTTGTTCTTGGTATGAGCTTTTGTGTGCATGCACATTTCTACAGTGTGCATGAAGTGTGCATGCACATGAAAGCTCACACCAAGAACAAACTTAGCTGGTCTCTAAGGTACTACTGGAATTTTTTAATTTTTTTAAATATATATTCATAATTCCAATTTTACGTCATAGGATTTGTACCTTTTCCAGTTTGTTTCCCTGCTTCATTTTATCACATAATTTAAATAAATGTTAAACAGTAATAAACCCCAGCTAAAAACCTTGCAACCTTTGCTGTCACCTGCTTATCTTTGTCTGTCAAGAGAAAAGACACTGTGGCAGTGGTTGGGCGACCCGGAATGGACAATAAAAGAGGGGTGATAACCTCATTCCTCAAGTCTTTATAAAGAGTGCAAGTCAGATGGGCACGCGCCAATGATTCGGTACTGCCATCTTCACAGGGACATAAGCGTTTTTTGTGTGGAATCTGTTGGAATCGCCCCTCAAGAACAGCCGAGCGCAATACATTCAATCTTGCGAGAGTAAAAGCGTGTCTGTATTTTATAATTCCTAGGTTACGCAGATAGGGTGATCCTCTCTAACCATTGGCTAAGCTGGCTGGGGATGATGAGAGTTGTAGTCCAACATCTGTGCACCAGAGGTTCCATGAGCTCTCTAGGGTTTGGGGCAGGGGACATTTCCAGCCCTATTTGGAGCTGCTAGGAATTGAACCTGGAAGCTTCTGCATGCAAAACTAATGCTCTAGCGTCGTGGTATGGTGGTTCTCAGACGTGTTAGTTTACTGTTGTTCTTTCAACCATTGTGGCCATATCAACTACTGGTTAAAAAAAATACACGCTAATACAATTTAAAAAACCACCCATCAACCAAAATATATGTTTACATTGACATACACCCATAATAATAAAGGTTATAATAAATAATAATAATAATAATAATAATAATAATAATAATAATAAAGGTTAATAATAATAATACAAAAGGTTAAAAAAGAAAATAATTGAAATATTAAAAAATAAAGGAACTTCGACAGTATGGTTGTTCTCATCCTTAGTTAAATCTACCTCTGCATTTTCAAAGGCTTGCTAGTCTTCAGTGGTGTCTCTAACTAAGGCATAGGGAAACTCGGCCCTCCAGATGTTTTGGGAATACAACTCCCATCATCCCTGAGCACTGGTTCCTGACTACTGGGCTTTAAAAAGTATATTTATCTGGTATTGTTCCCTCTAATTCAGATGTCCAGGTATGAGTTCCATTGCCTGGTACTACACATATGCAAGAGGGAAGTATTGGCAGTCTTGGGGGAACCCCAAGGTATGTGGCGCATCCAAAATACATAAAATATTAAGAACCTTCAAGGGGGAAATTGCCAAATCATCCCACTGATAACTGAGCATGCTCAGTGACTACATCGGGAGCAATACCTGGAACACTGCATTGGAAAGGAAATCGAACAAAGTAGCCTGGATGATGAAGAAGAAACACTTCACACTGCAACATATTTATTTTCATAATTTATACCCCACGCCTGAGACATAAATTTATGTTTCCAGGGCAGCTAACGGCATAGTAAGAAATGAAAATGTAATAATCATAAATAATAATAAAAACATACAAACTAATACAGTAGATTTAAACAAAGCAACTACAGCCCATTCAAAGAGACAGTAAAATCAAACGTTTGAGTTAAAATGCTTACAGTAGCAGTTCTGTTTATTTTTGCTGCATATCTCATTTGGTCATGTAAAAAGGCAAAGTTAAACTTGATACAGAGCTACAAATACATACGGTAACCTCATTTAGAACACACAAAGCATAAGGAGTTGCAAGTGTACACTTCTGTTGCACTTTGCACAGGCTTCTTGTTCGTCAAGAAATATTCTAGGCTGCTGCTCATCCAAAGGGTCATACATATAGACCCAAGTCCCAAACAGGGTGAAGTGGCCACCTCAGACGGCATCCTCAAGGGGTACCACCCACCACCCAGATGGATTGGCAGCAAAGCTCTGCAGAACGCCTCCCCTCCTGCCAAGTAGACGAAAAGGGAGGTGTTCAGCCACCTAGCAGTGCCATGGAGTTTTGCAGTGGTAGAATATCACAAGGTGGTTAGGTAGTGCTGCTGAATGCGAGCATATGACAATCACTTCTGAAAGATCTGCGCTGGTTGTATTTAAGGTTTTGCTGATGCTGTTTAAAGTCCTAAACAACTTGGGGCCAGGCTACCTGCTACCTGAGAGAGCACCTTCTCCCGTATGAACCTGCCTGACCACTGAGGTCTGTAAATGAAGCCCTCCTGGTTATACCGCAGTCTGTACGTGTTCATCTTCTGGTAAATAGCAGGAGGGCTTTCTCTGCCATGCCAGCCACTCCATGGAATCACTTCTCCTGAAATTAGGCAAGCTCTGATTGTAATGTGCTTCTGACACTTGTTGAAGACCTATTCATTTACTCAGCCTTTCGGCCCCATTAAGTGGTTTACTGCAATTTAGTTACTTGTGAATTCTGATGTACATTTTATCGTATTGGTTTTCATGTACTTTTATTTTAGTTGGCCATGTCTCTATTTTTTTTGATCATGGGCGGCATATAAATGGTATTAATAAATTGCAATGTAGAATGTCATTTTTAATGTACCATGGTAACAAGAAATATGTTTCCAAAAAATGAGTGATGAATAACAATACAGTTAATTATGTGTAGAACTCTTAACTGTAGAAAGTATGAAGAACAACTATGCATACTCTGTGGATTAGGAAATTATGAGGAATGTGTATAAAGGCTCCAAGAAAAATGTACAAGCGTGGGAAAGACGATAACCTGCTACAGTCTATAATTAGTATGTTCATTTTAATTCCCAAAGGCTAGATTATTTCTATTTGTTATTTAAAGATTGCCATTTTTCCTATTCAGGAAGCATTCAGAATCAAAGTCAAACCATTCCAGAGTATCCTTTTGGTTGGGATACTCTCTGGAATTCTTCTTAACCTAAAATAAATCTAGAGCCTGTTTTGCTGCTATACAGACATTCAAGTCATATTTGTAAGCCACCATAACACAATATGAGAAGCCCCTAACAGAAATGAGCAGTTTGTAAATGCACATATAGTAAAGATGACATGAATAGCAATTAAAACCAGTAATCACATTAATATCACTGGGCATAGATGGCAGGGGATCCCACAATTGGGGTCAGGGCCAGACAGACCATGCAAGCAGGGGGAAGCCTGCTTCAGGTAGCCAGGCCCTCAGATAGATTCAGAGAGACCTGAGCTGCTACCAGCTTTTGAGGTTCTTAGCCATAATAAAAATAAAAAAATGATGGTGCATTTAAACATAGTAAGGTACCGCCTTTCAAAAAAGAAAAAGAAAAAAGAGGAGTTGTTTGTTTATAGGAACAGCTGGTCTAAGTGAGTTCATTGCTCACTTCCTGATTATGTGCCAACAGATCAGATAGTGCTTTTTTGTTATTTGATATCAATTTAACTAATAGTTTAATATGTTCAAATCTAACTCTTACCAAATCCTATCTCTCTCTTGAATCTGCAGCTCTAAGCTGAGAGTGTGTGTCACCTTTTGGTTCAATGCACATAAAAACAAGCTGTGAAGCTTATCAAATGTCAAAAACTAATAAGCATCTAAATTTAAAGCTCTCTTTGAGCTTGAAGCCGCCCACCCTGGTCCTGCCTCTGATTGACTCTTCCGGCAGCACAATGAGCAAGGGAGAATAAATGAAGGCAGAAATCGGTATATGGATGGTGCAACAAAACTAAACCTTGGCCCTAGCAGGAGGGATGATAGATAGCTTGGGAACCAAGACGACGATGCAGAACCATGTAGCATAAATGCCACAGTTGAGCATTTGTCCCTGAGCAACTTCTGAAATATACCAGTTAGATATGAAAAGAACCACCAGGCCTGGTGCATCCAACTCCCGTTCCAGACAGAAAAGCCAGAAGCATAAGAAAGGATGCACTCAGTCTCAGAACGTGCCATCCACTGAAGTTGCCAAAGTCATTTCAAAACCAGTTTGGAAGCCAGATGGAAATGAGACCAGATACGGTAATCTGTATCCTCCAGACAGAAGTTGCACCAAAAGGGTTTACTGAAGGCAAGGATCAAAGAACTAGCCCCAATAAGGAAGACAATTAAAACTCAGTATGTGAATGTACAAATCACTTCATCTTTGCCTTACTTAAATAGCCATTACCTTACTTGCTAATGCTATGTGCCAGTAAATAACACCTGACATTGTGATCCTGTACAAGACTACTTAAGAGTTCAAGGGGGCTTACATTCTGGCAAGCAGGTATGGAATTGTACAGGACTTCCAACAAAGGAAACGGAGTCACCTAGTGACAAGCAATTGTTAAGATGGATGGAGAAAGGACTGGACTTTAGAAAACAAAAATTGTTTTGTTAAGCTATCAACTGCGAAATCTAGAGCCACTGTAGACCCCAATACTAAATACATTTATTTGGAAGAAAAGCCTATAGATAGAGTATGCGTTTAGGAATGGGTGGTATGATTGTGTAAATATAGAGGATAAATAAAGCCAACTGCAGGATTGTGGTTCACAAACATTTCTTCTGTTACATGCTGTGCTATGTGTTTTGATCCGCTTTCATTATTGGAATACTAGATTTGGAACGTGTACTGCCACAATTATCGCTATATAGGTGGTTCAACATTTCCAGTTGTCATCATCAAAATAAAGGCTACAATCCAATAGAGTCAAGTACACTTAAAACCATTAATTTCAACAGGCTTAAGTGCTCTTAATGCTCTCTTGGATAGTCACCAAACTTTTGCTCATTCTGTTTATGTATGCACAGAAAGAGACCAATTTAGTTTGACGTATGTGAATAGTGATTCATTTTATTAATGTCTCCTGAAACAATATAAAACAGATGACCTCTTGAATTATGACATTTATCCAAGAGTACATCTACAAGTGAAACTACACTGATACTTTTCATATTTGCCTGCAATCATTTATAAAGAAATAGCAGAAAGTTGCCCTTGTAATTATCCTCTTTTCCTTAAATGATGTTATTACTTTTGCAGTAAAATTCTCAGTCATGTTACATACCCAATGAACATTTTGATATGAGTATGATTATGATGCTTTATACATTTTAATGGTGTTTGGTTTGACTAGGAATGGACAACCTTGACAGCATATGCACTCATATAGTTGTGCCTTTCCGTTTTTTTCAATGTTCTGAAAGGAGATAAGTCATATATGAATATTATTCCTTTCCCATATTGCTTTGTACCTTTTGCTGTGGGCTGCTACCAGCTTGAATATACAGCAGACAATAACACGTTTAGAGGGTTTTTATTGATCTTGAAGAAATGCAAGCGCGCAGGAGAACTAAGGAGGCAGAGAGCGCGCGGCGGCAGTCGTGCACGCGCACGGGGTGGGGACGGAGAACGCGGTGACGTCTCCAGGATGCGGACAGGTTCTGCCGCCGCCGCCGCCTGAGCTGTGGGCGGGGCCCGAGGTCCCTCCTCCTCCTCCTCCTCCGAGCGGCGTTCGGCGGCTGCGCTGTCCGGAGCCGGCCCGCCGCGGCTCACCTGCCTCGCTCCGTGGCCCGCCCGTGAAGAGCCTCCGCCGACCCTGCGCTGAAGGGGGCCCGGGCGCTGAGGAGGAGCGCCGCCCGCCCTTGCCGGAAAGGAGGTGAGGGAAAGAACGGGCGGAGGTCGCGGCGACCCCTCTGAGGAGAAGGAGGCGAGGGGCGCCCAGCGCGGGGATGGGGGGCGGCTGCCTGGTTTGGCCCCGCAGCTTCTTCTCCTTAAAACCTCCTTTTGACGAAAGGCTTCACGGTCATCCAAGTTGGGCCTTCCTCCTTTCCCAAAGCTGCTGCCCCCCCCCCCGGGTAGCTTTGAAATCGGCCCCGTTGCGTTTCAATGCGGCGCTCTCGTCTAGTAAACAAACTTTGATTTATTGTTAGTGGCCTCATCAGCTGTTGTTTTTAATGGTTTTTTTTAAAAATATATTTTAAATATTTAATGCTGTCTTGTTTTTAACACTAAGCCGCCCAGAGTGGCTGGGGAAACTCAGCCAGGTGGGCGGGGTATAAATAATAAATTATTATTATTATGCTCGGCCCCTATGCTTTTCCATTCTACAAGAAGCTCTAGGGGTGGTTTGCGCTGGTAATAACAAGATCTTAATGCAAATGGCATTTAAAAAAGGGATCCGGTCAGTAGGGCACAGGTGGGTCGAGCCACTTGCAGCATGGGCACCTGTGTAGTGGGAATTCCCATAGAACAAAATAGAACCCCCTTCTTGCCCTTACATCTTGTAATACCCCTGTTAACCAGGCCAGTGTGGTTCTCCCATTCTCCCCAGCCACTTCTCCCGCTCCACCTGATGCAGGTTGTGTGTATTCTGGAGAATGAGAAGCTTGGGCCAAGGATGTGGGAAGTGTGTACAAGCTTTTCATTCCCCTAGTGTAAATAGGTAAAGGTATTAGGTCCAGTCGTGATCGACTCAGGGGTTGCTGTGCTCATCTCGCTTTATTGGCCGAGGGAGCCGGCGTACAGCTTCCAGGTCATGTGGCCAGCATGACTAAGCCGCTTCTGGCGAACCAGAGCAGCGCACGGAAACGCCGTTGACCTTCCCGCCAGAGCGGTACCTATTTATCTACTTGCACTTTGACGTGCTTTCGAACTGCTAGGTTGGCAGGAGTCCCCTAGTGTAGCTGGCCATTATCTCTGTGTTCCTAGGCAAGGGTGGAGACAAAAGTGGCTCTAGTGAACCATAGGAGAAACCTCTGATTGCAGATTGTGCCTTCACTACGAATCAATCAAGCCCCTGATATACAGCGAGAGCAGAAGCCAGGTCTCATCATGCTATTTTCCAAAGGTCCTGAAACAAAATGGTTCATAAGGTCTTCGTGATCTAGCCCAGTAGGTTTCGCAGTTGAGAATTTCTACAAATGAGGTGTCACTGTTGGAAAAGCTTCACTTTGAATCAGTGCTTGCCCTTCTGGGCTTCAGCTGGAGAACTTAGTCAGGCACTCCCCAAACTCAGCCCTCCAGATATTTTGGGACTACAACTCCCATCATCCCTAGATAACAGGACCAGTGGTCAGGGATGATGGGAGTTGTAGTCCCAAAACATCAGGAGGGCCGAGTTTGGGGATGCTTGATCTTAGTGCTTGTATGGGAGAAGGCACTTCTGAGGTATTCTGGAGACAAAATAATTTAAAGCAGAATAATAAGATTGGTTGTCGTAATCATTTTACCCGTAATGGTGTTGAGTTCAAGATTTGAGATTCTTGGTAAAATGACTAATCAAATGATATGGGGTGGAGTGAAGTGACTCAAAGATCCAGGAAGCCCATGGTTTGCAGAGAGATTCAGTGTAGCTGAAGGTCTGCATTTTGAGCAGTTACAAACCTGAGTGACTTTTGAAGATTGATTTGGAAGACTGATGCTGTCTTTGAGCAACTATAAGCCATATTTGTGTGACCTTCAAAACTTTCTCATAACAAGTTTGGATTTTAGCACGCACATTCAAAATGAATTTATGTAGCAAAACTGCAATGTAAAATGTTTAAAGTGGAATTGATTAATGTTCTCTAAAGTATTTATAAACAATAACTCACTGCTTGCTTGTATTTTATTTTGCCAGTCTTGAAATTACATTGCAAGTGCAACTAAAATTAGGTCAGATACTATTAAAATGGTTAAACTCATAAAGTTGCTGTTCACAGAAGCCACTTATATCCATTGGAGATTTCCCTGAACTGAAGGGAGAGGAACGAGATTTCTAATAATTTCCCCTTTCTACTGCAGTCTGATGTAGCACCATCTATACTTTTCCCAAAGGGCCCGTCAACAACTGTCTGGAACAGAGTTTGGTGTTCATGGAAGCCTCTGCTGGACCCAAGAGCCTTCTATGAATGGAAGAACATTGCTAGATACAGCTCATAGTAAAGTCAAAGCAGTGCAGTCTATCTGTCAAATCACATGGGCCTCCTGTGCAGCTCATTGGTTGTGTAGGAGAGGAACAACACCAAGACAGAACTAGGTCCAAGGTACACCAAAAAATGTGGTTTCTTGGGCCCACTGTGTTTTGAATGGGGGAAACATGGGGAAATTGCCTTCCATGTTTTTTACCACAAAGTAATTTTGAGGAGCAGGAAGAAAAAAAAAGAAGCTTCCTCTTACCTCCTTCATTATTTCTTACTGCGAGCGTTTGGGATTTGGAAGCAGTGCAAAAGGACACCAACAAACTAGGCCGATGCCCTTTAGCATCACTTGTTGGCAACCACCCAAGACGGTTTGCATTGCTAACAAAGCTCTTAAGCTCTTGGCTAAGCCCATCCCCTTGTCCCAACAGAGGGAAAGCGTCAAGTTTGCAGTTTGCAATAGGCAGTTTTGTTCATCTGTAGTTACGGGTTTAATTTTACAAGCATTGAAATGAACTGATTATGGAATTCTGATTATTTTAGTTTCCATCAACTCGCCGTAGCCAAAATGTATTTGTTCAGCATTTTAAAAATTATTCTATCAAAATCAACTAGAGAGATGATTACCTTTTCAAATGGACTGTGTTCTCTGAGATATTACGCCACCTTGTTTTTCTTCATAATTCTGAATTTCCCTTATAGTGTTTTTTACATGTCAGCTGCAGATCTTTCAAAAGGTTACAGGGCAACCACAACTGAGAGTCTTACTGTGCTTCATTTGGTTATCACTTAGACAGCTTGCTCACTCCACCCTAGTATATGGATGTGTCTGTCTGAGATTACGGTTCTTGATCTATGTAAAGGTCTCCAGGAAGGTATCTACTGTCTTCATAGATATCCTTGCCTCACTCGGTTTGCAGAAAGAAGCAAGCTGTCATTTTGCATCTGTGAGCACACTAGAAGTCAAAAGCTGCTTTTTTATTTCTCCATGTTGCTGTGAGACTGATGCACTGAGTGGCTGTAAAAAGAAAATTCATGTTATATTTGGCCAGAGATTTAGCTGATTTATCCCTTTATATTATATGAGCCATGAGCCATTTGCCCTTTATTTCTTATAGCAGCTATGTAGAAATGCTTTTTTGTGGCTCCATCTCATTATTCTGCTGAAATGTTTGATCCTGACTGTATGTTTAAAGCCCTTTAATTTCAAGGGTTCTTCTCATGCAGTGGCTACCCAGTGAGAATTAATGCTTGATTCTCTATGTTTGCTGTTGAACAGCAGCAGCATGGAATAATGTCATATAAAAATGACTCCCATGCTACTCTTACAACATATAAAAGGTCTCCGAGAATTGGTGAGTGTTGATATTTGTATATAGCAAATGTTGTAGGACCTGTTTAGGCAGAAAACAGACATTCTGGACTAAGCAAAATTGAGAAAGAAAGAAGAAACGGGAATGATGTAAGAACTGTAAGCAGTGTCACAAGACACCGTAGAATCATAGAATCTAGAATAAAACTGCCGAATTTGTTCATATTTAAATAATCCTAGAATCATAGAATAGAATCATAGAATCATAGAGTTGGAAGAGACCACAAGGGCCATCGAGTCCAACCCCCTGCCAAGCAGGAAACACCATCAGAGCACTCCTGACATATGGTTGTCAAGCCTCTGCTTAAAGACCTCCAAAGAAGGAGACTCCACCACACTCCTTGGCAGCAAATTCCACTGTCGAACAGCTCTTACTGTCAGGAAGTTCTTCCTAATGTTTAGGTGGAATCTTCTTTCTTGTAGTTTGGATCCATTGCTCCGTGTCCGCTTCTCTGGAGCAGCAGAAAACAACCTTTCTCCCTCCTCTATGTGACATCCTTTTATATATTTGAACATGGCTATCATATCACCCCTTAACCTCCTCTTCTCCAGGCTAAACATGCCCAGCTCCCTTAGCCGTTCCTCATAGGGCATCGTTTCCAGGCCTTTGACCATTTTGGTTGCCGTATAACAGTATAACATCAATCCTCATGAAAGACACTGGCTATCTAATTGCTGCTAGGCCCAATTCATGGTGTTGACTTTAACATTGAAAGCCCTAAATGACTTAAGGCCCAAATACTTGATGGCACTCCTCCTCAAATCAGCCAGGTCAGGCCCTATGGGTCTGTCTTGTGGGCCCTTTGATTAATTATTTAATTTCTATGCTGCTTAATATGTTAAAAATTGTAGAAGAAATTGACACAACAGAAATTTAAAATATTACAGAAGTTACATAGACATTAGTTGTATCTATCTAAATCAATAGCAATTCATTTTCCTTCTGACACACCCTCTCAGCCTCCAGGTTCTCACGCAGGGTCCAAACAAACACTCATCTCACCCACAAAAGTCTCACAAGAAGAGTTTTTGGAAACGGCAGGCATCCCCCCAGTGCCTCACTTAAGACTTGCTTTTTCTGAGCAGGCCCAAGGTGGATGGGGCTTTATCAGACTGCCCACAGCTGTGTCCCATTTAGTACAGCAAGTTTGTTGAGTTTTCTAAGGCAAAACTATAGGGGCATAGGAAGTTGGTTTATATCTAATCAAACTATTGGTTTATATAGCTAAGTATTGTCCACACTGATAGATAGTGACTGTCCAGGATTTCTGACAAGGTTATTTCCCTACCCTACTTGGAGATGCTGGGGATTGAATGTGGGAACTGCTTAATTGTTTTGTAGTATTTTTCTGTATATTAGCTATACTGCAGAATTTTGATTATATCTGTTGAGTGGGTATTTTTGTTTGTAGTAAATTCAGGTGAGTGTTGTATCTCCGGTTTTCACCTTCAGTTTTAAATTTTATTCGTCCTATGTGGAAGTGTCAATACTATACATTCACAAAACAGTTGGTCTATTTGGGGAAAGGTCTTAACGAAGTTTATGATTTAGAAAAGGGAAATGCTCATGAAAACAAAGTCAGCCACAGCCAACCACAAATGAACAGCCACACACTCCAGGTGAGAGAGAGGCCTACTCTCTCACCACCAAAGAAACACAAGTGAACAGCAGAGAACCTGCACAAGCAACACTGACACCAAACCCTACATATATTAAGTAAAATAGAAACATCGCCACCCAACCCCCACCACCCATCTTCCCCCCTCCGCCTCTTTTCCCATTTTCTTCCTAAGGTTTCAACAAATGAAACTGATTTGTAAAAATGTTACATTGGGGGGGGGGGGAATGCGAGAGAGAGACATTGCACGCACTTGTAAATCAAGAAAATCTTTAAGAAAAGAAAAGTGAAATGCACTTTAAGGTATTTGATACTATGAAAAGCAAAACAGTAGTTTATATGGAGCATGAATAGGTTTTATAATATAACAGCCAAAATCAAAATATAGCTGGAAAGGGTGGCCAGCCAATATAGCTGGAAAGGGTGGCTACCAAACAGTGCCATGTATGGATCTAGCATTTCTTATCCAGCAACCTTTGTTTTTTCCATTTTTTTTATTGATTTCCCACATTTATCTCAAAATGACACAACAAAACACACACACAAAAAGAAAAACACCCCACAATACAACCTTTGGAGCTTAAACACTTCTTCCTCCCCCTGCACATCTGACTGCAAAGGAACTTCCTGGTTGGTTAAACCACATTTTCTGTTTTTGGTTGGTCATGGCAAACATGTGGTTTCATAAACCAGGAAGTTTCCTCTGAAGCCAAGTGTGAGGAAAGGGGAAACATTTGAGTTCACAGCTCATTTATTTTTCAAGAAACCATACATCTGAGTCAGGCAATGTCTGATATCAGCTGACTTCCCTGTCATGAATCTTTCATATGGGGCAGTGATTTACAGGGCATAGGAACACACAGACTGTTTGTTTTTGGCCAGGATATGATCCTCAGAGAGCACTGAGTTGCTTTCAGAGCGATTTGTCTGACTGTGAGGATCAAGAATCAGAGTAAATAAGGGACATTCTCTGCAGGACCTGGGAGAGTTCCTCCTGCAAAAGAACGGGGTTTTTAGCCAGTAGATGCAGAGCATGCAGATTGCACAATATCTGGTTCCCATGCATTTCTGAAACTCCCCAGGCCTTGGCTGCCTTGAGGAAGGATTGTGTTATGTCAGCACGACATAATTTTTTTGTGGATTTTGTCTTTAGTTTATAAACTCCAGTTTTGCTGATATAAGTAAGCTAAGAACTTTTTGGAGTAGAACTGAGGACTAAATGAGATGAGTAACTGATAACTCCCTGATACACAACTGTTGAAATAATGTTTCTCCAGTAAAAAGGGGGGCTTATCCATTAAAAGGGTTAGCTGGAACACATGGATGGCACCTTCTTAGTTCCAATTTGTTATGAAAATCTTGATTCCAGTAATGGTAAATGCAAGCAAATGACAACTTGGTGTCTGTTATGAAATCATTTAAAGAATAATAACAGTTTAGAGACCCCTATTATAAGTAAATCTTTCGTGAATAGAAATTACAGGGGTGATTATGAAGCAAAGCATATTATTCCAGCAAAGTAAATTATTTTGAATTTACTTAGTAATATAGTTGAGAACATACTAGCATCTATTAACAAACAAACAAAAAAAAAGCTGCTCACAAAGATAGAAAATTCGGTATTCTGCGAAACATTTTCCTTTTAAAGCAGGTATGCATTCAGTAATAAACTGGATTTGTTTATCTGAAAACAACTACTAGACTTTGGAAAAGCTTTTGGCACCAATAGCTTCTTATATATAATTGCTGATACCTTGTTTTGATTGGGTAATGTTAATATCAAGCAGCTTCTATGAGGGCTGGTCAGAAAATATTACATGTGGCATTTCCCGAATGGAAAGTACTAATTTTCTTCAGGATTTTGTACGGAGCTGCAGTTTTTTCAATTTACCATTTTGGGCCAGAAATGAGTGAAAAACTTCAGCGTGGCAAAACCTCCCTATTGCCAAGAGGTACAATAGTCTCCTATTACTCTCCCCAGCAATATTTTCCACTGATTGCTTATCCATGTATTTTTCCACAGTCTGTGCCATCTTTGTCACTGCTACACCCTCTTTAGCAGGCACCTTTGCTTTTTGCTTAACCAATGGCTACAGCTCCATTTTCCCCCTGACATTTTTGTTCCCAAGCCCTTATAAGGCTCTATTTGCTGGCTATCTTGGTGTTATTTCTGCTGTGTTTTCTCAAACATTATCCTGTTTCTCACACTAGAATTTGAGTATACTTACACACACTTCTTCTTTTTTCATTTTTGCCGATCATTAGAGATGTTGCTGTGGAAGAACTAAGCTTTCCAGATTGATATGAAGAACTTTACATGATGAATAAAGTAAAAATGGCATCAGAAAAAAGGTAAGGGGATTGGGGGGAGATGCAGATGTTGTTTAATCTTACTTGCAGGATATTTTTTTTCAATAGCTGGGTTTGTATTCCTTGAAGATAGCTTGTAAATGAACCCAAAGCTATCAGGCTTATTCAGATGATTAAGAAAAAGATTTTCCGTAATAGTTGGTGACCTGTAATTATAAATTTTATTTAGATTTTATTGTGTACATATAATTGTCACTTTGATATTTTAATGAACTATACAAGTACTTATATGCTATCCATGTAATTTTACAATAACCCATTGTTTTTTGTTTGAGCAAAACAAACCATGATCCCTGGTTTGGAGTAGATACTAAGATAGAGATTCCGATGCAATCCATCAATGGCTACAGACTCAAAGGGATCGCAGTGGGAACTACCTCAACATTTGCGATAAACCATTAACTAGTGTTCACCATGATATGTGAACTAGGAGATTGGATTGGATCCAAGGGTTGCATGAGCAGACGGCTGCTCTTTTCATGTCTTTCCTTTCCCTTCTGCTTTACATACTACACCTCTGGTTAGAAATTAGTGATGGCATCCTGTAAACTGACACTTACTATTATCTTGCATGTGTGCTTATCACTGTTGAGCTTATCACTGGTTTGGGTTAGTAGTCAACATATGCTTAGAAGTTGCAGTTAGTCGTGATTTCAGTTGTATATAATAAACACAATGGAAATTGATACTCCTCTGCTGGCACAATAGACTTCTGTGTGTGCAATGGAACTTCCTCTTCGGTCTGCTCAAGCTCCTTGCACACCCTCAAAATCAGCTCCAGATGGTTCAGATGTGCAGTGGGAGGAGAGGAAATGAAAGCTACTAGCCAGCTGTTAGAAAGGAGAGTGCTCTGGTACTCAGGTCCTACTTGTGTCTCATTGGCCGCTATGAGAACAGGGTGCTGGACCAAATGTTGGCCTGATCAAGCCATATGTAAGAATGTAAGTGGGGCTTACATTATGCCAGTGGGACTAAGCACACGGAACATTGGATACATGTGCTTAAAATAATCTGAACTGCTCTGCATATAAGTTATATAATACGTCATCCATTGAAGTGCCAGTTATTTTGGAATTGGTACTTTGTTGGGGCCATTCTTCACCCCATATAAGGAAACTTGTTTGCAAATAAATTTAAACATTTCTTATGCTTATTCCAGAATCATTTGATTGAATCCAATAAAACTCTCTGAGAGTGTGTAAACTTAGAGGAATTGTAGCCTTATGACACAACATGGTTTCCATGGTAACTTCCTACGATGCAATTGTGTCTGGGTTGGACTCTAGAATAAGGTCACTATGTAAGAAATGGTTAAGCTGTAGGTTGCACTTAGTTTGTAGCTTGGTCAAAGGCATTATTAGCGGAAATAATGCAAACATGAGGCGCAGCACTCGGATCCATATCAGAGTCAGGATGTTTAGACCACTTGGGAAGTGGGTAGGATCTGACAACTCTTCTCATCCTTGGCCTGTAGGAACTAATCCCCGGTGAGTGGAAAAGCCTGTGGAATGATGATAATACCACGGGAAACATTCTTACTATTTATTTAACATTTATTTATACTTACTATTTACTTAACATCTATTTTTGCTTCCAGCTGCTCAGTTTATTTTCATATCAGCCTTGAGAGTAGTTGGGAGCTCCATAACAATTTATTTTAAGACTAGTCCTAACAGCGTATCTGTTTCCAGTTACTTAAGTTTTGCTGGTGCTCTAAGTATCCTAAAAGTAATTCTCTAGAAAATTCCTATTTCTTATACTATTAGTTGTTGGTCCCAAAACAAACTTCCATATATCACGTGGAAGAGATTAATCTTTCTGAAAGATGTAATAAGAGAGAATGTTACTTCCTCTAAACTTTTAAAATATTTTGTCTTTAAATGTACAAAGCTGCACCCCGTTTTCAGAATAGGTTGCCTGTTTAAAACACCTCAACTCCACTCTCAGATTAATAATAATAATAATAATAATAATAAGTATTTATATATAGTTTGGAGGGTTTTTTTTCCAAAACACATCTACTTTTATATGGATGTCATCCTTCCAGATTGGTCGGCGGCTTTAATTGTGCAAGTAGCACATACAATTTTGTAATCAGGATTATGCCAGTTGTGCGAAGTTGCCAATTTTGACGTGATGTAATAGTGCTTGGAACCTTGAGATAGCTTTTACCTGCTACACTGACCCTTGGTTATTTGAATGTGTGCCAGTGTATCAGTTTCTGTGTTGCTGCATGTTCTACTGCAGTATCTATGCAGGAGTACAGTGGCACCTCGTGTTGCGTAACCTCCAGGTTATGCAGGAAACCTGGAAGTGGGTTTGCCACTCGTGTGTGCGCAGAAGCAGTCCTTCGGTTACGAAATTTTCGGGATACAGCTGGGCCTCCAAAACAGATCCCATTTGTAACCGGAGGTACCTCTCTTTGTGGCTGCCTCTTACTAGAATAGTTTTGTGAATTTTAGATGAAGCTTGTTTATACCCCAACTTCCACCAAGTTCCTGGGGCATCTTACAAGTATTTGATTGAAATACAGCCATATGTCAGCAGGGATAGCCAGCACAGTACCCTCCAGATGTTGGTGGGCTCTGACTCCCTCTATCCCTGGCCATTGGCAATTCTTGCTGGGTTTGGCGAGAGTTGGAGTCCAACAACATCTGGAAGGCACCACATTGATGATCTCTGTCTTAGAGCAACTTGGTGGTAAATACAGAATCATTTTCTAACTGCAGTTGAACTGTTTTCAAGCTGCTGAGCGAAGAATAGTAATTTATCATATCTTTGGTAAACCAGCAGTGGCAGTATTTATTAAACTAGTGCCATATACTTTTAGTTTTATTGCAGCTAACCATATTTCATTGTAACGTGTATAACAAATTGTCACTTGCTGTGTAAGCTAGCTGTATGGTAAGCTGACAAGCAGAATGGCTTATGGTGCCAGTTAAATGCAACAGGAGCATTTTGTCACTCTAGAAAGGCAATGGCAAAGGAAAGTTACATAACGATATCACTCCAAAAATAATGTGTGTACTTTTACCAGTGGAGTCACATTTTGGACGTCATTAATGGCTTAAAGATTGTGTTACACTGTAGATGCTTAGAGGTAAGTTGAGGTGTGTGTGTAAAAGTGTGTAAGAGATCCATGGCTGTTCTGAGCCCTGATGATGACTCAGTGGACTTGTTAGGAGTATTGCCATTTGAGCATTCCAGTAAATAAAATAATCTGTTTTCAAATAATAGGTCTAGAATTCATGACAAACCTCATACTAACTCAATTGCTTAAAAATACCATCCTGGGTTGAAACTGATCTGTGAACATTGCAATGATTATCTCAATCTATGCAGAATCAACACTTCTTTCAAACCAACCAACCTAAAGTGCTATTTGTAACTAGTCCAGTGCAGCCCTGTCTCCATGGATGATTTTGTGTATCTTCTTGCTTTAAAGCAAGGATGGGAAGCCTGTGGTCCTCTATATTCACTCATTCCCAAGGAGTGAATATTGGCTAGGGCTGGTGAGAGTTGGGAGTCAGCAACAACTGGAGGGGGCAGCATGGGAGCCACCCCTGCCTTAAAGGCTCCTGGTAAAGACACAGAGACATACGCCTAGCCTGACAAGGCAAAATGAATTTTGTCCTGAAGTGGGGTGAGAGGAAGAGGTGAACACAGAGGTATTCTCACCTCCTGGATTTCAGATCGGGTAAAGCAAGATGTTAAGTGATATTGTTAGCATCAGATACTTGAGTCTGCCCCTGATGTGAAATCCAGTTGGCCTATTTTAGTTTGAGAGTTTCAAAAGACAGCTGCCTCTGGATCCATGGCAGAGAGTAGAATTACTTTCCTTTAAAATGAAAACATTTTACGTTATAAATATCCTTAATTAAATGTATTATAGAATGAAAAACATTGCTTAATCACATTCCTGCAGCTCAGTGTGTAAGCCAATGTAAATCACTGGGCTGCCTGATAAAGCTAAAATTTATTTGAATAAACTTCCACTTTTTTGCAGTTTATATTTCTTCTCTTGGGCTATGTTAAGGCTACATAATGGATTAATTAATGGACCTTTTGATACTAATCAGATCTGAAATTCTGCCAAGATGGGAAATTCTTGTTGTCTCAACTAGAGATGGTGTGAAAGTCTGTCTGAGGCTGGCTTGGAATAGAAACCAAGGTGTTAATAGGACCTGAATCCAAACCGGAAACAAGTGTTCAAATGTCTACCCTTCCTCTCCAGAGCTTTCAGGAATTCTTAGAAGATGAAGTTTCATGCCATCATCAGCACTCCCTCCCCTGCTTTTCGAAAGCAGCAGCAATGTCAAAAGGCAAAAGAGAGGATTTTTCTCTCCTGTTTTTCCATCAGAAATTCTGGGTGTAAAGGATTCTAGGATGGTAGCCCTGGCTAAGAGTGTGATGTCACAATGGATAACTGGGACTTGTGGTTTATTTTCAGTTGCTGGAACCTTTAAAACATGGGTCACGCAACTTTTTTGGACCAATGGATGCATCACAAATTTTGAGAGGGTGTTGTGGGTGCCAGTCAAAAATTGGCTGCCAAGTGGGTGTAGCATAACACCAAATGGCTGTGATAGGGTGGCATGGCATAACAGAAAATTAGAGAGAACAGTAATTGCTACTCCCCTGCCCCAACAATTGTGAACAGGCTTAACTTGTTCAATTTCTGCTTCACATACAGCCCTTAAAGGCACAAGGACCCTGTTTTTCCACAGTGTCAACCTTAAACAAAGACCAAGGCTACATTCTTACCTGAGAGTAATTAACTAATTATTAATTTTTGGATCATCACCCTAATGTTAAGCATTCCTAAAATACCACTCTGAAAAATGCCTGTCATATTAAAAGTGACAGTAACTAATAATAATAATAATAATAATAATAATAATAATAATAATAATTTTATTTGCTCCAGTCTAACAAACAATTCTCGGATTCTGAGTTTGCTGTCGCAACTGGAAAAGATCAACACAGAATGTTTGGTGGAAGCTGACACTACCAGATATGTTACATCAAAAATTCTCCACCTGGCTCAGAGTCAAGGTAAATATTTGTACATTGAAATCAGCTTTTAAATTTATATGCACTTTACTCTTGAAAATATTCTGTATATAATATATGTATGTCATCCCATATGTCATGGTACATTGTTATGTTCTGATTGTAAACTGTAGTCAGTATGCTTGCATACATAGAACAAAACACTTTTTTTCTTGCTTAGAAGATGTAGTCACTTAGCTCAGGCTGGATGTAGACATGTCAAAGAAGCATTTCAGTTTAAAACATTGTAAATTTAAACTGGGAAAACAAGTAGAGAAAAATGGGACTCCACATCGCCATCTGGTGGCACAATGTTATATCACATATATAACTTCCAGTAGCACCTTAAAGACCAACTAAGTTAGTTCTTGGTATGAGCTTTTGTGTGCATGCACACTTCTTCAGATACCTCTTCTTCAGATACTTCTTCAGGTATCTGAAGAAGTGTGCATGCACACGAAAGCTCATACCAAGAACTAACTTAGTTGGTCTTTAAGGTGCTACTGGAAGGAATTTTTTTGTTTTGACTATGGCAGACCAACACGGCTACCTATCTGTAACTCACATATATAACGCTTGCCTTTTCTTTACCAGTCTAGCTGAGTTCTCAGTATTTAAAAAGTTCCCTTTTTATAATGAGGTTCATTCCTAATAAGGGGACACGGGTGGCGCTGTGGGTAAAACCTCAGCGCCTAGGACTTGCCGATCGTCAGGTCGGCGGTTCGAATCCCCGCGGCGGGGTGCGCTCCCGTTGCTCGGTTCCAGCGCCTGCCAACCTAGCAGTTCAAAAGCACCTCCGGTGCAAGTAGATAAATAGGGACTGCTTACTAGCGGGAAGGTAAACGGCGTTTCTGGGTGCTGTGCTGGTTCACCAGATGCAGCTTGTCACGCTCGCCACGTGACCCGGAAGTGTCTGCGGACAGCGCTGGCCCCCGGCCTCTTAAGTGAGATGGGCGCACAACCCTAGGGTCGGACACAACTGGCCCGTACGGGCAGGGGTACCTTTACCTTTACCTCATTCCTAATATTAGTCTTCTTCTGTTGATGCAGATAGGTAGGAATTATTACATTGTTAAAAGGAATAATTTCAAGCATCTGGTATTTTTGCATTGTAGATTGTTATTTATTAATTAAAGTAATCACCACTGGGGATTAAAAACATTTTTTTACTATTGAACTTTATGCTTTTCAGCAGCTACTATCTGGTTGCCCACATTTGAAATTAATTTCCTGGTTTATCAAGTGCTCACATGTATTTAACTTTCAGAAAAAATCAGGAAGGAAATGACTGCAAAAGGTTCAACTGGAATAGAAGTTATTCTATCAACTTTAGAGGTACTATTTTTATTTTAAAAACTAATTTATGGTAAAATAGTGGGTCGGTATGACTTAAGTTTCTTGCACAGTTTGAATTTCTAAAGTTTGCTTCTCAGTCAGCGTAGTCACTCTGTTCACTGGATTTTCATGTTTGGGATAGACGAAGAGGTTTGTTACTTTCCTTTAAAGTAGATGTTAGAGATTTTAGCTATAGCAAATTCTTTTGAAATTAAGGATTCAAAACTTAACACAAAGTTGATGGTGTCCCAAAGTAGTGGCATTTAAAAGAATTGATACTTTTGGTTAATTGGCCAGTGCCACTGTTAAGATGTGATTTGAAAACCTAGTGTAGGGCATTGATGTCAGAGATAGAGCTGTCATTTTTTATATCTAAAACAAGCATAGGCAAACTCTGGCCCTCCAGATGTTTGGGACTACAATTCCCACCATCCATAGCTAACAGGACCAGTGGTAAAGGATGATGGGAATTGTAGTCCCAAAACATCTGGAAGGCTGGAGTTTGCCGATGCCTGATCTAAAATATTACTGAATGTTCATGGTCCTGATTCTGGAATTTTTGTACTTTTTAAAGCTTTAAGTCAAAGCAAGGGAATGTGTGGCCCTCCAGATGTTGTTAGACTTTAGCTGCCATAATGCCTGACCATTGACCACAATGGTGGAGCAGATGGGAGTTGTGAGGGCACTAGGATCTCCATCCCAGTGCTTTAAGAATGCATGTTTGTATATATATATATATCATGAAAGGTATAATATGATAACTAAGAAATACTCTGTTCATTTCAGAATACCCGAGATCTTCAGACTACACTAAATATCTTGAACATCCTAAATGAGCTGGTGGCAGCAGGTGTGTTTTTATATTGAATTGCAAATTTGTAATATCTGTCTAGGCTTGTAGTGTCTTTTATCTAATAAATGTGAATGGTTATCGTCTTAGACAGTTTAGAAACACTTACATAGCTAAGGTTTTCTGCCATAAAGAGAATAAATACTTCATGTGGCCTTTTATATATGACCGGCCTTATACATGTGACCTTATACTTGTGACTATATTTTTAAAAAGTAAGAGTTGGTAGTAAAATCTGAGTACCTTAGCATTGCTGCTAATGGCTCGCCTTCTATTTTTAGGCAGTAGCAGAAGAACAAGTGTTCTTGTTTCTAGAGGAGGGACACAGATTTTACTGCAATTGCTTGTGAATGTCAGCAAAGATTCCCCTCCAAATGAAGAATTAATGGTGCTGCTTCATTCTCTTCTTGCAAAAATTGGCCCAAAAGGTAAGTCAAACCTAACTAAAATCCTCTTGCATATGTTGTCTTTGTGGAACTGCCGTCGGATGGCTTTCCCAGGCTCAGAACCCCTGCAAAAAACCAACTCATTCTGCTACTGGCACTGTTCAGTAAAAGCCGTGATTGCTTCTTCTGCAGGTCTGTTCTACTAAGGATTAGCAGATAGTGACATTCCCACTTGTTTTTCACTTTATTGTGTTCAGGACTGGACACACAATGCAAACTGGGCCTAGTTCCCTCCCCACAAAACTGCACCCTGCCATTGGAAGAACAGTGGTAGAACTGAGTGGGGAGGCGCCAACAACTCGCTCTCCTTCCAGTGACTACTGCAGGTGTGATACCGTTTGTATGCAGCGAGATTGTGTAATGGAAGGGGGGAAATGGATAGCAAGGTGGGAAAACAAACTGAAGGTACTCTAATTTAACTACATGGCTATGAAGGAGGCTTTCAAATTCATATGGGAAACAGTTTTGGCAAGATAAAGCTAAACTGGGGCCACTTGAGGCACCTGAATTAGTAAATTGGTTCTTGCATCATTTGCACAGATTGGCTGTAGGTTGTGCAGGTCTCTTTTCCCAAAAAGTCCATGGCCAGGAATTGAATCTTGGGCCTCTGCTTAGCTTGGGCTGTTCTACTGAGCAATAGCCCTATGTAGGGCCTTCTTGGTACCAAACTATGTTACTGAGATCAACCCATGCACGGGGCTGGAAGGGAAACAAATCAAGTGAATATTGTTCAGAGACTAACATGAACTTCTCTTCCACCTTCTGTGGGTAATTCATTGTCCTGTGCTGTGTGATTTGTGGGTTCTGTCACTGCAGTCTCCCTCATTGGTTGCCAGTTTGTTTCTGGGTTCAGTTCAGTCATCACATCAGTGTTTAAAGCCCAGTATGACTTAGACCAGAGGTCGGCAAACTAAGGCCCACGGGCCATATCCGGCCCGCGGGGGTCATTTAGACCGTCCCCGAGCCGCCTCTGAACCTTACCGCCCGCTTGGCAAGTCCCCGCGCGCTGCGCTAAACTGGCACACAGACACCTCCGCCGCACCTCCTTGGTGCCAGAAATAGCGCATGCATGTGCACACGCATCTGTGAACACACACGCAATCTGGCCCGCAGAGAGAGCTCTAGGGGAGTGGACCGGCCCAGGCTCCGTAAACTTTGCCGACCCCTGACTTAGACCCCCAAATATCTTGTAGTAGTTCCACCACCCCAAAAATTGCAGGAAATGGTGGCTGAGGAGAGGGATTTCTCTGTGGCAGCCCCTAAATTGTGGACCCTCCCTCTCCACTGAGGTGAGTCTACCACCATCATTATTCAGCTTCTGCTATGTGATGAAGATGCATGTCTTTACTAAGCTCATTGTAACCTACCCAGGATCTTATGGTGGAAAGCTAGGAAATTTTATAAATAAGAAAATAAGAACTGCCGTTTTTTAATCTAAAAAGCTGTGGCCAGCTAACCCCCACCCCAAATTATAGTTTTCATGGCTTCTAATATTGCTGCTATTCCTTTTGAATTTCCAGATAAAAAATTTGGAGTAAAAGCCAGAGTTAATGGTGCTTTAAATATAACTCTTAACCTAGTGAAACAGAACTTGCAGAATCAAAGGTTAATATTGCCTTGTCTACAAGTTTTACGAGTCTACTCAACTAATTGTAAGTACCGTGACGTTCTTCTCTCAGTGTATCTCAGTTTTCAAAGATGTTTAATATGAAAGATCAAAGGACCTTCATCTCCCATTTACATTAGTGCTGAAAGCTAGTAGGCATTCTTTTTTCTTATAAAAATCTGTATGTTGGCTTTCTAACTCCTGAGCATGGAATCTTGCTGAGGAGGTATGTAGATCTAGCAATTTTAGTGGGTAGAGGGAGAAAGATTTTGCCAGCCGTAAAGTTCAGTTCTGCACATGTGTACTTTTGCCCCATTGAATTCAATTTTATATACAGCCTCCACCTTAGTTAAATGTTTAATTGCTAACATTAATCATACTTAATGATAGCCAGGATTCCCTTGAAGATTTGCCTGCAAACTTGCACTAGCATTAGCCATTATTAATTTACTACCAACATAACCCTCAAGAATGGTTAAGGACAAGGGGAATTCAGTAACAGGTGGAGAGGGGCTTAGAATTAGGATTCTTTTGGCCCAGTGCCTTAATCACAATTAAGCAAGAATTGTGTCTCAGCATAGTAAAATTTCCAGAAATGCTGAAGCTGTGAAAAAAAGTTTCAAAATGTTCAAAAACCAAGGCATAGGTTCTGATAGGTGCAGGTGCTCTGGAAACAATAGTCAACAGGCGCATATCTGCAAAACATAGTTAATATTCCAGTGTAATAGCAGATATTCTGCATTAGAGTTTATACATATACCGTATTTTTTGCTCTATAGGGTGCACTTAGTTTTTTTTTGGGGGGGGGAAATAAAGAAAAAAAAATATCCCCCCCCCCCCCAGTCCCAAAGAGCAAAGAAGCCAAGACAGCCAGCGGGATCCATCGCTTTTTAGCTGCGGGGCTGGGGTGGGGGAAGGTTGCGTGCAACCTCGCCTTCGCTCCCGGAGCTTGCTGCTATCCCGTCGGGCTCTGAAGGTTTGCGGATAGCTGCCCAAAGCCTGGGGTGCACAACTCTGCGCTCCCCGGGATTCGGGCTGCTGCCTGCTATCTGCAAGCCTTCTGAGCCTGGAGGGAACTCCCGCCCCGCTCCGAAGGCTTGCGGATAGCTTCCTGAAGCCTGGAGAGCGAAAGCCTGCATTCGCTCCATAGGACGCACACACATTCCCCCTTCATTTTTGGAGGGGAAAAAGTGCGTCCTATAGAGCGAAAAATACGGTAAGTAGCATTTAGTTATCCTGAAACTTCACTAGACATGTGCATACAGAATTGCAAGTTGAATGCTTAGTTTTGGGATTTTTATGCTAAGTTAGTGAAATATAAATAGGTAAGATGGTGTTTTGGTTATATTTGCCTTGCTTCAAGTGTAAGCATTTATATCTATAACTTTGCACTTTGGTGTAACTTTTTTTTATAAAATTTCAGCTGTAAATGCTGTATCCTTGGGCAGGAATGGACTCGTGGAATTGATATTTAAGATAATAGGCCCTTTTAGCAAAAAGAACACCAGTCTTATGAAGTGAGTAGAAAATCTGAATATATATATATATATATTAATATTGTGGACCGTATTTATTTTAACACAACATTGCTGTTTTGTGCTGCTGTTTTGTTAACTTTGACATTTGTTCGTTTTGTAGTTTTGTTTTACAACTTTAATGTAAATTGCTCCTGATTTAATTGTGATACTTTTTGTAACCCACCTTGGGGTCATTTGGTGAAGAGTGGGATGTAAGTACAAACAATAGATAAATAAAACCCAGCGGTTGTGGTGCGGAGGAGAATGTGATTTGTATGGGTCAGTTGAAGTAATTATGCTAAACGAGTCTTGGAAAACAATTGAATCGATTCATCTCTGTTTTCAAGTATTTGTCCTTGAGACTTAATATACTGAAATAGCCTATCTACTGCTTTCATAGGCCACAATCCAGAGAACCATGTGACTTGTTCTGTGTGCCTTACAGGGGTTTGGGTTTCCTCCCACCACAAGCTCCTTCTAGCAAGAACCAGCACCTGATACATTCACAGAACTAAGGAAGAATGAATTGATGATAACATAAATGCACCAGACAATCTATATTTAACATCTGAATTCTTAATTACGTACCCAAAAGACATGCCGCCTGATCATTTGCACATGTGTTTTGAATTAAGGCCCACTGATGTCCATGAGATTACCTAAGTTTTTTCTTTTTTTTCTTTTTCCCCCATTGCTTCTGAATTTTATTAACCAATGAAGATTGGGTGGTATTTGATACTTAATTGTTTATTGGTTTTTTTGTTTGTTTTTTCTATTCAAAGTTATAACAAGACATATTATCCAAAAACATATCCTTATTCTCCCCCCCCCATTTTTCCTCCCCCCCAAACCCACCCCCACCCCACCTCTCGACTTCCCTCAGTTCCAGTCTTTGGTTTCTCTAATATTGCTATTTTCTACATGTTCCAAAGTTGTATAGATCCTCAAACTGTTTAGCTGATTATTATCAGTAAAAAAAAATTGTGGATGTTTATTCAAAACCTGCCAAGGAGTCCAGTTCACTTTGTTGCGTCTTCAGAAACTTTGTGAAAGGTTCCCATTCATCCTTAAAGTCACAGTTATCCTTGTCCCGTAGCTTATTTGTCAGTTTTGCCACTTCTGCATAGTCCATCAATTTTTCTTGCCATGATTCTTTAGTTGGGGTTTCTTCAGTCTTCCATCCTTGTGCAACCAGAACATTTTCTTCAATTCATTGTATATCATTTCCCAAAATTTTTTAATTACCTTACACTCCCACCACATATGATAAAATGTTCCCTCCTTTTCCTTACACTTCCACCATATATTTGAACTAGTTTTGTACATTTCCCCTAACTGCACTGGTGTTGTATACCATCTGTACATCATCTTCATGTAGTTCTCCTTCAATAGGGAACAATCTGTAAATTTTAAGTCAGTTTTCCATAATTTAACCCAATCTCCCATCATAATGTTGTGACCTACGTCTTGTGCCCATTTAATGAGATTGCCTAAGTTATTTCAACACGGGTAGAGAACTTTTAGCCCACAGGTGGGAAATGACTTGGGCCCTCCCCACCCTGTCTGTGGCTTCCTCTCCTCTGCCCTGTCCTCCCATGCGCTAACTAAGCTTTAAAAAACTTCCGCTGTGCTGAATTTTTGTGTTGGAGGGGGGCAAGGTGGGGAGGCGTGGCAGCTGGGAAAACACGGTGAGTATAAATGTGCTCTGTGCCCGGTTCTTGTGCATATTAGCCATTCAACTCACACTGCCCCCAAGATACTTGCTGTTGCAGGTAAACCAAACTTATGGAATATAAAACAAATTAAAATTCATTTTCAACACTTGATCATGTTTAGAATTGCAGTCACATGCAGAGGTAGGATGCTTATCAGTGATCAGGAATGTTACCTAAATCTTCAATGTCTGGACAAGATACAAAGACTTATTTGAAAATAAAACCCCAAGGTGGCTATCACCGATGGAAGCGAAGGCCCAGAAAAAGCTCAACATGGAGGCCAAATGGCCAAAATATTGGGAGATTTTGGAACAAGAAGGAGACAAATTGAAATTGCAGAGCTTTGAGAAACTAAAAGACAAAGTGCGAGATTGGCTTCATTATTTTCAAATAAGGGAGGCTTACAATTTGGACAAGAAAAATGGCTTCCAGGTGGAAAAATCAAAATTGGAAACAGAACTGTTGGACCCCCAAAACTAAGATATTATCAAGGATGTACAACTTGCTGTTGAAATGGAATACTCGGGATGAAACGGTGAAAGACATGGAAGGATTGACTTGTTTTTAATTGGTTTTACTTCTTTGTATTTTGTATTTTCTATTTTTTTATTCTTTTTTGTTTTGTTATTTTTTATTTTTGTGATTTGTTTGAAACTCTAATAAATATTATTTTAAAAAAAGGAATGTTACCTAAATCTAATAGTTTGTCTGTTTTGTGTTTGTCTATATTTATATTCGCAGAGTTGCTTTAGACACCCTTGCTGCATTGCTAAAATCAAGTAAGTGTGTGCCTTAATATTTCAGAAGATATGGAATGTGAGCAGATTAAAATAAGTTTTGCTGGCAATCACCCTGTGTTTACACAGGTAAAACTGAAAATAGACATTTTAAAGATTGCAGCTTAGTAGCCAGTATTGTGCATTGAAAGACTCAGCAATTCCGTGATTATTATATCGGTGAGCTGTTCTGATGAGGGAATAGAACAAAATATGCAGAAAATGCATACATCTGTTAGGCACACTTTGGATTAATCTCTGTTTTGCAGTACTCGTCATGCTATTTGGAATTGCTTCCAATATCTATTTTTATTGATTGGGGGTTATTAAAAATTGCAGTTTGTTTCCTAAACTTTCTGCAGTTTGTTCAGAAATGTATACATTCACCCTGGCCTTCCATTTTAATTTTTCAACACTGTGAGGTTGGGATGAAAGAACGTTAGATGATCCTAGGGCACAGCGAGTTTAATAACCTAAATGGGGATTTGATTCAAGTGTCCCCAATCTAAGTCTAGTACTCTGATAGCCACCCCACACTGACTTCTGTATGTAATAACTCTTCATGACTATTGCTTGGTATCGGCAGATAAGTCTATTTCTTGTCTGTGCCAATTTTGCATATGTTCATACGTCCATTCCATCCTATAATCACAGCGATCAGCAAAGATTTTTTTTAAAAGCATATAGGGGAGGAAATATTTAAGTGCATATTTTATTACAAGATAATCTTGGTGTGTGCATTTCTAAATGTATTTTATCCTAAAAGACTTTGAAAAAAGATTTACATATTTTGGTACATTTTGGCATGTTGTAACTGCTTATAGTTTCTTGAGATCTCTTGATTTTTCCCCCCTCCAAGAAACAAATGCAAGGAAAGCCGTAGACAGAGGCTATGTCCAAATGCTCTTGACAATTTACGTCGACTGGCATCGCCATGATAGTCGGCATAGACACATGTTGATCCGCAAGGGCATCTTGCAGTCTATAAAGAGCATTACGAACATCAAGTTGGGAAGAAAAGCATTCATTGATGTCAATGGGATGAAAATTCTGTACAACACTTCACAAGTAAGTGTTTAAAAAGCTTATATTGCTCTGAATGCACAGCGAAGCGCATTTATATGTACCATTAAGATGATAATACAAAGTTGCCTGTGTGCATGTCCCAATACGTGGGTAAAATCGTAAAAGTTGTATTATTGCTATTCTTCATCAACTGAAGAATCATCATACCTCACAGGAAATGCATTCAATCTCATCCACTACTTTTGACATTATAAATTTAAATTAATCTGTACTTGACAGTTCATTACCCAATCACCTCATCTCTTAACAATTGATATCCCTGTTCTGTATTAATCTGTTTAGTCCTCTATGAATCTTTATTATCACTATCAAGGAATCATGCTCAAAAAAAGAGGGGTGGTGGATTTTAAGAAAGGGAAGAAGTACACATAGAGAAGGTACACTAAAAAAAATCTTTAAAAGCTATTTTTAAAGAATTGTATCTTAGAAAGGGTTAGTGCGGAACTTCAGATAGTTTTTGAGGGAGACTCAGATTGAGATTTAAACCAATTGGAGACAAAAAAACGATTTCAATGTATTGTACCTTAAAAGTCGAACGGAATCCGTTCTGGAAGTCCATTTGACTTCCAAAGCGTGGCTTCTGATTGGCCTCAGAAGGGTCCTGCGGCCAATTGGAAGCCACAGAAGCCCCATTGGATGTTTGGCTTCCAAAAGAATGTTCGAAAACTGGAACACTCACTTCCAGGTTTTGATCTTTTGGGAGCCAGTTTGTTCAGGAGCCAAGGCTTTTGAGATCCAAAGTACGACTACTTAAAAGTACAGTGGTGCCCCGCAAGACTAATGCCTTGCAAGACGAAAAACTCGCTAGACGAAAGAGTTTTCCGTCTTTTGAGGTGCTTCGCAAGACGAATTTCCCTATGGGCTTGCTTCGCAAGACGAAACATCGGGCGAGTTCTTGCGAGTTTTTTTTCCTTTCCCCCCCTTTTCTAAGCCGCTAATAGCCGCTAAGCCGCTAATAGTGCTAATCCGCTAAGCCGCTAAAAAGGGTGCTTCGCAAGTCGAAAAACCGCAAGACGAAGAGACTCGCGGAACGGATTAATTTCGTCTTGCAAGGCACCACTGTAGTATGATAGCATCAATGTCTGCAGTGTTCTTGGTGCTAAGGCTGAACCAGCCCACCTCTATCTACTGCAAATGCAGCAGCAAAATGAAATGCAAAAGTCTGCTGAATGTTATGCCAGTTCTTCCCTCAATCTTCTTGGGAGCAGATTCTACACCTGTGCTGCTATTGATTTGTTCCAAACTGAATTATGACGTTCTAGTTTTTACAGTTATGCAAGGCCATTTGTCTTGAAATTGGATTGTGTACATTGTTGGGTACTTGACCTACTTGAAGTTGGTTAATGTACGTAATCAGGAATTTGATCATAGACTTTTTGCAGAAGCATTTGAACCAAGACTGAACATATGTCCTTTGCAACATTTTGCAATATGTTGGTAAACTGCAGTCATTCTTGAACATCCCACTTGGGATGTTATGCTCTAGTGGAAAAACTTCCTTGCTGCTTGAACTTTGATTTTAATTCCATTAACAGTTGTGCTTCAGTGATTCCAGCATCTCTACCTTGTATCAGGAGGACATGAGATTTACCTTGTTCTTTCCCAACTTCCTTGGGCTATGGCGCCCTTTGAACTTGAGCAGTAGTTCATGAATGATGTTCATTTCACTAGAGTTATGCTACAATTTTTACTGATAACTCCAAGCCCCACGGTTATGTGGCAGTTAGCAGTTTCCAGTTAGCAGTTATGTGTCACTGAAATTTGGGTTGGTAGTTCCTATTCTTTGGAGCTCTAACCCTGTATGTGTTGCACAGGCACCAAATTTATATATTTTTCCAACACTTACTGAAAACTTTCTTTTTTTCTCAGGCTTTGATTAGACTGCATTTTATCTCCATTCTAAGTTTACTCTATTATATACTTAAGTTTGTGATTTGTATCTGTAACTGTCTTTTATTGTATTCTGTATATTGTCTATGTGAACTGCTTAGATCAGGCATGGCTAAACCTGGCCCTCCAGATGTTTTGGGACTACAACTCCCATCATCCCTAGCTAACAGGACCAGTGGCCAGGGATGATGGGAATTGTAGTCCCAAAACATCTGGAGGGCCAAGCTTGGCCATGCCTGGCTTAGATCATTTGAAGGTATGTGTATACAGTGGTGCCCTGCAAGACGAACGCCTCGCAAGACGGAAAACCCGCTAGACGAAAGGGTTTTCCATTTTGGAGGCGCTTCGCAAAACGAATTTCCCAATGGGGTTGCTTCGCAAGACGAAAAAATCTTGCGAGTTCCCGCGGTTCCCCCCCCACTTCCCCCCTTTTCCTAAGCCGCTAAGCCACTTAACAGCTGATCCGCTGATAAGCCGCTTAACAGCTGATCGCTAAAAGCCGCTAGACTGCTAATAGCGCTAATCCGCTAAGCTGTCAATGGGCTTGCTTCGCTAGACGAAGAGAATCGCGGAACGGATTCTTTTCGTCTTGCGAGGCACCACTGTATTAATAATGACAATACATAATCAAGACAAATATTCCATCATAAAATGAAGAGATTTCTTCAAGAGTTCCTATTCCTAGCATTTTACCACAGTAGAACTATAGTGCACAAACAGTGAAATTATTTGACATGCAGTGCTTTGTTTTATAATGCTTGTTTATTGTACTAGGAATGCCTTGCGGTAAGGACGCTTGATCCACTGGTCAACACATCCAGTCTAATCATGAGAAAATGTTATCCTAAAAACCGTCTTCCACTGCCAACCATTAAAAGTGCTTTCCATTTCCAACTACCTGTCATCCCTGTTAATGGTCCAGTGTATCAGCTGTATAGTTTGCCTCCTGAAGGTATGCTTAATTTTGAAACATCATGGTCTTGTGTATATCTGCTTTCCTATGAGAATTAGGGAAAAACATAGACACAGAAGCTTACAATTATCTGGTTGTTCTAGCAGCCTACTATTGAAGTCATAATACTACACAGTTCAATGCAGAATGTGTTTTTTTTTTAAAAAAAAACCAACAACCTTATATCCCCCTTTTAAAGAAAAGATTATATATTTAGATGATTGAAATTTATGCCTCATAAATAGGAGACCAAAATGTGACACCTCCGTTTTCATTTTAAGTCAAATCAAAAACACAAAGATAAATTCTGCAACAAAGTTTGTTGCCTTTTGAAATCTTTAGAATGTATAACAAGCCTGACAGATCTAAAAGAATGAGTGTGTGCTGTTAATTTTATTAATCCAGCATTCAAAACATTAAAATTATAATTTGCTTGTGTATCTCAGAAGTGAAAGTACTTTCACACTTCATCCACTTAAGGTTTGAAGTTGACAATGAATGGGTGCATTGGGGATATGGTCTAGTGTACAGCCATGTGTACGGTCTTCTTGAAGTGTATCTAAAATAAAAAGTTGTGCTGCCATTCATGAATTGAAGACATACACTTTGGTAGAAATGGTGGGCATGGAATGGGTTAAGCCCACAGGCTATTTTTCTCACAAATACAACTTTTCCTGAATCTGCATTGCATGCATGCATGCACACATACATAATTTTCTTTGTATGCCACCTTTCCCTAGTTCAAACTATGTTCAAGGTGGCTTATAACCTGAAAAACATTTACATAATTACAAATATAACAAATGCAGTCCTAAACAATAAATAAAACACATCAAAATGTACACAACCAAATTGAACAATTTTCACTAAACATAGAATCATAGAATCATAGAGTTGGAAGAGACCACAAGGGCCATCGAGTCCAACATAAAGATACCAAAAGAATAAATAAGTAACAACAACAACCACCACCACCGCCTGCAACACACTCCCTGAAGCATTACCCCAGCCCAAGAGTCTGGTTAGCAGCCTCAGCTTTTGTAGCTGGAGTCAGTCAGGGCCCCTCCCTCCCAGTCCAGGTGGAAAAAGGCCTGCAAGGCAGGGAGCAGGTCTTCCAGGACTCACAACCAATGCAGGTTTTGGAGCATGCTTTTGTCAAGATAAATGTAATTCCACCCTTAAAAGGCCTTGCTGTAAAACTGCCGAATTTGTTCATATTTAAATATTCCTGTATAGGAACAGTTACATAAGCCATCATTCTATTCTGTACTCCCCTGGGCTTCTACTTGAGGTGCCTTATTCAAGGATGCTGGAGTGCCTCAGAAGGGCAAAAACTACCAGATTTCTTTCTACTCTCTGGATGATACAGAGAACAGCTTTCGATAGCTTGGATAGCCTTAGCTGTTCTGCCTTACATTGTTCATGTCCTCTTATGTGTAACAGATTTGTTTCTGTAACATTGAGAATCTGTGTAATTACAAATGCAGCATGTGGTCTCATTTAATTTCATAAGTAGTATTAGGTTTCAGTTGGAGAGTGAAAAGTTTCACATGCATCATTTCTTTTCTGGGATGTACATGTTGTAGAAAACGTACATCTGCCCTACTTATAGAGCATTTTATATCACAGTGGATGACGTAGTAGATGAAAGTGATGACAATGATGACGCCGAAACAGAGTCTGAGATTGAAAATGATAATGAAGATGACATAGATTTTAAGGTTAGTGGAACTCAGATATTGTGCAATTATTTTCATTAGCTTTCAGAAAAATTGCTTGTGTGTGCATCAAATCATAAATATGCTTGTTTTTCAAATCATAAATATGCTTGTGAATTAATTGTAAAAACAGTCGGGGAAGGGACAGGTGTTGCATTGTCTTGTTTCAAGCAAAGCATTTTGAAAATGCGCGTTGAGCCATTTGTCTGCACTCTCAGTGTGTGGATAGGGGGTAGTGATATATACATGGAAGCCACAACCCAACATCATTGTGCATATTAGCCCCCCGTCTCCAACCATCCCCATACTGTTTGACAAAGGAAGCTTCTCTTCTCTTCATTTGATCATTATCTGTGTATATTTTTCCTCACAATACATCACAACACTTCCAACAAATCAGGGCATTAACCAGTATGTTAGCATCTTGTTGTAAAATCATTTCAATGGGTTGAACGGAGGAAGATTCCTTCTTTTGGGATCCATTCCAGTATCAGCTTGCCAGTCAATAAGAGCTTTTGTGTGTTTTCTCTTGAGGTGCAAAAGAACCTTATTTGCAGTATGAAGAAAATACTAGACATTCTCAGTAACCTTAAACTGGAAATTGTATCATGTATCCCACAAATCTTTTAGTAATGAAAGTTCACTTCCTCCCCTATAGAATGATGACATAGAGACTGATATCAACAAACTGAAACCAAAGCAGGAACTGGGGCGATCAGTGGAAGATCTGAAAATCTATGAACAGTTCTTCCCAGAACTTATAGAGGACTTTCAGGTACAGACATTGATATCTTTAAAGAATAATAATGATAAAAGCATAGTTTAGGAATCTTGCGTTTTATTTGGCTGCTACTTCTGTTGAAATACATATCAGCATTCAAAGCTTGCAGAGTTGCTATTCAAACAACTGAACTGGAGAAAGAAAATGAATTGCCACAGTAAGTACAAGCAGAAACCATTTTAGGTGTGTCCAGTTGACGCGAGATTGCTGACATGCAGGTCCTTTGGCACCCAGAAGAAGGTAGGACGGGGCGTGCTTATGCATATTCCACTGATGCACGCAGGGGCCGGGAACAGAACCCCCACATGAATTGGTTGCCACCTGTAAATAAACCTGCACATTTGTGATTCGAGGACCTGATCCCTGCTTGGGGAATGAAGACACGTGGACACAGCTTTATTGATTACAGCATGTGAGAAGGTATTGGCTTAGGCATTGGACCACGGACAGTTTGACTCCACCCACTCAGAGAGGGGTGAGTCTGCTGAGGGTTTAACCACCAGCAGGGAGAGCCTGTTGATGCAAATACAACTATAAGCTCTCCCTTGATGTCACCGAGGGTCATGCCATGGCCCCCCGCCACACCGGGCATCGGACAGGATCCACGACCACCAGATCCCTTTAACGGAATACCCAAAAGTGATGGGGTAGGCGATGGCCACACCTTGCCTTTCCACACACCAACAACACATTCCAATGCCTAACCGCCAAATACCAAGAAAGTTGTGACGATTGCTACGAGGTAGGCGAAAAAAACCAAGAGGCCAGTGCCAATTTGCCAATTGGAAAAAAACTCCTACCAGGCCCCCTGGGCAACCTGGGTGACCAACCGTGGGTCCATAGCAAGGCCAAGAGAGAAGCTACGCCCTAGAGGAGTGGTGGGTGGGTGACACGCGGTAGATCGGGAGCGAATGGCGGGGAGAGCTGGCACGGCCACATTTGAGCAGCTAAACCACGCCTCCCCATTGGCACCCGATTGGGTGCCCACCTGGGGGGGGGGGCGTGGCGCGCCAGCGAAGGTGAGGGCAGGGGGCCAACGCCCCCTGCATGGCGCAGGAATCGTCTCCCAGTCACAAACCCTCCCCTCCGGAAGGAGGAGAGGCTTTCTGTAAGTTAAAAGTGGAGATCTTAAGGCAGGGATAGTCAGTGTGATGCTCTCCAGATCTTGATTGACTCCAATTCCCCATCAGCCCCAGTGGTCAGGGATGGTGGGAGCTGGAGTCAGAAACATCTGGAGGGAACAGCATCTGCCTTTGCCCGTAAGCTGTTAGAATGCCTCTTTTGACACTTCCTTAGCATACCCCTCCTTTTTCTTCATAACATTCCTCACTTTCTACTCATCTGATTTCAGATGAGAAAAACACCTAATTAGACCTCCCTTTTTCTTTTGCTGCTACCCTTTCATCTTCCCTGCGTGACTCCTTGAATGAATGGCCTTCACTTAATGGAATGCACTGTAACCAAGATTTCTAATAACCCTTTTCCAGCTAATTGTTTCTTCTCAGCACTCCTCCTTCAGCTATCTGCTGCTTTTGTTAATTTGTTAATGGTGACTTTGGTTTCTGTGACACTTTTTCTTCCTGGTTCTCTCGATGTCTTTCTGAGTGCTGTCCCTTTCTGATGATTTCCCCTACTTTAACGGTCTTTTGACCTTATCTTTCCATTTTGTTCCTATGGCTTCACCAAGCACCTTTATATTGCTGACTCTTTCTTTTTCTCTCCACTTCTTTTTCATCCCCTGTCCCATTTCGCATCTTACTGGAAGCGCCTTCTGAGTGAATTTTTAAATCTAAAGATAACAAACTGATTTTGCCAATGGTGGGGCTCTTCATGTCCTGCCAAAGTCCAACATACCCTTTG